>NC_085136.1:108001569-108341569 GCF_035046485.1 Aedes albopictus
TTCTGGTGATCTTCCAGAAATTCTTCGTAAGATTCTTCCAGAAAATCATTCTAGAATTCTTCTAGGAATTTTTCCTTGGATTCCACCAGGCATTTCTTCCAATTTTTAAGTCCTCCTAAAATTCCTCTTGGGATTCCTTCAGGAATTCCTCTTGAGCTTCCTTCAGGAATTCCTACTGAGATTTCTCCTAAGAATAGCTACTGGAGGAATTCCTAGTGGAACCAAAAAAGAAATTTTTGAAGGAATTGCTGAACAAATCCCTGAAAAAATTGATTCGGAAATCCCAGAATAAATTTCAGTTATAATTCAAGGAAGAGTTCCAGGAGGAATTCCAGAAAGATTACAGGAGTCACAGGTGAAATTTCTGGAAGAATTCCTGAAGAATTTGCGTTATGCTTAGAGAATTCGCAAAAGAAATTCCTGGAGAAAACTTTGGAGGAATACCTAAAGAAGCCTGAGGAGGAATTCCTAGAGAAATAATAGGAGAAATTCCTATAGGAAGCCCCGCGACCAAATTTAGAGGAATCCTAGGAGAAATTTCTAGAAAACCCTGCAGGGTTTCATGGAAGAATCTTAGGAGGACTTCCTGGAGGAATCCTAGGAGGATATGCTGGAGGAATCCAAAGAGGGATTCACAGATGAAACCCAGGAGGAATGCCAAGAGGAATACCTGGAGGCATGTCAATAGAAATACCTGGAATTTCTGGAAGAATCCCAGCGGGAATGCCTGGAACAATCCCACGAGGTACTCCCAGAAGGATTCCTGGAGGAATGTCAAGAGAAATTCCAGGACGATCCTCTGAAGGAATTCCTGATGGAATACTGGGAGGTATTTTTGGAGCAATCTATGAAGGAATTTCAAGTCGAATCCTAGCTGAATTCCTAGAGGATTTCCAAGTGGAATCCTAGGATGCATCCTAGGAATCCTAGGAGGAATTCTAGGGCGAATTGCAGAAGAAACCCCAGAAGAAACTCATGTAAGAATTCTTGGAGCAATTCCTGTAGAAATTCGTGGAGGAAGGCTTAGAAAATTCCTAAAGGAATCCAAAGAATAATTACTGCAGGAATTGCTGGATCAACCACTGGGAAAATGGCTGAAGGAATTCAAGAATAAATTCCTGTATGGATACTAGGAAGAATTCCTGGAGGATCCACAGAAACATTTCACGAATGAATCCCAGAGGAGGATTTTAAGGTGATATTTTTGTGAAATTCCTGAAGGATTTCCGAAGATATTGTTGGAGGATTCCCAAGAGGAATGGCTTGGATGAATCCCAGGAGAAATGCCTGTAAAAATTCTTGAAGGCATTTTTGGAGAAACCTCAGAAGGAATTCCTGGAGAAATACCAGAAGGAATGCCCATGGGAAGCTCAGGAAGACTTCTAAAAGGAATCCCAGGAGAAATCCGAAGAGGAATTCCTGAAAGAATCCCAGGAGGATTTCCTGGGGGAATCCTAGGAGAATTTTCTGGAGAAATTCCAAAAGGAATTCTTGGAGAAATCCCAGGAGGAAATCCCAGGAGAAACTGTCGGTGAAATCTCAGTAAAAAAAACCTGTGAGTATCCTAGAAGGAGTTCCTGGTGATATTCTTGATGAAATTCCATGAGTAATTTCTGAAGGAATCCGAAGAGAAAATCCTGGAAAAATCCCAGGAAGGATCATTGGAGGAATACCAAAAGAAAACCATGCAATAATCCTAAGAAGAGTTCCTCTAGGAATCCCGAGGAGGATTTCCTGAAGGAGTCCTGGGAGAAAGTTCTGGAGGAATCCTTGGAGGATTTCCAGGAGGAATCCAAGGAAGATTTCATGGAGGAACTCAAGGAAGAATTCACGAATGAATCCCAGGAGGAACTCCTGGAAGAATTCCATGAGGAATTACAAGAGGAATTCCTGGAGGAATCCTCGCAAGAATTCCTAGAAGAATCCCAGAAAGAATTCCTGGAAGAATCCCAGGAGGAATTTCTAGAGGAATGCCAAGAGCAATTCCTGGAGGAGTGTCAGGAAGAATTCCTGGGAGAACCCCTAAAAGAATGCCAGGAAGTATTTCTGGAGTAATCCATGAAAGAATTCTAGGTGGAATCCTAGCATGAATTCCTAGAGGATTTCCAAGCGGATTCCTAAGATAAATGCCTAGAGAAATTCCAGCAGGAATTGCAGAAGGAATCCCAGAAGAAACTTCTGTAAGAATCTGTGGAGCAATTCCTGTACCTATTAATTCCTGGAGGAATCCTTTCAGAATTCCTAGAGGAATTCAAAGAGCAATTTGTGGAGAATCCAAGAAGAAATTCCCGTATTATTACTAGGGAGAGTTCCTGGAGTAATCCCAGGAGCATTTCCCGGAGGAAACCTAGGAGGAATTCCTGGAGGGGACATTTGTGTTGGAATTCTTGAAGGATTTCCGAAAATATTCCTGGAGGATTCCCAAGAGGAATGGTCTGGAGGAATTCCAGGAGAAATTCTTGAAGACATTTTTGGAGAGTCCTCAGGAGGAATTCCTAAAGAAGTTCCTGGAGGAGTTCCCATAGGAAGCTCATGAAGCCTTCGAAAAGGAATCCCAGAAGAAATTTCTTAAGAAATCCGAATAGGAATTCCTGAAGGAATCCCGGGAGGATTTCCTGGGGGAATCCTAGTAAACATTTCTGGAGAAATCCTAATTCCTGGAGGAATCCTAGAAAAATTTCCTGGAGGAATCCTAGGATAAATTCCTGGAGGAATCCCAGGTGAATTGCTAAAGAAATCTCAAGAAAAATGAGATTCTGTGAGATTCCTAGGAGGAGTTCCTGGAGATATTATTGGAAGAATTCCCAGAGGATTCCTTGGAGAAATTCCTGGAGAAATCCCAGAAAGAATTATTGATGGAATACCCGAAGAATAACATGTAATAATCATAATAAGAGTTCCTGCATACCAGGAGGATTTGCTGAACTAAATCCTGGCCATCCGGAAGAACAACCCATGCAACAGTTGATTCAACACCAGCAGACGCCGAGCACACAAGCGCAGTACTCCCGGATGATTTCCAGAGAAACTCGTTACCCAATCATCACCTTACCCATCCTTGAAAAATGTGACCTCCTAACCTCGAGTTGCCCTAATTTAGAGTACATTGGCCTCTATTCAGAACTAATCACTAAAATTAAGTAGTTATTGCCTTCAATAAATTAACTAGATTAAAAAAAAAAAAAAGATTTCCAAGAGGAATCTTAGGAGGAATTCGTAGAGGTATCCCAGTTGGAATTCCTTTAGAAATCCCAGGAGGAATTCCTGGTGGAATTCCAGGAGGAATTTCTGAAGAAAATCCTGTAAGAATCAGAGAAGGAATTCCGGGAGGAATTCTAAGTATGTATCCAATAGTCAAGAATTATACATAGATTCTTCAAAAATCCTTGAAATCCTTTAGTGGACCAATGTATGGACAAAGAATTAAAAAAATGGACAAAAAATTATATAAGGTTCGCGTAGTTTCTTCAAAAATCCTTGAACTACCTTATAGATAAAATATGGTCAAGAATTTCAAGTAATCCTAAAATTGATTAAGTTTACATAGTTTTTTTCGAAATCCTCGAATTACCTTAGCGAACCAAGATAAGAACAAAAAAAAAATATAAATATTTCTCAAAGTCGTTAATTTTTTATAGATTCTTCAAAAATACTCAAACTATCTTTGCGGACAAATAATTCCTAATATTTTTACGAATGTAGAATAAGAAATTCTACATTTTTAAAATATTCAAATAAACTTATAGAGCATTCACAAATGACGTAGCTTTTCCCATACCTATTACATGGTGCGTAGCAATTTGAGGAACTCCATTCTATCCCAAAATTGCTACGTGATTTATGGACGGTCCCTTAGAGGATCCAGGTATGAACAAGAAATTCCAAAAGTCAAGAATTTTACACAGATTCTTCAAAAATCCTTGAACTTCTCTAGCGGACCGAGATGTGTACAAATAACACTAGCTTACAAAATAAATCGAAAGTCGTGAGCTTCTATCAACGACCAAAATTTTTGATGCATAACTATGTGCTGATATCAAGATCGTGCAGCAAAAAAATTTAAGTAGAACAGTTTTTAAGTTTTTCCTGAAAATCGAGCTCTACAGTTTTCAAAAATATGAAATTTACTAATATATAAATATCTATCGTTGCGATCAACCAATTTTCAATCCTTTTCCATAAATAGAAAGCTGAATACAATATGTTTCAATCATCTGAACATAATTTTTGAATCAAATTAGTGGGATTCGAGATATTGGTGATTATATTGGCCAATCTGCTTAAATTTGAGCGAATTTTCTATAAAATAATGGAGATTTGTATTTTTATTTTTCAGTAAGAAAATATCAATTGAAAAATTCTTTCTCATGGGCAAAAAAGTTCCTTATATTCCTAAGAATGAAGAATAATAATTTATACTATTCGAAAATCCTCAAATAACCAAAGCGCACCCAGATTTGGACATGGAATTCCTAGTAATTCTAAATGTCGAAAATGGCGGGTATGATCTCCTAACGATTCATAAACTATTTATAATGGGAATTGCCTCTACTTTCATGTGATTAGTGTTATCGTCGGGCCTACAACACGATATAAAAGTACAGAATGGTTATTGGAAGAGAAAAGTCAAAATTTATAACTATGGAAGAGCTCATGGATGCAAAAGCCCACAAAAATGACGTTTGAGTAGTGCCGCATTTACAGAAAATTAACTCTTTTCAATGGCATAGCACAAAAATCAAACGTGGGAACACGTGCCTTGATTCACAGAACAGCAGGCTGAGCAGCTGGCTTCGTCTTAGTGAGAACAATACTCAAAAAAGAAGAAGAACAATACTCAAAAAGAAGAAGAAGATATAAAACATCTCATCAATATTTTAGCAGAGTAACCATGCACTATCAAATGATACTTGTTTCCCAGAAATACTCAACTTTTGAGAATATCTATAAGTTTACTAAATTATCCAACAATGAATTTGATATAAATGATTGTGTTCATAATCGTTTTTTTTTCGCTCTGCTGTTTCTACCATTGCATTGATGTTATTGTTTTTCATTTGGTTTATAAGCAAAACAGGAATAAAAAAGAAAAATTGAAAAACGGTTAAAGTTTTTTGTTACAAATTTGATAATAAATGAAAAAAAAATTTATCTGTTTGGATTCGAGCACCTTAGAGGTGAACAACTAAACGCACCGCAGTCGTAAATACAGAGCCAACGATGGAGAGCGAAAGTAAACCGCGTAGGGTTGCCAACAATGCCTCGACTCTTCTAATTTCCTCACAGGGTGAATGATTGAAATAAAATGATAAATGTGTGCATACGTCTTTTGCTATATTTTCATTTTATTTCACTGCTACTTGCACTTGTGATATGAACCATTTTTATACTATAAACAAAAGCGTTTTCAGTATGTGACATAATTTCAATTAGTTGGTAATGTATCCTACCACCACAAGACATTTTTGGTAACCCTGAATCCTTGCGCTACCCGCTATGCTCTTGCTCTTTCTCTGGATGAGAGAAAATGGGAGATTGGCTCCTCTCAAATTTGAGTAAATTTGAATGATTTTACCAAAATTACATTTTCTAAAAAAGCACGGTTTACAAAGTTTTATGCTGTAACATGTACTTTTTTTTGCGTTTACAGCATCTATGAACTTATAATAGTATTTGCACATGGGCTTTTGAGGATACATGACTTTTTTGTGTATCAAATTTGCAAGTAAAGTGCACAACCATCTACTTTTTGTCTGTAGATTTGATCGCTCTTGACCACGGTATTCAAATTTGGGATATCCTAAAATCATGAAATTTTTACAGAAGACTCTGGGATACCTGAAGAATAATTGCACATGAGGAAATTGCGATATTCGACCTCATATTCGACAAATTACGCAGAATATACCAAAAACCCATGAAATCCTCTCTCTCGTGAGAAGCGTGACCTCAGACCTTAATTCACCATATTTTATTGCCATTCCCAGTCTAAGGTCGACCAAATTGCCCGGATTGCTGGCCTACCTGCTGTGAGCTGCGTTTGACTGTCGAGTGTCGGTAGTGATATCTTAAGTCCAAGCAAAGCTTATAATTTGGCAATCCTCGTGAGTTGTGGTGGCTATTTGATGGTCGAGGCCAGGGTCCTACACCACACACCGTTTCGATTTAAACTGGATCAAAGTCAACAACCAATTTCCTCGGTTGGTATGCGACGTTGGAGGAAGTTTTAATGGCTTCTTGACTGATTATCTGGATTCCTGACGCATAGCGGTATAATTTGTGAGGTCGTAAAAAAACGCTTTATGAAATGTCCACAAAGGCGGATATGGATTTGAGTGCCGATTGTAAAATTATATGTTCTATTACGGTTCATTGGTGTCATTTATTAGGCGTTTCGGTTTTTCTTTCTCTTCTAAGTGGTGGTTCAATACCAAAATAAACCTGATATTCTAAGAAAATATTCACAGTTACTTAGCGAAAAAAGGCATTGCCTTTCCCATGCAACGTAACGGTAAGGATCTTGTCGGGTAATCCATAACATACCTTTGGTTGAGCTTGACCACAGGGCAGCGGCATATCCTGCGTAGCCAACATTCAAGCCTGCATACCTAGTGTTGGGGTGGGAATTGTCGGAACTCTTTTGAGCAAGGAATCACACAAGACGTAGAATCCAGAACGCTAAAAGCTGTATATATTTAGAGATAAGTAATGGTTATTTTAACCCAATCAACAGTACTCACACTGGTTTGATCCTACTCCCTGATTATTACCAACAATTTTATTTCCCTCTGCTCCTTATGTGACTCCAACTGAAAATATGCTATAAGTTGTATCAAATTTATCAAACTATACCTAATTTCTTACATTTCAGGCGCTAACCACTTGTATATGAACCCGCAATCCACACAATGCTAAATGCTTCCTCTCAACCAACCGATAGGTGATGACAATAACACTAATCTCTCTACTGGCTATATCGAGTCATTGAAAAATCACAATATACATCTATATGTATACCAAATAAGTCCGCATGTCAGTATCTTCTTTTACCGCCCATGGGATTCGGCACAAGTTACCGCAACACCTAGAGAAAATCGTGTAAATTTAAGTTTCATGTGCCTGACATAAACGAGCGTCTACCAGCTCATCCTCGCTTAGACAGAGTAGGTTTCGCGGCAAATCACCTCTCTATAGTCCTCTCTATAATCTGCTGTATTATGTCCTCCACCTACGATGGATTGGCCTTACCCTACCCACCCCGTCCTCTACCTGCTGCCTACAGTTGTTATAGTGGACACCACGGTGTACAACATTTAGAAAGTGATATCTTCCGGAAAACTGACAGGTTTTTGATGACGTAATTCAAATCGTTCAGAGGCGATCTAGTACCAGAAGCATGCATTTTTCATGGTTCATGTACTTAGTACACGACGCAACCACTCCCGGGGTAATGTTCATTCTGAACCCAATGAGCAACGCGGGAAATGAGGTCCACCACGCCAGAGCCATGCAATAACGCGGTAAGGGACATAATATTGTGGGAGGTGCCCAGGTACCCCACAGCTCCATTAACGATCAAGCATCAACCGAGGATACTAATTCCTCGGCACGGGTCACTTGACACCTTGAATTGGGGTTACTCCATTTGATGGACTCCTAATACCGGAACAGGCCATCCGTAGTTATTGCTGACTGCACCCCAAGTTGGACTATCACACTATTTTTGGTACGCCTAAAAAGTTTGATAAAAGTGCACAATTGCCTCGGATCGCCTCGACGTCTTCGGTGCACTTATTCCTTGATTTACAAGGAATAAGTGCACCGAAGACCCCAATTCGATCGGGCGTGGTCCTGCGCTGCAATCACAATTTGAAAGTGTGTGCACACTATTGTGTCAGTCCAATTTGGGGTGCAGTCAGCAATATATTCTTAATCGGCACTAGACTGCTGACTTGCAGAAGCGGGGGCTCGTCAAGTCTCAGGACTCCTGTTTCTGCTGCCTCATGCTTCTCTGCAACAGGCAAACTGAGTTGGGGTCTCCCGTAGAATATCCTCCCAGTTTTTCATAAGGTGCGCGTTCTTCACGTCCACGTGTTTCATCAGCATTCCGTGCCGGCTTGCGATGCTTAGAATCGAACGAAATGTGGCCTGTTTGGCGAAAGGAGCGAAAACTTTGTCGAAATCGACGCCAAACTTTTGCGAGAACCCTTGGGTCACCAGTCGGTCTTGTGACGGATGACGTTCCCGATGATGTCCTCTTTCGTGTTGAACAGCCACTTGCGCCGTAAACTCGTCCAGTTTCCAGGTACCGTACACGATGTACGATTGAAACCCATCATCCATCGCAGCTTTCCAGAGGTCGCCTTGTTGACCATTGAACGCCTTGGATGGGGTAGGTACGCGAATAGTTTCCAAATCAACACATGTTCGCATACGATGTTGTATAGGATGCCACTTAAAGTGGGGGCGACATGCGTACACTTTACACGCGTGAGCATCAGGACTGCCGCGCCGTACCGTTCACCTGTAAGGAAGCGCTCTCTGTCGCTTCGCCCCAACGCCGTGACTCGGGCGGATTTGAAGATGTGCGCAACGGGAGAGCAGGCGTTGCCACAGTGTCATCTAGAATAGGACCCACGGTATCGCTTTATTCGCTATCTGAATAGTCTTCGTCGAATGGTGTTGCCGTTGTTTGCTCGGTGCTACCTAGCATGGTAGGTGTCCTTTCGCAGGCATTCAGATCCAGGCAAATAGTCCGTCATGCTTCTGTTGCCTTGACATTGCTAGAAGCCAGTACCACTCCTCCTTCACCCGGGTAGAGGTCAAATAGTAGAAAAAAATGTTCATAAACCATCTAATCAATAGCATAGCAAAATTTGATATTTGAAGATCAATGAAATAGCTCATTGCTATTGGTTAGATCTTACCAAGAGCTAAATGTGCTGTGATGAAGATGTACCTGGAGTAAACTTGAGATGTTGTTTTCAGTACTTTTACCTTTTATCTCTAACAAACATATATGATCTCCGTATCAAAATATGCTATTATTGAGCTTTTTTCCTCTGCTCGGGCAGGGATGAAACTCACATCACAGGAGCAGCAGCGATCGTCGCTTGTTTTTGAATCACACGATGAAACACCGAAGCGAGTTTTTGTTCTACGCCTTGCATTATATTTATAGTGTTGGCGCGGTATCTACACACTTAAATTTAGAAATTGATCTCGGTAAACGGTTTGCCGAGAATCCAACAGCTGATATCTCGGTAAAATATTTACTGATTCTCGGTAAAATTTTTACCGAGATTTCGGTAAACCATTACCGAGTCTCGGTGAACTTTGCCGAGATCTCGGTAAAAAGTTGGATTACCGAGATCTCGGCAAAGTTTTAACGACATCTCGGTAAAACTTTTACCGAGATTCAGTGAAAATTATTACCGGATTCTCGGCTGTTGGATTCTCGGCAATCCGTTTGCTGAGGTCGGCGATTCAATTTAAGTGTGTACTGATGGTTACCCTATACACGCGACAGAACGAAAAACAATAGGTGAATTGCAGAAGTTGTCGAGCAATTGAATTGCTCGTCCGACAGTTATACTTGTTTAGTAGATAAATTAAGTTATTCTAGAAGATTTGAACCGTAAATAGTGTGTGGAAAGAAGCACTGTGAATTGTACGAAAATATATAGACAAATAATTTGAATTGTTACTAAATAAACCTATTCATAGTTTAAGCTGATCCTCATATACGCTGTGTTTGATCTGCTCTAAAAAGCTGTGCTACGATTGAATCGCCACCACCACAACATACTTAAAAATTCACAACACTCTTGCCGCTGCTGACCGTTGCAAATGGAGACAATAAAGGCGAAATCCTCAGCGCAAATGATAAAGCTGCAGATGGAATTTTGGGACACCGGGATCAAATTGAAAGCGATTGCGGACCGAGAGTGTGTAGACCTATTGTATGCACGAAAACAATTTGATCTAAAGCGATCCCAATTAATGCGTGGTTCGAGTGATGAGGGTGACCAGGACATCGCCGAAGTTGATGATGCATCGAGCGATATGATCGACACTACGCCCCCGGAGGATACCATTGAAGATTCTGATACAATGAGTGATTCAATATCAGATAGACGACATGGAATTTCTGCACCCACATCACAACAAATTTGTGCTCGACAAGTGATGTCGGCAGATCTGCCTGTGTTTACAGGCGACCCTCAAGATTGGCCCGTATTCTATAGCCAATACAACAACACAACGCAGGCGTGTGGCTACAGCAATGCCGAAAATTTAGTGAGGCTGCAAAGGTGCTTGAAAGGGAAAGCTTGGGAATACGTGCGAAGCAGTCTGATGTTACCCGAGTTAGTACCAAAAGTGATTAAAACACTCAAAATGTTGTATGGACGACCAACGGCTTTGATCAATTCCTTGATTAACAAAATTCGCACGATTCCGCCACCGAACATTGCTCATTTAGAAACGGTGATAGAGTTTGGAATGGCGATACGGAATCTCTATGATCATTTAATAGCAATGGATCAAAAAGATCACCTTCGGAATCCCACATTGTTGCAAGAGCTGGAAGCAAAACTACCCGGAGAGATGAAACTTGAGTGGGCGCGATGTAAAAGAGATCAAGCGCCAGCGTCTCTGAAAACACTAAACGAGTTCATGAATGAGCGCGTTGAAGCTGCATGTGAGCTCACATCTGTAGGAGCAAAATCTGATGCGGTTTATGATGACTCAGATTTGCAAAATGAAACGCAATCATATTCAGGAGGAGATACCCGATTGAGATGTTTAGTTTGCAAGAGGCAAAACCATCCGATTAAAGACTGTGCAGTGTTCCAGTCGTATGAAATCAGTCGTCGATGGTATTTAGTTGGAGAACTAAAACTGTGCAGGAGCTGCCTTGATCGCCACAGTACCAGAGTGTGTCCAGATGCCTACGAGTGTGGTGTGAATAGATGTCAGTTGCTTCATCATCCATTGTTGCACCAGAATAGAATACAAGAAGGTCGCCAGTGAGATACGCACGCCACGATAGTCAGCAGTAACACTTCGTAGAATACGAAGAATTACGGGGGTGGGAATGTTGGCGCGGTATCTACTGATGGTTACCCTATACACGCGACAGAACGAAAAACAATAGGTGAATTGCAGAAGTTGTCGAGCAATTGAATTGTTCGTCCGACAGTTATACTTGTTTAGTAGATAAATTAAGTTATTTTAGAAGATTTGAACCGTAAATAGTGTGTGGAAAGAAGCACTGTGAATTGTACGAAAATATATAGACAAATAATTTGAATTGTTACTAAATAAACCTATTTATAGTTTAAGCTGATCCTCATATACGCTGTATTTGATCTGCTCTAAAAAGCTGTGCTACGATTGAATCGCCACCACCACAACATATAGGGTGTGCTATGTTTGTGTTTGCTGCGCCATGCAATACATACAGGGGATGGCCAAAATGTTTGGGATAAGCAACTTTTTTTCTCTCACAAAAAAGTTCAAAACGCTGTAACTTTTCATAGAGTGCATCAAAAATTCTCAAATTTTGACTGTTTGTTAAGCTACTATATGTGCATTATTGGTACAATTTTGAGCTCGATTGGTTAATCTTTCGCGAAGCTAGAATCGTTCTCGTAAAACACTATTTTTTAGACAACTTATTTTTGAATTGTCATATCTCGGAAACCAGTGAACCGAATTTAATGATTTTTTGAACGTTTATCAACAATACCTGGATGCTTCTTATGCCATTAAAACAAATGTACTTTTTGAACGTTGAAAAAAGTTATCATCATTGAAACTTTTTGGATCTTTCTTGAAGAAAATGTAATTTTTTTACATCAATGTCTTTAAATTTTAGTGTTGATATCCAAAGATTTTTTGCTTCTGTTCTCAAGATATCTCTGATAAGATGTATTAGAGCCTATTTGGATTGAAAGAATAACACATTTAGTAATTTTTGAATGATATTGTAAATTTGACTTATTTTCCTCTATATGGGTGAAAATGTCAAACCGGTATAACTTTATTCATCGTAAGAAAATATTACATTTTATAGCGTCGTATCAAGTATCAATAAATTGTTGATAAACGTTAAAAATGTCATTCAATTCGGTTCACTGGTTTCCGAGATATGACAGTTCAAAAATTAGTGGTCTAAAAAATAGTGTTTTACCGGAACTATTATAACTTTGCGAAAGATTTACCAATCGAGCTCAAATTTGTACCAATCATGCACATATAATGGGTGAACAAACAGTCAAAACTTGAGAATTTTTGATGCACTCTATGAAAAGTTACAGCATGTTGAACATTTTCGTGAGAGAAAAAAAGTTGCCTATCCCAAACATTTTGGCCATCCCCTGTACTACTTAACATATTGACCTTCATCCTGGCTCTTTCAGATGAGAGTCACCCAGCCAGGGCCGGATTCAAGGGGGGGGGCGGGCGGACCAGGGCCCCGGGCCCCTACATTTTAGGGCCCCCCACAAAAACCATTTTTGGTTCAAGTACTACTCAAAAAACAAAGAATATCTGTATTGCTCATCGCATTTGTATCTCCAAAGGGCCTTCACAACCGCTCGGGCCCCGGGCCCCCAGAATCCTTAATCCGGGCCTGCACCCAGCAGTGAGTGACATAGCTCCGCGACGGAACGACTGTTAACAAGCGTTCGGCTGCTCAGGAGATTTGCAGAGAAAGAGCGAGGCGGCGGCAACCACCATATCAATGCGTTCGTCTCACGTATGTGGCAACCCTAATCCCACCTAATGCATCTGGCAGGAGCCAACATCTATCGTGTATCCACAATGGAATCCTTTGTGGATACACAAATGTTACATACAAGATGTTTGATTCTTAAAAATGGTCGCCTCGCACCCTGGTGGTTCGTCTCGAATGTGTTCGTTAGCAACATAGACGAGTGCACCGATGAACATTGAGTTCACTGAGCCTTAAAATTTTTGATAGCACAGCGGGGTCGACTCTCAACAACTTCTACTCAGAGATGCATTACCAAAATGCGCTGATAATTTTTTTCTTTGATTTCTTACATGAATTTCCATTTAAAGTGATGCATATGCATATAGTTATTGCACAAGCTCATATTTTTGCAACTTCATCGCGGAAACTAGTTTCAATAAATTAAACAAATATTTAGCTGGGTAGAAGTTGTTGAAAGTCGACCCCGCTGTGGTGTCAAAATTCGCTGCCCGAGTGAACTTCCAGCGGGCGGTGCTCTCGTCTATAGATACGGTCGGTTGTACACGCAGAAAAATGAGACTTGTTTAAAACAATAAAACGCATGATAGGTTTCAAACTGAGCATTTACTTATTCCAAAGCTATATTTATTTGTTCAAACTTGGAGTTTATCGATCAAAACAACGAACTCCCATCATTCCATATAACGTTAAAAACTTCATTTGTTTCTACAAAATGGGGACCGCAAACATGGCCCGGAAGCACTCACACATCTTCAAAGTTCTTACCCCAACATCGCCACAACGAGGAAAGTGTAGCAAATCCACCACCCCAACTTCCAAGTGCACAAGACAGTATCCACAAAAAGTTGGTCGCCTTTTTGTCTTTTTTTTAACTATTCTACTTTCCATCCGCTTGCCGAGTGTCTAAAAATAGATTTCCGAGCTGTAGCAAGAGCTGCCGTCATCAATACAATCACATTCCGGCTTTGTTAGTCACAAAAGTGCAGTCGTTTAAAACAATCTGATATTTAATGTTGATGGGCTGCAAAACGGTGAGTCGATAAGGAGAGCGTCCAATATAGCTCGGGTCCTCACAAGTTCCTACCTCATGCTTCCACGGGTCAAGCGATGACAAAGACCGCCAGCTAAGAGTTGTGTGCTTAGCTGCTAGTGCAGCCTGGGCACTGTTGTCCTTCTGACTTCAGCTAGATTGAGGAGGTACGATCCGAGTGTCTGTTCACCAAGGAGGTGCGGCTCAAACAGCGTCTGTTCTGGCATCCAGCGGCTGAGTAAGAAACGCTGCACCACGCCCAGCTAGATCCAAGGTGATAGCCCCATCAGCGTGGTCGTCCTAGTGTTGGTTGGGACGTTAAACAGAACTGGCACGATGGCCCACCGGCGAGACAGGAGTGCTGGCGTAGGCCCAATAAGCCACCCGTAAAAATCCCCATTAAGGTCTGAGGTCAAGCTCGTCCGTTGAAAATTTGAAATTACCACGTGCTGCCGTTGAAAAAGCACGTTTTAGCTCTCTCGGAGAGGCAGCTTGTCCCACTCGTTCGGGGTTGGCAGTGTGGCCAGGATTATTTTGAAATGAGTTTATGGTTCAGTATAGCCAAAGTTGTACAAGATGGTTTTGTATCAACATTCTGGTTTTCATTTTGTCCTCAGTGACAAAAGTTATAACATGGATGTGGTAGAAGATTTGCAGAGAAAGAAAATAATGTAAACAAATATAATAATGAAAGATGTGAACATAACTGACTCAGTAAAAGGTCGGGTATTCATCAAGAATATACCGATGGTGTCTGAGCTCGTTTCTTGATCAGTACATAAACTTTACATAAATTATCGTTGTTATCCAAGGCTATGGGTATCTTAGCATGCATATACGATATAAGAATGCGAAAATGATTCATTGATCATAGAAACCACTTAGCTATTTGCTTTACAATTACAAGCTAAGTAGCAGGTTGAGTCCAAAAGACGGGAGTTACGAAGAAGTAGAACAAGAATAAGTGTATTGTATTGATACAGCAATAAAATGCATGGCGAATTATATATAACAAGCAGAGTTACTTCTTATTATGCTTGACGTCGGAGAAGATTTCCACTATTGTTTCATCCAGCATTTTATTGTGTTTACATTTATATTAAAACTAAATACTATCACAGCATGGAATCATAAATGGTTAGACTTATCAAACCTCTTGTATCTAAAGGTAGGATCTCAAATCATTATTGGCAACCACAAAAACGGTGATCCACACCGACCTCAATTTTCTCATTTCAGTCGATACCAACAAAGCAGAAGAGAAAAAAAAAACTCTCCCGGCTGAAGGCTGTGGATGGATGCCCGCAGATGGGAGAACAATAGAGCACGGTATAAACAAACGCCGTCCTTGCAGGGCAGGTGCGTTTGGTAGCTGCGAAATAGTTGCTATGAAAATGATTTCGTGCAGTTCGAGCAAGTTGCTCGAATACTCAATCAATGATTTTATGTAGCAGCAAATGCATTGATTTGAATTCATTGCATTGCATTGATTGCAATTCAAGGTTTGCATGGAAAACTAAGAGAAAATAAACTAAATCTTCTCAAAACTTAAACAAAACAGAAACATTTTATAGATTCAAATTTATTTAACATATTTCATTCAAACATACAGAGAAAATAAAACTGCTCGAAACTCTAGTCGGCTGTAAGCGTCGACTCTTAGGAGAGCTACGAATTTCATAGGAATCATATATGGTATACCCGATGATTTTGGGTGGATCGGTGAATATTTTTTTATCATCCGGAAATTCATCTAGAAATTCAATGGATTTCCTTCGAGAATTTCTCTAGGAATTCCTCTTGAAGTACCTCCAGAAATTTCTCTAGGAGGTCCTCCACGAATTCCTCAAGGTGTCCTTCAAGGCAGTCATTCAAGGCAGTCTTCAGGAGATTTCTTGAGAAGTTCCTCCCGGAATAAAATAGGAGTGGAGAAAGCGAATGAACCACGAACTGCATCAGCTGCTGAGAGAACCAACCATCGTTCACATTCGGGAGGCTACAGGAGGCGGGTCATGTCATCAGGATATCGGATAGCCAACTGACTTAAATAGTGCTCGAGTGCCATCTGACTATGCGCCAAGAAGACGTGGTGCGCAACGAGCTAGGTGGGTCGATCAAGTGGAGGACGACTTGCGGGCCCTTCGTAGAGTGTGGAATTGAAGACACACAGCCATGGACCGAGTAGAGTGGAGACGACTGCTTCGTACAGCAGAGGACACCCAGGCCTTAGTCTGACCGGTAAATTAAGTAAGAGGAATGGGTTGATACAATCTTTAAAGCTTTAGAATGAACAAATGATAACATGGGAATAGTTGCGGAGTATCCAGACCTTGTAGTTTATGATCACTCCCTTGGTAATAGTAATTCCAACTTCCAAGGTACCGGATTCAGACCCAAAGGCGAAACTTTCGTTTATGCTTGAATTCCCGAGAACAAAATATAGATACATATATTGTTTCTCAATGTGCTATGAACTTGCTTATTGGTCATTTCACCTTCACCGTTGAAAACAGAATGAATTAAATGCTTTCTGTATTCACAAACTGACCATTTAGCCTCAATTGCACGTACCACCAGCAAAAATCGTGATCACCGCACGCACCGATATCTAGTTAAGATTCAACCGAAATCACCACGTATTACGCAAATCGAGGCGCGCTGCTACGATTAGTTTCAATGTCAATTGCACACACGCCACCAGCTTTTAAACCGATCGTGCCTACATAGAGCGCGAGCGTTCTGTAGCGGTAGGTCATGATTTATCACTGGCCGGGACCCCGTTCAAAATTACCGCCGGCTTACCATTATTGCAATACCCATTTATTCTGGTAGATCCCGAACACCGTGCAGCAAATGCGCCAAACCTTCAGTACCTACTGCAGCTAAACAGCGCAACGGAGCACGCGCCCTTCGGCAGCCTTGTTCGAGTTAATTTGGTTTATTATTTTCCTCGCGCGCTCGGGCAAGACCTTTGAAGGAACTCCCTCTCGAAGAATTCGAAGCTTTTCATTAGACGTTGGAGTTGTTGTCATTGTTGTTGACGGCAAAGAATGCCGCCACTGTTCAACACCCGCAGCGAAATTCACTCATGGTCGCGATATGTGCTTTCGTCGAACACGCTTTGATCCACTTGGGCGTGAGCGAATGCGTGCCCTTTGATAGCTGACGGGCATGGTGGTGATTCATTGCGTTACACATATCGCATGCTCGAGCTCACTTGCTTCAGTTGCACGTGACGACGCAACGTGTAGGCCGTACTAGAATGGGGTAATTTTCATCGAACAACGGTTTTCATTTATCACGAACTGCCAGTGCCCGATTTGGTCAGGGTCTCACCATACAATAGCACACGAACGACAGCAACGACTGACCTCCGAAGGTCATCCTGCAGCGTTGGCTGGAAGGAAGGTGGAGTAGTAATTGACGGTCCTTCTGATGTCATGCTCGGTAAAGGTGTTAACTCTCGAGTCGGAATAATAATCACACACGTAGGTACGATGGGTATTTATTCTGAAGTAGAGTGAGGAAATTTACAACAATAAACCACGCTGCGGGTCCGTATTCGTAATTAATGGGATTAAGATCGAAAGGGTAAGTGCCGAAGTGATTGGTAGATTTCGAGATTACGGAGCGAGAAAATTAATTGTCCTCTCGTGACAGGGCGTGTGTTGAATTGTTCATTCACAATGACGAAAGGTATTTCAACACAGTACAGTATGCGGCAGGAAAAAATGCGAAAGTGTTTTTCAACTTCAAACCTCATTTTCGTCCATTTGACATTAACCAATCCATGTTTCAACGTTCCATGATCTATAATAGGCTAGTTTTCTGAAAAGTTACTTAAAAAATTTCCCATTTTGGTCACTAACCTTTACAGGGCGGCGCCTGAAGATGAAGACAACCAGAATTTTCAAACCGCAGAAAATCGCACAGGTCGCTAAATTTCGCATCTGATAAAACAAAATTATTGATTTTCTCTACAATATCATCAAATATATGTACTTATTTCATCTGCTATGTGAAACTACATGGCTCTGGATCAGTGTGGTCTGGTTGTTCATCGAATTTGAGCTAATTTTGTTACTGTTATAGTCATTTTGTTTAATGACCATTGGGCGCGCAGTTTATTGATACCCGCTTATTAGGCCTACATTATCACACGTTAAACATCAAATATGTTCATTATTATTTTTCAGTGCTAGAATATAGACATTGACTGATACACTGTCATGAAAAAATACACATATATATCCTATATTTAGCGTGTAATAGTGCCTTGAACTTTTCGCATTTTTTCCTGCCGCACCCTGTATGTTTTAAGTATCATACGAGACGAGCGATATCGAAGTACAGTTAGTCGAAGTTTAAAAAAAATTTAAATGCATCTGCAACATTTGGTGATCAGGATATGGAAAACCGAACAGCTACCAGAGGGGTAGCAGGAAGGGATAATCTACCCATTCACAAAAGAGTACCATTTGGAATGTGAGAACTTTCGAGCGATTATCATTCTCAATGCCACTTACAAAGTGCAATCCCAGATCAGCTTCCTTTGTCTGTCACCTAAAATGCATGAATTCGTGGGAAGTTACCAAGCATGCTTCATCGACGGCCGTTCGACAGAGGTCCAGCTCTTTACTGTATCGGAATCCTCCTTGAATACCAAGTCCAAAACGGATCATCTACCAATCGACACAGGGCAACATACCACACAGAGCTATGGAAAATCGTGAACGTAAAGGGCTTTTCTGGGAAGCTGATCCTGCCAGCTGTCATGGGACTGCTAGGGACGTATCAAGAAGGTAGAGGGAAATGGACTTTGATGGTTCCAGTGGTTTTGGGAAACTCTAGGGAAACTTCGATTTCATGAGAGTTTTCAGGACGTATTGAGAGGTTTCATGGTATTTCAAGAATATTTCAGTTCAAGAGGTTTTCAGAGGCATTTAAGGGGCGTTTTGAAGGACTTTAGAGGGCTTACGGGAGTTTCATAGGGCTTCATGAGGATTCAGGGGATATCAGTGGATCTTCGATGATATTGGGAGACTTCAAAGCGTTTCAGGAGGTCTGAAGGGATTGTAGGTGCAGTCATAGAGCACTGCATCCTTCTGAAACGCATCTTCGTGGAAGCCTTGGAAACTCCCAGACATCACTGATTTACTTACTGAAATATTATTTACTTATTTACTTTTTGTCGATTGTCCGCCATCAGTTTGACCTGTGGCCAAATCAAATTTCTGTCAACCACTTAGATTCTTCCACTAGGAGATTAGTTTCTTTGAAGATGCTTACCGGATTCCTTCAAAGATTCCTCTTGAAGTTCGTTCAAAGATTCTCTAAATTTCCAATAACACAGCGTAACAAAATTTAGCTTTTGGTCTGTCTCAAGAGCAAACTTATGTGTCTCTGACAGATTTTGGGCCGCTGAATCCGAATCCGGGCTCAGATTTGCTCCAACACGTCACAATTTTGAGCTATACCTCAATTTATAGGGCAAAATATGCTATTTTGGGCTTTTTTGACTGCAAGCCATTAAGCATGGAAATATTTTTTTAAGCAATCAATTAACATCTAAATTAACGACTCATGCAAAATATTTCGTTTTACTAAATCGAATTTGATAGTTATAAGCGATTTAAGTTAGGTACGATATTTCCTTACTTTTCATACTAACAAAAGATACTTAAATCTACCAAATTTGATTAGGTAAAACGAAATATTTTGCATGAGTCGTTAATTTAGATGTTAATTGACCAATTAACCTTTTGATTGCTTGAAAAAAATATGTTCATGCTTAATAACTTGCAGTCAAAAAAGCCCAAAATCGCATATTTTGCCCTATAAATTGAGGTATAGCTCAAAATTGTGACGTGTTGGAGCAAATCTGAGCCCGGATTTGGATTCAGCGGCCCAAAATCCTTCGGAGACACATAAGTTTGCTCTTGAGACAAAACATGTTGCACTGTGTAATTGATTTCTTCAAATCTTCTTCTAAAGATCTCTTCAGGAGTTCCTTCAAGAGTTCCTTCATAGTTCCTTCATGAATCCAGGATCATTCAGAGATGCCTCTAGGAGTTCTTTCATGGTCTTTTTTTCAGCAGACAGGAGTTTCTTCAGAAATTCTTTCAGGAGGATTTATGGATACCTCCTGATGATTCCAGAAGATCCTTCAGGGTATTTCACAGAAGGTCCTTCAGAGATTAGTCTAGGAGATCCATAAGGGATTCCTTCTAAAGTTTTTTTCAGGATTTTCTCTAGACTTCCAATCTGGGATTTCTCCTGGCTTTGCTTTGAGAATTTCTATATGAGTTCTGTAAGGGATCACTCCAGGAGATCCTTCATAGATCACGAGTTCAATAAAGAGTTTGTACAGGAATTCCATCTGCGATCTATCCTGGAGATTCTTGAAGGAATACTCCTGTTTTTTTTTAGGGGAAAGCCCCAGAAATTCCTTCAGTAATTTTTACAGCACTTCTTGCGAGGATTCTTCTGGGATCGCTCCAGGAGTTTCTTCAAAGATCCTTCCCAAAACTTTTTCGGGGATTCTTCTTGGAATTCCTTCGGCACAGGGCACAGGGATTCTATGAAGAGTTCTTTAATGGATTTTTCCAGGAGTTCCTTCAGGCATTCTGCAGAAGTTCATCCGTGAATTAATCCAGGACTTCCTTCGAGGTCTTTCAGGGGCTGCTCCAAAAAATCTTGCAGTGATGTCTCCAGGAGTTTCTTCAGGGATCTCCATAGTATTCTTCAAGGATCTCCCCAGAGATTATCCAAGGAATTTCTTAAGGAGTTCCTAAGGGATTTCTGTATGAGTTCCTTCTGGTTATCCTTCAGAAGTTTATCCAGGGATAAATCGAGGAGTTTCTTCGAAGATTCCTGCAGTATATTTGTTCTTTCAAGGATTGTTCTAAAGATTCCTTGAGTGATCTCTTCAGGAGTTCCTAAAGGGATCTCTCCAGTAGTTTTAGCAGGTTTCAGGGGTTCCTCCAGGCGTTTCATCAGGGGTTCCTTTAGAAGTTTTCTCATCTTTTACAACAGGAGTCCTCTTAGGTATTCTTTTAGATGTTTCTTCAGAGCTTTTTTTCAGGAGGATTCAGGGATGTCTCCTGGACATCGACCAGGAATTCCTCTAGATGTTTTTTTTTTTTAGGAATGATTACAGGTGGTCCTCTAGAAATCATTCCTGGGATTCCTTCTAAAGATCTTTCGGGAATTTGTACAGGAGTTCCCACAAGGATTAGTGCAGGAGTTCCTTCAGAGATTTTTATAGGAGGATCTAAGGGTACCTCCAGGAAAGTTCAGAGATCTCCCCAGAGGATTCCTGCTAAGATTCCTTCAAGAGTTCCAGAAGGGATTTCTCGAGAAGTTCATTTACGGAATCTTCCAGGAGATCTACCAGAGGTCACTCTTGGAGTTCTTTCGGATACTACTCCAGCAGTTCGTTCAGGAATTCATGCAAGAGTTCCTTCAGGGGTTCTTCTAGGAGTTCCTTCAAGAATTTCCTCAGGGCTCTAATCACGCATATCTCCAGGATTTCCATAAAGGATCTTGGAGTTCGAGGACTCCTCTTGAAAATCCTTTGGAGATTCCGCAGAGAATTCTTTCGAACACTCCTGATTGAATTCCTTTGGCGGTTTTTCCTGGAGTTCCTACAGAAATTCCTCCTGGAATTCCTTCGGAGATTCTTACTGAAAATCCCTCGTGGTGTCCTCTTGGACTTCCTTCGGGAATTCAGATATTTTTGTATTCGGGAATTCAGACTTATTTGATTTCAAAAATTCATTTCCAGATGTTTCTTTCGATAATTCTGATTCATTCAAATGTGCATGCGAAAATTTTCCCAGAAGCTTTTTCAGGAATATCTCCGAAACTTATTCTGGATCTTCTTTCTACCAAAAGTTCTTCCAAGCATTTTTCTAGAAATTCTACGACGAGTTCTCACAAAAGTTTCTGTTGAGCTTTTTCCAGATGTTCTGCGAATAAAAAAATAAGAAGAGTTGTAAAAGTCCTTCTAGAAGTTTTTTTTTTTGAAATCCTTAAGAGCGCTGCTTGAGGTCCTGAAGTTCTTCCAAGAATTTTTCCACGTAAATTCATCTACAATTTACGGAATTCTTCGAGAAGTTTCTCTGAGTCTATTTTTTTTCAAAATTTTTATTTTTTCAATGGAGCTTCTAAATATTGTTTTAAAAGGATTTCTTGGGATTCTTCTAGAATTTCCACCAAAGTTTCTGCCAGAAGTTCCTTCGCGTGTTCCAGAAATTTCTTCAAAATTTCTTCTCTGCATGATTGTCCGGCAAGTCATATACTGTTTCGAAGGTCTACCTCCTCAGAAATTCTTTAAGTAGTTCCACCAGGAACTTTTTAAGAAGTTCACCAAAATTGTTGCAGCAATATCACCAAAACATTTTGCAAGTAATTCTTTTATGAGTTCACTTAGAAATTATTATAGAAGTTCCTCTGAGAAAATTGATGGAGAAATCCTTCAGAAATTCCTTCAAGCAATGATTTAGGTATTCCTCCAAGATGTTATGAGAAGATTTCCTTTTGATTTTATTCAAAAATTCTTTAAATCGATTCGAATTGATCTGGAGCTTTTTTTTCAATATTTCACTAAGAATAAATTATGTACTCGTTGCAGTGTCCCTCCACCAATTAGTCCAAGGAATTCTTCAAGAGCACTTCTAGGGATTTCTCTTGGACCTTAATAGATTTCTGCACAGATTTTCTCTTGATTTTGGCAAATCCCTTCTGACATTTGGGAAGAATTTTCACCAATTATTCTCTCAGAAATTTATCCGCAGATTCTTCCAGATATTTTTCAAAAATCAAAATCAAATCAAAGACACTCATAGTATTTTCCTGGCGATTCCTCTTATGGATCCATTTTTTGTTAAATAATTATCTAAAGATTGTAACATAAATTGAGAAGACTTACTCTCCATTTACTACAAAATTTTCGCAGGCATTCCCTCAAGTATCCCTCTAGAATATTTTTGACGAATTCCTCAAATAATCCTACCAAGGATTTTCTCGAGAATGCATTAAAAGTTTTTTTGCAGTATCTACAAGAAAATGTTCCTTGAACTCACAACATAACTTCCTACAAGAATTCTTTAGGACTATTTTTTTTTAAAATGCCAAGGATTCCTTAAATTCAATCTTCCCATAGAAATCTCTCAAAGGATTCATCCATGAATTACTCCAGAGATTCTTTCAGATTTTCCCCAAAGATTCCGCTAAAAAATTTTTCAAGGATATCCCCAGAAAAAAAAAATCCAGTAACTTATGCTGGGATTAATCCTTAACTTTTTTCATGGATTCTTCAAGAATTTTTCCAGAAACTCTCTTGGAATGCCTCCTGAAACTTCTCCAAGAATTCTTCTTAGGTTTCTCCGGAAATTCTTGCAAAGGTTTCTTCGGTATTCCTCTAATCGTAAATCTTTAAAGACTCATTCAAAAATTCTTCTAAAAAACTTGCAAGCACTTCCTCAAGAATCCTTCCATGGGATTCTGCGGGATTTCTTAAAATTTTTCATCCAGGTATTTTCAAAAATCTTTCACTAAGTTTTCGTAGAATTCCTTCTAGGAGTATTGCAATGTTTCCTCTTGAAATTCTTCAACGGGTTCTCCAGGAATTAAAATTCTTCTAAAATAGGAAAGTTTTGTTCTGTAACTTTTCCAAAATGACAACAAAAAAACTTCGGGATCTCTTCATACTGGAGTTTGTATAAAATTCCGCTGATCCCGGTATGGATTTATCCAAGGGCACTTCTAGGAATTCTTACCAAGATTTTTTTTGCTTTTGCTTAAGAGATCCTTGAGATGATGGATCCTTAGGATATTTTGATGGAAGACCCGTGGGGGATTTCGAAAAATCTTAAAAAAAATCCCACAAATTTCCTTGGACGGAATACTTGTATGGATCGGTAGAGAAAATCTTTGAAAAAAATTTTGAGTTCTGAATTGGATTTGAAAAAACTTCGTAGGAAAAACCTCAAAAAAATTCTTAAACAATATTTTTTTAGTAATCTTTAATAAAGCAATCGTTATAAAATTCCATAAGATGTTCCCTTGTTAGAAGGCCCCAAGCATTCTGGAAAGAAACTTTATGAAAACTACTGGAAGAATGTTCGGAAAATATTAAAGAATCCTTTAAAGAAATTGAGTGACATTTGTGGTTTTTCCTAGAAATTATCTCTAAGGATTTTTCCATCAATTGCTTCTAGGGATTCTTAATCATTTGCCTAAAGATTTTATCAGATGTTCCAGGGCATTTCTGAGAGAATCCCCAGATCAAGATGCTGAAGTTATCCGTAAAATAAATGCCTGGAGAAATCTTCCAATAATGAGCTCAAACAGGAATCCCGTAGAGTAGCTCCTAGAACAATCCCCAGCTTGAACTTCTGGTAATATCTTTAGCAGGCAATTTACTGGATAATTCCAAAGAAGGAACTTCTGGAGTATTCCCCAGAAGTTATTTCTAGAGGAACCCTTAGCCCAGAAGAATGTCCTGAGGGGATCCTCAAACAAATCTTTTGGAGAATCTTGGAGGAAGATACTCCAAGAGAATTTCCCAAAGGGAATTCCTGAAAAAAAAAACTGCACAGAGAGCCATAGTAGCTCTAGAATAAATTGGGTGCTCCTGGAGGAATCACCAGAAGGAACCCCAGAATGAATCCATAGAGGGAAATCCTGAAAGAATCGCTAGAGTCAATCGCTGGAAAAATCCCCTGCCGGAATACCTAGGGGGAATTCCTGATGGAATCCCCAGATCTCTAGGTGGAGCTCTTTACAGAAATCGCCAGAAGGAAATCTCCAGGAGGAATTCTTTAGGAATTCCCAGAGGGAATACTTGGATGAATCCTTAAAGGAAACCCCTGTAGGAGTCCCCAGAGACAACTCCTGGAAGAATCTCAAGAGAGACCCTCCGAAGAAATCCCCGGAGAAAACCCTTGGAGGAAACCCGTGGAAGGTTCTACGGAAAGAACTCCTGGAAATATCTCTAGGAGAAATTCTTCGTGGAATCTACTGAAAAAAAGCTCCTGAAGGAATCTCTAGAAATTCCTAGAAGGAATTCCCGGAGGTACACCTAGATAGAGAAATCTCCAGAAGGAAGTTTTGAAAGAATCTCCAGTAAAAACTCCTATAAGAACTTCAGGAAAATCCTTGAAAAGAACACCTACAAAAATCTGCGGAAAAAACATCTGGAGAAATCTCCAGAAGGAACTCCTGAAGGAGGAGTCTGCATAGAGATCTCCTGAAAAAATTTCCCCAGGTATTCGCGATTTCCTTCCTAGGAACCATCTAGAAATCCCTTGTGAGGAAATCACCAGCAATTTCTTCCGGGGAATCCTCCAGCAGAGTTACATACATACGTTTATTTGCTCAGCATATCAAATCTGAGAGAAGACATAATCACCACAATACTTGGTTCGTGGCTGCCGTTACGTCCAATGCTCGCCAAGTCACGCTCTACCTGATCCACTCATCGTGCTCTCTGCGTTCCACGCCTTCTTGTGTCAACCGGATCAGTCGCGAACATCAACTTAGCAGGGTTGTTGTCCGGCATTCTTGTCACATGCCCTGCCTACCCTATCCTTCCGGCTATGGCCCCTTCCGAATGCTGGGTTCGCCGTAAACTGCAGCACAAGTCGCTCGAAAACTTCAAGTGCTGGCAGGTCCTTCTCGAGCATGGGCCATGTCTCGCGTCCGTAGAGCTCCACCGGCCTTATTAGCGTTTTGTACATGGTACATTTGGTGCGTGGTGAATCTTTTCAGACCGCAGCTTCTTTTGGAGCACGTAGTAGGCACGACTTCCACCGATGACGCTCCTTTATATTTCACGGCTAGCATTTCCATCTCAAGCTTTCTACGCAATCATACTCTGAACACATGATTGAAATCGGATTGCGAAGAATTTTTCCGACTTTTCGAATAAACACCTTTTTGGCCATCATATTTTTCTTAATTTCACGTAGAAGGTGTGCCGGGAATCCAATTCAGGTTGTGCTCAAAATAGACGTGAATTAGACGGTAACAGAAATCAAAGGTCACAACTATTCAATCTTATTATTTTAGGGAAGCTGTAGTTCTTTTAAATTTACTTTATCGTACACTCAGTGTACTGGAAAGGCTAAATATTCACTCCAAAAATTACTTTTTGATAGAAATTCCGGAGGTTAGAGTTACATATACCAATCAACTCAACTCGACAAAGATGATGTCTGTGTGTGTACGTGTGTGCGTATGTGTATATGTGTGTGGACAAAAAACTCAGATCACTTTTTTTGACCTAAACCTCAACCGATTTCAATGACTGACAGTTCATTCGAAGCGGAATCAGATCCCAATGTTTCCAATTGAAAATGGTTCGGATCGGTCTAGCCTTTCCGGAATTATGGCCATTTAAATGTTCCGGACCGGTACATACCCCAGGAAGGGGCCTGATATGAATATGCTACAAAGCCATGCATGCGACACTTCAAACTGCGGAACTTTGGATAACCTGACAAGCGATCAGCAGAAAAATAGTCTTAGACCATATCTGAACCGGTAGTGTTCAGGGACCGGTTCCAGGTGTCCCGCCCGAAGTGACCAAATATTAAAGTGTACCAAACCCACGCATGCGACACATCAGATCACGAGTTTTTCGATAACTTGATGGTAATAGTAAGCAGGAAAATAGCCTCGAACCCTATTAGAACCGATCGTGTTCTAGGACCGGTTCCGGGTATCCCACCGGAAGTGGCCAAATATAAACGTAAACCAAACCCAAGCATGCGACACATCAAATAGAGACGATTTCGATAATCTGATGAACGATAAGCAAGAAAATAGTCTCATACCGTCTACCCCCGTTGGTTTGAACGACACCTCATGCAAACCAACGGGGTTCATTTTTTAATTTGAACTTCTAGTAACCCTGTGGGCATCGAAAAACACACTGATGGTAACCCGTTTTGCTGTTTTGTTTTGATTCTGCGTTCCGTTTCACCCCGTTCCATGAGCAGAATGACGTTTGAACCATTTTTAGTTTGAACGATGTGCAGATTAGAGGGGGTCAAATTAAGGTGAAACATCAAGAAATCCCATTGCAATTTTTCATACAAATTTTAGAGGCACAAATCTGATGTACAAAGCATCGAACCAAGCCGCACTTGTTTTTCCTGGCTTTGCTCACTTCCAAAAAGAGCCAGCTTTTACAAATCGAGAGCATTTGTTTACAAATTTTCAAGATTGGTGCTCTTGAAAACGTGAGTAGGGGACCAAGTCGGCCATTGTGGCAGCCATGTTTGTATTCTCTGAAGTTTCCCCTTAAAAAGTGTTCAGATTAGAGGAGGTCAAACCAACGGGGGTAGACGGTACCAGTGGGAGACGGATATCGCCATCATTTCGGACCCATACCGAGTACCCGCCGGCAACGGCAACTGGGCCTCGGATGGGACCAGGAAAATGGCGGTGATATGGACGACGGGTAAATACCCCGTGCAGGAGTTGGTGTCTACTACATATGAGGGCTTCGTGGTCGCCAAAGTAAACGGGGTCTTCTTCTGTAGCTGTTATGCGCCTCCGCGGTGGCCGATCGAGCGGTTCACGCAAATGCTGGACCGCTTAACGACCGTGCTAACAGGGCGAAGGCCGGTGGTAATAGCGGGTGACTTTAATGCCTGGGCTGTGGAATGGGGAAGCCGTTTCACGAACCAGCGGGGTCAGATCCTGCTAGAAACACTGGCCATCTTAGATGTCGACTTGGCTAACGTCGGTACCAAGAGTACCTATAGTCGAAATGGAGCGGAGTCAATTATTGACGTGACCTTTTGTAGTCCTGGCCTAACAAGTAGTCCGAACTGGAGAGTAGATGATGGCTACACTCACAGCGACCACCTGGCGGTTCTCTACAGTATCGACTACAACAACAGCAGACAGCGGATAGAAGAAGAGGCGGCTAGGCCAAGGCCAAGCCCTCGTAGGTGGAAGACATCATACTTCGACGAAGAGGTATTTAGGGAAGCGCTCTGCCGTGAGCGAAACTTACTCGGTTTAGACGGCGACGAGCTGGTAGCGGTGCTCTCACGTGCGTGTGATGCGACCATGCCTAGGAGAGTCCACCATAGAAATGGGAGGCCACCGGCTTACTGGTGGACCGACGCGATTGCGGACCTGCGCCGCGCCTGCCTACGGGCTAGGCGGCGGATGCAGCGAGCACGATCAGAGGAAGAGCGAAACGAACGGCGGGTGGTGTTCGCCGCTGCAAAAGCCGCGCTCAAGACCGAGATAAGAGCAAGCAAAAAGGCCTGCTTTGAGGGTCTCTGTCAGAGTGCCAATACGAACCCGTGGGGTGACGCCTACAGGATCGTTATGGCCAAGACGAGAGGTGTGATGGCTCCTACAGAGCAATCTCCAGAGATGTTAGAGGGGATCATTGGAGGACTTTTTCCGCGTCATGATCCTAGTCCTTGGCCTCCTTTCGTAGGACAGCCGGGGACTGGGGCTGGCAATGAGGAAAGGGTCACCGATGTGGAACTTGCGGGGATAGTTAAGTCCCTTAGCGTAGGTAAGGCCCCAGGTCCGGACGGAGTTCCGAACCTGGCCTTAAAAGTAGCTATTGCAGAAGCTCCCGAGATGTTCAGGTCTGCTATGCAGAAATGCCTGGACGAGGGAGTTTTCCCAGAAGCTTGGAAGAGGCAGAGCCTGGTACTATTGCCAAAGGCGGGGAAACCACCCGGAGACCCGTCGGCATATAGACCAATATGCTTGATTGACACGGCGGGGAAGGTGCTCGAAAAGATCATCCTCAATAGAATGTTGAAGTTCACTGAGGGCGTAAATGGTCTCTCGAGCAACCAGTATGGCTTCCGGAAGGGGAGGTCCACCGTAAACGCTATCTTGTCGGTTACAAAAACCGCCGAGAAAGCACTCGAGCCTAAGAGGAGGGGAATTCGCTTCTGCGGGGTAGTGACTCTGGATGTAAGGAATGCATTTAATAGCGCCAGTTGGGCTGCTATTGCCGATGCGCTCTTGCGTCTGGGGATACCGGAGTACTTGTACAAGATTCTCGGAAGCTACTTCCAGAATCGCGTACTAGTATACGACACGGAGGTGGGTCGGGAGTGCTTTCACATAACCTCAGGAGTCCCGCAAGGTTCCATCCTGGGTCCGGTGTTATGGAATGTCATGTACGACGAGGTGTTGAGGTTAGAGTACCCAGTGGGAGTGGTGATTGTCGGATTTGCCGACGATATTACGCTCGAAGTCTACGGTGAAACGATCGAGGAGGTGAAGTTGACTACCGACCACTCGATCAAGGTTGTGGAGGCGTGGATGCGGTCCAGAAAACTGGAGCTGGCTCACCACAAGACAGAGGTGACGGTTGTTAACAACATGCAGTCGGCGCAGCAGACGGAGATCAGTGTAGGAGAATGCACTATCCTGTCGAAGCGCTCTGTCAAGCACTTGGGCGTGATGATCGACGATAAGCTTACCTTCGGTAGCCACGTCGATTATGCCTGTAAAAGAGCCTCCACAGCTATTGCGGCACTGTCCCGGATGATGTCCAATAGCTCAGCGGTGTACGCCAGTAAGCGCAAGCTTCTGGCTAGTGTTGCTACGTCCATACTTAGGTATGGCGGCCCGGCGTGGGGTACCGCGCTAAGTACTGAATGCTACCGACGGAAGCTGGAAAGTACTTACAGGCTTATGTGTCTGAGGGTTGCAAGCGCGTACCGTACCGTGTCACACGACGCTCTCTGTGTCATTACTGGTATGGTGCCTATCAGCATTCTTATCAGTGAGGACATGGAGTGCTTCGAAATGCGCGGCACAAGAGGCATACGCAAGACTGTCAGGATGGCCTCTATGGTCAAATGGCAGCGCGCGTGGGACAGTTCCACCAAAGGAAGGTGGACCCATAGGTTGATACCGAGGGTAGATAGTTGGATTAATAGGCGCCATGGGGAAGTTTCATTCCACCTGACACAGGTCCTTACAGGTCATGGTTGCTTCCGACAGTATCTACACCGTTTCGGGCATGCGGATTCTCCCGAATGCCCAGTGTGCAATGGTTTAGAGGAAACGGCGGAACACGTGTTGCTCGTGTGCCCGCGTTTTCGCACAATGCGTGACCGCATGCTTGCCACATGCGGGGAGGACACAACTCCGGACAACTTGGTCCAGAGAATGTGTAGGGATGAGATTAGCTGGAATGCCGTTTCAACGGCTATCACCCATATCGTCTGGGAGCTACAGAGGAGGTGGCGCGTGGACTCGGAGAATGGCTAGTCCAGATGCAGTACAAGAGGTGGTCCAGGGGTTCGAAGTCGGCTTCGTAGGTCATACCGGTGCCCTGCGGTCGAGATCGACCCTTACAGCGATTAAGTGGCCGCGGAGAGGAAGTCCCGGTAGCGGTGCTGTCGTGGCGTCGGTCTACTGGGTTGGATCTGAGCCCGCGGTTGGAAAGGGGTCCCCGGCAAGGGTCGGGGTAGGTGAGATCCTGCTGTCTGCAACCTACGGGTGCATCTGATAGGGCCTGAAGGGTAGTGATACCCTTCCTTTGCGGGCAGGTCAGATCGGGTTGCACGTGGGCATCAGTTCTTGATGTCCGCTCAGCAGTAGGGCGCGGGCGGGGTTGACCCTGCCCGCCTTCCGAGGACAAAGGGAGTGGCGAGGACCACTCGGGAAACTGGCTAAGCGCCAGCATGCTATCGTGATGGACTCTCCAGAGCGAGTCATCGATGTTCGTTGCTGCTAGGCTACGGCAGCTAACCTTGAGGGTGCGATATGCACTAGCCCCTCTCTGAAGCAATACCTTCTTGGTGGTTCCGGAGAGACGTAGGGTTTGGCGACCATAGGAATGTGTTTTAGTGGGTCGAGGAGAGAGTAGTCCTGGCTTCTACCGGCATTGTAGAAGACGGCCTCATCCCCACACTACCCTAACCTTCCTGTTAGGGTGTCTGATGAGCAGATTTATCCCCCTATGGTTTAGAAGGAAAAAAAAAGACGGTACCAGCTCCGGGTGTGCTGCCGGAAGTGGTCAAATATAAAATGTACCAATACCAAACCCATGCATGTGACATATAAAACCGCGAGTTTTTTGATAACCTGATGAAGCAGGAATTATTCTGGAACCGGTTCCGGGTGTCCCGCCGGAAGTGGCCAAATATACAAGTGAACCAAACCCATTCTTTTTCGATATCCTGATGAACCATTAGCAAGAAAATAGGCTCAAACTAGACTACATTAGAAACTACCGATGGTATTCCGGAACTGGTTCTGGGTGTCCCATCTGAAGTGGTTAAATGCAAAAGAGAACCAAGCCCATACATACGGCACATTAAATGTCTTTTTAGGTAACCTAAAGAATGGTTAACAAGAACCTGATGAACGGTAAGCATGAAAATAGTCTCAGATCAAATCTGAACGTTTCCATGTTTTATTAAAGTGACCCCAAACTTTTGATCGATGACATCAAGAGTTGGTTTACTTAATATCTTTTATTTTTCAGCTTCGTTCGGTAAGCAATTGAAAGCTAATAGAAATTAGGTTATATTACCGCTCTCATCTTTGAATTTGGTCAACCTGAGTTCCAGCATCACTTCCGTAAGTTCATGTTTATTTTTAGAAAATTTGGCAACTTTAGGTTAAGTTAACATACAAATATGTTTGAAAAAGTTTCATCTAAATCATGTTTATAGTTACTTCGACTCATCATCTCCAAGGTTTTGAAATCAGATGCAAATTGGATCATCGAAAATGACTTGTTTTTGAGGAAATGACCCCAAGTTTTTTATCGGGAGTGTATAAATGAAGAATGAGGTAGTATGGGTATTTTCACTTTTTCTAATTTCTCTCATGAGGAAGTCAAGTTTTGAAGAGAAAGTCTAACAATCAAATAATGCCATGGGTGTACAGAAAAAAACTTTTTCGAATACCGTAGTGATCTGACGCTTGTGCAAAATGTTATACCCTAGCTTGTAATTATCGTATTCATATTGATCGGCTTTTAATGGTAGTGAAGGTGGTCAACAGGCAACTAACAGGACTGATTTTGTTTGTTTATAAATACAACCAATAATTAAAATAGCTTTTATGGTTGTTTTTTTTTTATTAATCAAGTATTATCATGATTCAAGAACACATCCGTCTACGTCAATGGAGATTTCATGAATACTTATTTGACGAGAAAGGCACTACCACCACTAGGTGCATTAATCTGGGTTTTTATCAATATTGGTCGGTGCAAGCTCGTGCACAATGGGGGGCTTCATACACTAGGCACCCCTCCGCTTCCACGAAATTGGGAAAAAAACCCTCCCTTGACGCCACTTCTGTGCACGGGCCTGGGTTGGTGCTTGGACAGACGGGAATTAGATAAAACCCTATTGAAAACATTGACAAAGCATTGCTTTCACAACTGCTCACCGGTTTTACCACGGATACTATTTTGAGATACAATTAAAACGTCAGCGCTAAAGCAGCTTCCGGAAATTCAAATTTTGGAAATAAACCTTAAATGTTTCAAAGATATTGATTTGATTAATATCATTCCATAAATGGATATTGAGCATTGGTCTCAATTCCTTTAATCTTAACCGATCATAATATCAGATTCATTTTCCTTCATTAAGATGCTTATCACATAGGTTCGTTGGTTTCATGTCGTAAATTAAATTCAGAATATCCCAAACCGGTAACGTCCTTTCACTTGCTGACCGAGCACGTGTGATACTCATAAAGCCGCTGATCCGGGCTTCCAGCCAGCAGTGTAGGTATCACACCCCAAAATATATCCAACTGCCATGGTGGTGCAGCAATTACGCCCAGTAGGGGCATCCACCGCACTCTACATCACCTCCTTGAATGGTATCGCGCGAATCATCCACGTCAAAAGTGAAGTGCCAAAATTCTGCACCCATCGGCGGCCGGCGTTCACAGTTCACCTCCATCATCGTTGTCATAATCTGGCATAAAAACGAGGTGCGGTCATCATGCTGGCTAGGCCTGCTGCAGAGTTAACGATCGTCCACTTCCCTCCCGATACGATGCGATGCGATGGGTGTCGGTCGACCCGGGCTCGGTCGGTCAATGGGGGAGCTTTTTTTTCTACGGGTTTGAACCTTTCCTGTTTCGGCGATTGCATCTGAACCAACCTAACTTTTGAAGTTCAAGGTGGACGCTTGGCGGCACAACTCGTGGTGTGTGGCACTAGTCGTGGTGTTTTTTGCGGCTTAACAGCTAATTAAACGTGCTTTGACGCTTTGCGGTTCGGTGCTTAGAATTCGCCTTTGATGAACAACTGAAGAGGAGCGGAAAACAATTTATGCTTTACTAATTTTTGCGACGACCTCCCTCAAGTAATGCCGCGCGCTTGTTTTACGCGAAACGGATGTACGGATTGATGAAATGCCAGCGTCGATTGGAATCACTACCACGCCAGCAGCGACGTCAAGGTCAGTCCACCAGAAAGAGAAAGGCAGCACAAATTTGGAACCGGATCGAATGGGCAATTGCGGGTTGGTTCGATTAGAACAGTGATTCTCAGCCTATTTCAACAGCTCCTCTGATGATCCACAAAAATCCGCTATTGACATTCTCCGATAGCCCGACTTCCTCGAAACTCAATACCACGTAAGGTGTTGCCTCGAATAGATTGTTACCCCGAAAAACATTTTCCAGAATACTGTCTGGGGCAAAGTTGTTGCAAATTGAGTCCTCCATCAAGGAAAAAAATGGGAATATTTGTATTTGAGACTTCGCTGACAACCCAGAACATCCTGAACACCATAAAGTTTGGAGAAATGAACTAATTGACATACCAGTTGTTCTAAAAGCTGAATTTAGATGTGGGTTACGTTCATATGTATTTATTTAACTCTCGTCAAGATTATCAAAAGATGTTTTATATTCTGAGATGTTCTAGGTGTTCCAAACTGTCCTGTAGTAAAGCCCGTCAAATCTACAAGAATAACTTAATGTGTTTCGCTATATATAATAGCATTACATAATCTACTGGGATCCGTGAAGATCTTGAAATCTACAATGGCATTTAGAGACACTATAGGGATATTCCAGGTCAGCCAATCTACCTTGGAGTTCAGAACTTCAGGTCTACACCCGTAACAGTAACTATATTTGTTATACTGAGTAACGTTGCATAACCAACTGCGGTTACTGAATCAACCTGAAGAACCTTCGGTACATCAAGGGTCATCCAAACTGTATTGAAGTTTAGTTCTTGACTAACACTTGTATCTCTCACAATGAACTATAACATTACAGATCCAACTGTAATCTATAAAGCCCCTGGCATTGCATGAGTCATTCCAACATAATTTTGAAATATTCCAGATCAACCAAACTACATTGGAGACCATTTTTTTTTTCCTTGTTGGGTACATTTCCACTGCGACCAATTGTTGATCTATTGTGGCGGGCCCCTATTTAATATATATGCCATATGCCAGTTTGTAATATCACTATGAGTTAAGTGATTCCACTTGCTGACTGTAGGCATTATCCCAGTAAGGTATTACAGATCGAATAAAATGTATAACCTTGCTAGGAGAAGTCATCCATACGTCTGATGGTTGTATTACGCTCTTATCAAAATATATGCACCTCTTATGGAAAAGTGCATCACAGTTACACAATAAATGCTCCGAATCTTCCTTGCAACTTCTACAGAATCGACAAGTGTCATCTTCCAATATTCCTAGTAGTTTTAAAAAGTATTTGCTTGAGCAGTGACCTGTTACTAAACCACAAAAAGTATTCAGATCTTTTTTAGACAAACTCAGAAGGTTTCGAGTAATGTTTTTGTTTGGAGATATAAATCTTTTAGATTGTCGTGCTATTACCGTGTTTTTCCAAACTTCTTCTATCATATTCTTTTCCCAGTTTTTCAGTTCCAGTTTGAGGGTACATTCTGAGGCCCCACAAAATGGTTCTGGACCTAGGAAAGGTTTTGAAGATCCAAGTCTTGCTAACAAATCCGCCTTTTCGTTTCCTTGAATCCCACAGTGCCCAGGTACCCAGAATAGATTAACTGTGCTATTTTTAGCCACCTCGTGTAGTGATTGAATGCATTCCCAAACTAATTTTGAAGTGCATGTGAAAGATTTCAACGCTTCAAGAGCAGCCTGGCTGTCCGAGAAGATACATATATTTGCATGCTTATAGTTACGTCGTAAACAAATTGAAGTACATTCAATTATTGCCTGTATTTCTGCTTGAAATACAGTTGGCCATTTACCCATAGATATAGATATGTTAATTCCAGGGCCAGTGACACCAGCACCAACCCTGTCATTTATTTTTGAGCCATCTGTGAAAAAAACCACTGAGCCTGGCCGAATATTAGGCCCCCCTGATTCCCACTCAGTGCGACTTGGAAATGTTACATTGAATAATCGTTCAAAGTTATACTGCCTGTTCATCCAATCTTCATGATTAATTAAAGAATTGATTTTAAAATCTTTCAGAACACTGAGATGACCCCTAAGGTCTCCAGAAAATAGATCTCTGGTTCTTCTCAACCTTAGAGCGGTTTTCTCAGCTTCTAATTGAACAAACAAATGTAGTGGTAGCATATTTAGTATTGCATCTAACGCCTTTGAAGGCGTACTACGTATAGCTCCAGTAATGGAAATAGTAGCAAGTCTTTGCAGTTTCTCCAACCTCTGTTGAATATACTTTACTTTGGTTCTTGGCCACCAAACTAAAGCTGCATATGTTATTCTGGGTCTTACTATAGCCGTATAAATCCAATGGATCATTTTTGGCCTAAGTCCCCATTTATTACCAAATGTTTTCTTACTTATCCATAAGGCATTTATGGCCTTACTTATTATTTGATCTAAGTGTGTGTTCCAGTTGAGTTTACTATCGAGAATCACTCCCAAATATTTTACCTTTAGACAAAGCAGTATTTTATTTTCCCCCAAGTAAATATCAGGAATTTTATATTTCCTTCTTTGTGTAAACGGAATAATAGCAGTTTTTTGAGGATTTATGGATAACCCCTCATTTTCACACCACCTTAACGTAAAATTTAGGGCACTTTGCATTCTATCTCTAATAACTTTTTCAAATTTACCACGAACTATAATGACTATATCATCTGCGAATCCAATTATTTCAAATCCTTGCTCTTCAAGGTTTGACAATAGTTCATCTACTAGTAATGACCACAAAAGAGGTGAAAGAACACCTCCTTGAGGACAACCTTTAACGGTTCTCACTGTAATTGTTGAATTTCCATGGCTACTTATTATTTCACGTTTTTGCAGCATTTCAACTATCCAATTTACAATAGTTATATCAAATCTACGTTTATTCATCACATTCTTCATTGAACTGTGAGAAGCATTGTCAAATGCTCCTTCTATATCAAGAAAAGTAGCCAACATTATCTCCTTGGCTTCAAAAGTCCTCTCAATTTTAGTTACTAGAGTATGAAGTGCTGTTATTGTTGATTTTCCTGGCTGGTAAGCAAATTGGTGTTTGTTTAGTGGACTCGATTTTAAATATGTTGATTTAATATAATCATCAATAAGTTTTTCCATTACTTTTAACATGAATGACGAAAGGCTAATGGGTCTAAAGGATTTTGGATTAGTTTTATCCTTTTTATTAGCTTTAGGAATAAATACAACACGTACTTGTCGCCAGTTCTTAGGGATATAGTTTAACCTCAAACTAGCTTTAAACATTTCAGTTAAACAAGGAATCAATATTCCCTTGCTTTTCTGGATCATCACTGGACGAATCTCATCTGCGCCTGGTGACTTATATGGTTCAAATGCATGTACTGCCCACTCAACTCTTGCTTGAGTAAAAATGCAACTTGCTAGATCTTGCATGTTTGCCCTGGTCATTTGTTGCCCAGTGCTTGTAGCAATTTCACTAGGTCCCTTGGACATGCTTGACCTGGTCTTCTCTGATCCAGTATGTACATCCAGGGAGGTTGCTTCTTTACTCAAAACTGGCAGAGATCCTGGAAAATGCACTTGCATCATCAAGTTCAAAGTTTCTTTTGCGTTAGAAGTAAAACATCCGTTATTATTTTTTAGAGTACCAAGTCCATTACAATGATCTTTAGATAAAACCTTTTGCAATCTAGCCACTATTGGAGTACTTTCAATGTTTTCACAGGTGTGCCTCCAGTTTTGACGTTTAGACCTTCTTATTTCTACGTTATACAGAGTTAATGCCTTTTTATATTCATCCCACTGTGAATTACGCTTAGCTCTATTAAACATCTTTCGAGCTTGTTTCCTTAAATGTTCTAGCCTGGTATTCCACCAGGGAACATCCCTATTTGTGGATCGTTCCTTGAGTGGGCAACTGCTATTGAAAGCATGAATTATTCTATTTGTTACTAAATTAGAAGTGGTTTCAAGATCGTCGCATGTGTGGATAGAATTTTCAAGAAAATTGCCACCCGCTTAGTAGTAGAGCTCCCAGTTTGTTTTCCTGGGATCCCTGAAAGTTTCTTTAATAATATCCTTAGCTTTATATTCAAATATTATGTATTTATGATCAGATAGTGATATTTCATCGGAAACATGCCAATTTTGTATGTTTTCCGAGAGTGTGTTACTACAGAGTGTTAGATCTAAAACTTCTTGTCGTATAGAATTCATGAAAGTGAAATTGTTACCTTGATTACAAATATCAATATTATTCGCAGTTAAATACTCCAATAAATACTCACCTCTTGTATTGATGTCTGTGCTGTTCCAAACCGTGTGATGCGCGTTAGCATCACATCCAATAATAAATGATTTGTTCATTGATTTGCAAAATTTAATGAATTCTGAAACTACAGGGGGAGGCACATCGTCTACATCCCCTGGAAAATATGCAGATGCTACGTAGATTTCTGTTTTCCCACGCGTAGTAGGAATTTCCATAGCTGGAGACCATAGCTTCATGTCTTTACTGTGCTGACTGATTGCTGCAGATGCTAGATTTTTAACATCATAATAGTTTGGATGACCCCAGTCGATCTGATGATATCCATTTAACATTCAGAAGATTAACTGGACATGATAGATTACATATCATAGCTTTGTATAATGAAAGATGTTACCGTTACATGCGTAGACTTTAGGATCTAAACTCTAGAACAGTTTGTATGACGTAGAATATCCTGATTGATCTGATACTGTCGATTAAACTCTCAGAAGACTTACTGAACATGACAGAATACAAATTGTAGCTTTGTATAATGAATGAAATTACCGTTACATCCGTTGACTCCAATATTTGAACTCAAGAACAGTTTGGGTAACCTAGGATATCCCGACTGATCTGATACTGTCTATTGAACATTCAGAACGCTTACTGAACATGACAGAATACAAATCGTTAATTTGAATAATGAAAGCAATTACCGTTACACCCGTAGACTTCAGAATCTGAATTCAAGAACAGTTTGGATGACCTTGGATATCCCAACTGATCTAGTACTTTCTATTGAACTTTTAAAAGTCTTATTGGGCCTGATAGATTTCAAATCGTAGCTTAGTATAGCGAAGTAAATTACCGTTACACGCGTAGACTTTAAGATCTAAACTCAAGAACAGTTTGGATGGCCTAGAATATCCCGACTGATCTGAAAATATCTTTTGAACATTAAGAAGACTTATTGGACATGATAGATTACAAATCGTAGCTTTGTTTATTGAAAGAAGTTACCATTACACGCGTAGACTTTAAGATCTAAACTCAAGAACAATTTGGACGCCCTAAGATATCCAGAAAAAATATTCTGCATCATATTTTACCCTTTCTATGCTGTTGAGCACCAAACCACAGATATACGTAGAAACAACTCAATAACAACGCTTGTAAAAAATCCGGCTTCAAAGGGTTACACCCGAACTTCAATTTAGGTATCGAGTTGGGACTGTCTAAATAGAATTTCTACGTAAATGGATTCATTACCTAAATTGATTTCAAGGTTGCAAAGAAGTTTAAGCAGGGCAAGTGGATTGCAGATGCAAAGGGGAGGGGGTCAAGGCTTTCAGATGTAAAGAGGGGGGATGGTCAGATGGTTTTTAGGGGAGGGGGTCAGAGGCGTTTCCAGGCGTTTCAGGGCGTTTCAGAGGTATTTTAGAGGGCTTCAGAGGCTTCCAGGCGTGATTCACATGGATTTGATTTGTGTTTCAGAGGTATTTCAAGGCGTTTCATGGGGTTTCAGAGAGGTTTTGTAGGGTTTCAGAAACTCTCAAGTGTGTTTCATAGAAGTTTCAAGGGTGTTTCAGAGGCGTTTCAAAGCGTTTCAAGGTGTTTCAATACGTTTCAGGACGTTTTATGGCCTTTCAAGAGGTTTAAGGGTGCCTCCAGCGGATCGCAGGTGAGTTTGACGGAGTTTAAATATGGGTTTGATAGGGTTTTAGAGGCGTTTCAAAGCGTTTCCAGGCGTTTCACGGCATTCTAATGCGTTTCAGGGCACTTCAGGAGGTTTAAGGGCGGTTTAAGGGGGCTTCAGAGGCTCGCAGGTGAATTTACCGGAGGTTGCATGGGGGTTTCGGAGGCGTTTCAAACCGTTTCACGGCGTTTCAAGACATTTCAAGGCATTTCAATGCGTTTCAGGGCGTTTCAGGGCATTTCACAGGGATTTTAGGGGCTTCTGAGGCTCTCAGTTGAATTTCGCGTTTAAGAGTTGTTGTAAAACATTTCAAGGCGTTTCAGGGCGTCCCATGAGGTCTCAGGAGGGGTTTACGGGCTTCAGAGGCTCGCAGGTAAATTCATAGGTTTCATATGGGTTTTAGAGACGTTATAAAGTGCTTCAAGGCGCTTCAATGCGTTTCAAGGCATTTCAGGAGGATTCACAGGGGTTTAAGGATGTTTCAGAGGCTCTCAGGTGACTTACGCAGGGTTTAAAGGGTTTTTAGAGGCGTTTCAAAGTGTTTCAGGGCGTTTAAATGCGTTCCAGGAGGTTAAGGGGGCCTTAAAGAGGCTTCAGAGGCTCTCAGGTGAATTTCATGGAAGTTTTGTAGGGGGTTTAGAGGCGTTTCAAAGTATTTGAAGACGTTTCAAGCGTTTTCAATGCGTTGCAGTGCGTCCCAGGAGGTTTTAGGAAAGCTTAGGGGGCCTCAGAGGCTCGCAGGTGCATTTCTCGCAGGATTCATAGGGGTTTCAGAGGCGCTTGAAAGTGTTCCAACGCGTTTCAAAGCGTTTTAAGGCGTTTCAAAGCGTTTCAAGAGTGTTATGGGGGCCTCAGAGGCTCATGAAGTTTCATGGGGGTTTTGGAGGCGTTTGAAAGCATTTCAATGCATTCCAGGGCGTTTCAGAAGGTTTGAGAGTTGTTTCAGGGGCGTTCAGAAGCTCTCAGGTAAATTTAATGAAGACATGGGGGTTCTAGAGTAGTTTCAAAGCATTTCAAAGCCCATTTAACTTTTTCTCTATTGCGTAAACCTAATATACTCAAGGAAGTTCTTGGAGATCCTCAAACTGACAATGAACTCACACCTTGATAGCATATAGCTACATGAGGCTGTGAGCATAAATTTCATTCATAATGCCCCAAAAGATCACTGAGAACACTTGTAGATCAGATGGCCCAAGCTCCAGGGAGTTCTCGGATACTCATATACAATCATAGAACCCACCACTTGCTAGAACATATATGCCTGGAGCTGTGTAAGTATAAACCTCATTCTTAATGATCTCAGATACAACTAGTAGCCCTTGTAGATTCGATGACCTATACTCAAGAGTGTTTTTGGGGACCCTTAAAGATTCTTCGAACTTAAAACTTGATGGATCATAGTTACCTAAAGTTGTGTGAGTATAAACCATAGTCGTAAATCTCTTAGAGACAGCCAAATACGTTAGTAGATCCGATGACCTATACTCATGGAAGTTCTTGGAGATCCTCAAACTAACAATGAACTCACCACTTGGCAGCACATAGTTGCATGAAGCTATGCAAGCATTAATTTCCAGGAAGTTTCAGAGAAGTTTCAAGGCATTTCATGTGTTTCACATGTACTTTAGAGAGCTTTCAATGAAGTTTTACGGGGCTTCAAGGTGTTTCTGTGTGGCAGGTGGTATCAGGGATACATCCCCTGAAACGCCATTGAAATCCTATGAACCCCTCTGGAATCCCCTGTAATACCCCCAGAACGCCCCAGAAATTCCCTGGACCACCAGTTTCTTGGAAGAACACCAATAACAATCTCTGAGATCCCTTGAACACCCCTGGAACGCCCTTGAAATATTATGGAACTCCCGCGACACTCCCAAGAGCGCCCCTTAACCCATTGAAAACCCTTGGAACGCTCATGAAACCCCCTTAAGTCCCCTGGAATGCACCTGGGACTACCTGAAACCTACTGGAATGCCTCTGAAACCGCCTGAAATTCTCTGAAACCCCTGGAACCCCCAAATTCACCTCTGGATCACCTGTAAAATTCTCTGAAACCCAATGAACCCCCTGTAACTCCACTTAGCCCCCTTGAATATCCCTGGTACACTAACGAAACTCTCTTGAACGCCCCTGAACCCCCTTGAAAACGGTCCCGAAACCTTCCGAAGCCTGCTTAAGCACCTGGAACGCTACTGACCCACATAAACCCCCTCGAATGCTTCCAAAACCCCCTGATGTCCCATATAATCACCTGGAATGCCCCTAAAACCTCTCTACACCCCTTGAAACCCTTCAAAGTCAACCGGAACTCTTTGGGTATCGAACGCTTCTGAACCCCTTTGAGACTCCATGGAACATCCATGACAGTCCATCGAATGCCCTTGAAACTCCCTACAATCCCTTAGAAACCTTTTGAAGACCCCTAGAACGCTCCTGAAATTTTCTGGATCGCTTCTGAAACCCATTGAAACCCGTTATAACACCTTGGAACTTCTATGAAACCCCAAGGAACACCCCAGGAATTCTTCTGAAATTCCCCTGTAATGCCATCGGGACCCTCTGAACCCTATGCAATTCCTGGAAAACTCCTGAAATCCCCTGTTGTCCGTTGGAAAACCTTGGAGCGTCCCTAGCCCCTGGAACACCCTCAAACTCCTTGGAATGCTCCTGAAACATCCCAGAAACTCTCATATACCCTCTGTAATACTCTGTAACGCCCACGGGGGAGCTACGGTGACCTGATTTTGTTGCCGCTTATCGTGCGCAACCAGAGCTCACCAATACTAACATTCCCTCAAAACAGTAGCGGGAGCAAATGGAGAGAAACGCACCTTGGCAAAGAAAGTTAGTGAAAATAAGTGTTGTGTGTTTTGCCTTTCTCGTACACTAAGTGTACTGGAAAGGCTATATGTTCACTCCAAAAATGAATTTTTGATAGAACGCCCGGAGGGTCGAGTCACATATACCAATCAACTCAGCTCGACGAATTGAGGTGATGTCTGTGTGTGTGTATGTATGTGTGTGTGTGTGTGTGTGTATGTATGTGTGTGTGTATGTGTGTGTGTATGTGTGTGTACAAAAAAAAACTCACATCACTTTTTGGCAGTAAGCCTCAACAGATTTTAATGACCAACGGTTCATTCGACGCGGAATCTGATCACATTGTTTCCTATTGAAAATGGTTCGAATCGGTCCAGCCATTCCGGAGTAATGGCCATTTAGGTGTTCCGGATCGGTACCCCAGGAAGGGGCCAGATATGAAAACGATACAAACCCAATCATGCGACACATCAAACCGCGGCACTTTCGAAAACATGATGAACGGTAAACAGGAAAATAGTCTCGGACCATATCTGAACCGGTAGTGTTCCGGAACCGGTTCCGAGTGACCCGCCGGAAGTGGCTAAATATGAAAGTGAACCAAACCCATACATGCGACACATCAAACAGCGGGGTTTTCGATAACCTGATAAACAGTAGGCAGGAAAACATTCTCAGACAATATCTGAACCGGTAGTATGCCGGAACCGGTTCTGGGTGTTCCGCCGGAAGTGGCCAAATATGAAAGTAAACCAAACCCATGCATGCGATACATCAAACAACAGCTTTTTCGATAGCCTGATGAACAATAGGCAGGAAAACATTCTCAGACCATATAGGAACCGGTAGTGTTGCAGAACCGGTTCCAGATGTCACGCCGGAAGTAGCCAAGTACAAAAGTTAACCAAAACCTTACATACGACGCATCAAATCGCAAGCTCTTTAGGCAACCTGATAAACGGTTAATAAAAGAAAATAGTTTCAGATCATATTTGGAACAACCGATAGAGTTCCGGAACCAGTTCCGGGTGTCCCGCTGGAAGTGGTCAAATGTAGTAGAGATCAAAACCCATGCCTGCGGCACATTAAACAGCGACTTTTTGAATAACGTGATGAACGATTAGTCAGAAAATAGGCTCAGACCACAACGAAGATCTTTATAAAGGCTACCGATAGTTTTCCGGGACCGATCTAGGGTGTCCAGCCGGAAGCATGCGACACATCAAACCGCGGTCTTTTGTAAACCATGAGGAACGATTAGCAAGAAAATAGGCTCAGACCACATTAGAGGCTACCGATAGTGATGCAAAACCAGCATTGGGTGCTTCCTAGGGTGCTTCGCAGGAACTAGCTAAACAAAGCAATAGTCGAAGATTCCAAAAACAGGGACCGAATTCTAGACCGCCCGATAGGTAGGAGATTGTCCGCATCACGACGGTTTCAAACCGAACGGACTCAATAAATACCAAAACTTCCGTGTGACATTTTAAAGTTAATCAAGGCCATCTTGACTAGGAAACCTTGACCGATTGAACCCTTGAAAAGTCCCCATACGGACCGAAACGTCGGAAAAAAATCATTAACTAGTGTTTCCGATTTCCCCAAAAGGCTGAAGCCAACATTGTGAAGCAAAATTATCCCAGTCGTATCCCAACCAAGGAAAGATCATGAGTACATGTTCGACGAGAAAGGCACTATCACCACTAGGTGGATTAATCTGGTTTTTTTTACAAGTAATTAGTATTGTATAGGAACTTGATTTAAATACCGACACTCCAAAATTCATAATCATTATTTTTTTTAGTTTTTTTTCATACTCAACACATGCATGAGATCTTATCTGAAATAAGCGTTTTGACCCGATATCCCTCGTAAAAAGGTAAACATTTCACTTTAACGATGGTGTTGGTAAACATTTTGACTGGAGTATAAATTTATGCTCCACGTAAGGCGACACAATCCAACCTCTCAAACTCCATGGAGAAAAAATAGGATGCCGTCCCCTTGGTAACGCCCCTGTCACTCCAAAAATCCTATGAAATATCTTCGGAACTGCTCTAGAGCCTTCGGAAACCCCATTGAATGCCTTGAAACCACTTGAAAATTACAGGAATAATCCTGAATCCCCCAGGAAAACCAACGGAAATTCATAAATCTCCATGGAACGCCTCTGAAACTCCCTGGTACACTCCTGAAACCTCTTGAAGGCCTCTGAAACGCTTCTGAAACCCCCTAAAACTCACTGGAATACCCTGAAACATCCTGGAAACCTCATAGAATGCAACTGAGACCCCGGAAACACCATGGAACGTCTATGAAACCTTATGGAACGCTCCTGTAACGCCACTGACTGGCCCCCCTGAACCCCTTGAAAACTCCTGGAATGCTCCTGAAACCCCCTGCTGTTTAGTGGGAAATCTAGAAACGTCCCTGAAACCCCATAAACGCCTCTAAAACCCCTTGGTACTGCCCTGAAAACTCCTGAAACATCCCAAAACTCGCATTCACCCCCTGTTATACTCTGGAACGCCCTTGAGACCCCCTAAACCCCAAGAAATACCTCTGGAACTGCTCTAAAACCTCCAGAAACCTCATAGAATATCACTGGAACACTCCTGAAACCCCCTGGAAAACCCACGGGGATTCCTTAAATTCCATGGATCAACTCTGAAACTTCCTGGTACGCCCCTAAAACTTCTTGAAAATCCCAGAAACGCTCCTGAAACTCCCAAAAACTTGCTGCAACACCCTGGAGCGTCCACCCCGAGACACCTTGGAACACGTTAGGAACTCCTATGGGACCCCTTGAAACCTCTTGGAATAACTCTGAATGACCCGATAAACCAATGGAATCCTTTTTTAATTCCCTGTAACACTCTGGCTTGCCGCTGAAATCCCCCTGAAACCACAAGGAACTCGCAAGATACGCCTCCAAAACTCTCTGAAACCTCATGGATTGCCCATGATACCCAATAGAACGTTCCTTAGTAGATGGCATCCCCTTGAAGACCCCTGGAACGCTTCTTAAACCCCATTGAACACCTCTGGAACCCTTCGAAATCCCCTAGAACACCCCTTAAATGCTCCCAAAAACTGATTTTTATAAATATTGTCTTCTTGTCTTCTTGTCTTCTTGCCTTCTTGTCTTTTTATCTTCTTGTATTTTCTGTCTTTTCTGTCTTCTCTGTCTTCTCTGTCTTCTCTGTCTTCTCTGTCTTCTCTGTCTTCTCTGTCTTCTCTGTCTTCTCTGTCTTCTCTGTCTTCTCTGTCTTCTCTGTCTTCTCTGTCTTCTCTGTCTTCTCTGTCTTCTCTGTCTTCTCTGTCTTCTCTGTCTTCTCTGTCTTCTCTGTCTTCTCTGTCTTCTCTGTCTTCTCTGTCATCTTTGTCTTCTCTGTCTTCTCTGTCTTCTCTTTCTTCTCTGTCTTCTCTGTCGTCTCTGTCTTCTCTGTCTTCTCTGTCTTCTCTGTCTTCTCTGTCTTCTCTGTCGTCTCTGTCTTCTCTGTCTTTTCTGTCTGCTCTGTCTTCTCTGTCATCTTTGTCTTCTCTTTCTTCTCTGTCTTCTCTGTCTTTTCTGTCGTCTCTGTCTTCTCTGTCTTCTCTGTCTTCTATGTCTTCTCTGTCTTCTTGTCTTCTTATCTTCTTATCTTCTTGTCTTCTTGTCAATTAATTCTATACTTGAGTGAAATACTGCTTTGTTGATTGAATACACTATCATCGGTTGAAAACCACTGACTTAGAATGATCAACTTCGATAAACCATCCCAAATTCCGTGTGATGGATGATGGACGGCCAGACGGGCAACATGTGTTACCTCAAATCGAAATCGAAATCATTTTGACGCAATCAGTCGTCGCCGACTGATCTGCTTGATAATGCTGAACCAGTAACGAAAACAGCAGTAGTAAAACAATCGTAAAGCAACCTATCACTCCGGTGCGGTGCGGTGGTGGCGACTCGAGCTTTGCTCTCGGCGAGGTTAGTGCCCCTGTCGCGCCGTTCACGGCGCAACCACAGCCAGCGTTTAAGCCACTTATTGCGATTCAATTGGGGTTCTCGAGCTCGCGTGGCAAAATTTAAATCGCTCCTTAAACTAGTTTAAATCCTGATGTAATGCCTAGCCGTCCATGGGCCACAATCGCCGTATGGCGGCGTGTCTCGTGTGCAACTTCGATGACAACCACAGAACCAGACTGCAACCAGTTTACCGTCGTGGTCGGGTCAAATGCTTGAATGTGGGAGACAAACATGCTCGAGTTTCGTGCGTGCTGCTCTGATAAAACGGCAATTTGCTGGATCTGGTGCAATTGCACCAGTAGACGCATTCGAAAATAATTCGAACGTGTATGGTGGTTGAATGGATCTATTTTGAGCAAGCTAAGAGAGAGATTGGAGAGTTCTCTGCCGAAAGCAGTTGATCATAACTTTTCCATTATATAACATGCGATGAAGTATAAGATTGTGATCGGGATTTTTTCGAAGGAAAACTGCTGTGGTTCGAACAGACGATGATAAACTGGTAGATGTTAGATAACATGGACTCGCTCGGTTCAACGCAGCGCTGACCAGTTTGGTAGAACAAGGAATGCTGTTTGGAGCTGTTGAATGGCATTTTTTAAATAGTGTGCCAGTCAAAACAAGTAGGTGTAGAATTAGAGCACTTACTCTTTGCCATGCGTGGCACCTTCCTCCTAGTGGAAGTACTGTTCCCACCTTTTCTATCACCTTACTTTTGCTCGTCAAGAGGCACCCGTCCTGATCCCAATACATTTCAAATCATAAGCTGTTGCGGGAAGCGTTGAGCTTCTGGTAGAATTTGGTGTTTCTTGAGAACGGTACAGCAGTTACATTTCCTCGCACTGCAATTCTTTCTTTTTCTTCTTCTTCTTCTTTATGGCTCTCCGTCCCCACTGGAAATTCGCCTGCCTCGCTTCAACTTAGTGTTCTTTTGAGTACTTCCCCTGTTATTAGTTGAAGAGCTTTATTTGCCTGCTATTGCATGAATTTGAATTTTGTGAGGCTAGTACAATGATACACTATACCCAGGGAGTTGAGAAAATTTTCCCGACCGGAACGGGAATCGAACCCGCCGTCTCCGGATTGGCGATCCGTAGCCTTAACCACTAGGACTATGCTGACTAGAGTCCGTTTCTTCCAGACTGAGTTTTTTTTCGAAAGATTAGTATGTGCTGCTTCACACTTCTTTCTGTCTATATTGTTCCATGTTCTGTCGGGTTCCATGCTGCAGTATCATCATTCGCACTGCTTACTTCTCTTCCAAAACCGCTCTGCACTCCTTGTTGAACCAATCGTTGCGTTGACTCCGTTTCACGTACCCGATGGTGCTCTCGGCTGCGTCATTGGTGGCTGCTTTGACTGTATTCCAAGAGTCCTCCAGAGGGGACCTATCGAGCACATCCTTGTCTGGCAACACTGCCTTGAGATTCTGCGCTTATGCATTACTTAGTCGGGTCGGTATCCTTGACCTGGAACGGCGGTACCGTAGCGAGGCCTTAAAGTACGTTCCCGAACAGTATTCACCTTACACAACTAACAGGATGGAAGTAGATTCAGACGAGCACTCCTGATTAGCGCTGATTCAGCTCTGAGCTCAGTCCTCATAATGGCCTGGGTCAAGCTTCTAGTGACATCCATGCTTGCATAGATAACCACCAGGATCATTTGCGACTACTTCATTGCCAGTGAGTGATAGCGGGGCTCCAAGCAGGACCCACCAGACATGACAAATGAAATTACAATCAAAGTGAGTGACAGCGGCGCGACAGAGGCAGTGACGGTTAACCCGTTTCCACAAATCGTAATGGCACCGATTCTTTCACTCACTACTTCTGTTTTTAATAACATTTTTATCACTAACTGCATTTATCAACCACATTTCAGCTACCTCTACACGTCTACACTCTACCTACTGTGCCACTTTGGCGCTATCTAGTTGTCACAGGTGGACGTGTGCTCCTGATGGTATATCACGTACATACCCCCTTCCCGTAATTTTGGGGAGATCATATCTAGCTCCTCCTAACTCCTTTAACCACGTTGTAGACCAGATCACCATGGATGATGGGCTGGGTCTCTCCGTGCCAAATGGTTCGTTAGTTGATCACCGGCACGTATTCCGCTATCTACCCAAGCAACACACATGTCATATCAGAGTTACAGCTGCGCAAGAACCTAAAAGTTAATTTGACGTAATTCTAACATTGAGTTACGATAACGTCAAATTAATTTTTATTCAACCAAAACTTGTGATGCCGTAACTTTTATATGACATGTGTGTTGCTTGGGTACCGCTCCCACAGACTATTTGTCAGTAGCTACGAACGCTTGTACAGTAGTATGGGACAAACATCAAATTCTCGCTCCAGTCGACTTTTCTGATTCCTTTTAGATCCCAAATGAACTGTGCAAAATTTCAGCGCAATCGGTGAAACTATAATTTAACGCAAGCGGTTCAAAGTTTTCATAGGATTTACTATGGGAAAAGTTACACTTTCAGATAAAACATCCCAGAGGCCGCCCTTTGTCTCTTTAATTCAAATCGATCAATGTTTCTTGTAGAAAAATTATTTATGAAACTTTCCTACGAAGACCGGAAAACGATTGGATGCTTGTGAAAAAAGTTATTGATTTATTACCGATTGGTAATCCAACGAACGGCTTTTTGTTTTGTTTTATTAGCAGCAATGTAGCTGCCGCCTAGGTTGCTGCTGTTTCTGGGGGTGGTGATGCCTCCCGTCACCCTATGCAACAACGACAGCAGCAGTGCTGCTGATAAAACAAAACAAAAAGCCGTTCGTTGGATCACTACTCGGTAATAAATCAATATCTTTTTCCACAAGCATCCAATCGTTTTGCGGTCTTCGAAGGAAAGTTTCATAAATCATTTTTCTACAAGAAGCATCGATCGATTTGAATTAAGGAGACAAAGGGCGGCCTCTTTGATTTTTTATCTGAAAGTGTAATTTTTCCCATAGTAAATCCTATGAAAACTTTGAATCGCTTGCGCTAAATTATAGTTTCACCGATTGCGTTGAAATTTTGTACAGTTCATATGGGACCTAAATGGGATCTAAAAAGTCGACTGGAGCGAGGATTTATTTTTTCCATACAAGCGTGTCCCATACTATTTTACAGGTCCAGGGCCGCTTCGCCTTCATTCGTCATCGAAATACGCTCTTTCGCCAACTCTGGTCCTTTCACGAAGTAGTTCGGTGTCAACGCTTGTCAGGTTAGTTCCACTCGAAATTTGGGATTCAGAAATGTTGCTGACTCTCTGCGTTTGCGTGAGTCACCCGCTGGTGGTAGTACTCCAACAACTTCCCTATAATTGGATATCGCTTTGGCTAGGTATTCAGGAACCGGAGCACGAAAATAAGGAAAGCATCACGATAACGGCTTGTAGCCCCGCTGCTCCGAGTATATCCACGAGATGACGGTTCCGGAATTTGACCAGACTAATCTTTGTTTGACCTCTAGCGAATGTGCCTGAACGACAGTTTGCAGCATCCTTGCTACGACCCTCGCCGCTTGCAGCTCTAGCCGCCCTCGGGATGGACATCATCTTGAACGGAGGAGCCTTTGACTTCGCCATCACCAACTGCAACACTAGGCCATTGCTGAAAAATGAGCAGCCGCGCCATATGCATCCTGACTGGTACAGTACAGCTATAGCGTGTCGTAGTTTACGGACGTCAAACGTTAACTCATCACTAACTGGACTCCACAATATCTTCAAGGCTCCTTCCAGATTCGAATATACATACGTCCTACAGAACTTGCACACTCTGGTCGGGTGCGGGCTCACCGATGCCTTCCAGAGATTCGCCCGAGTTGGACACCCAGTTCCAGATCTCGAAGCGACTTTTAGAGATGTTTCAGGGGGGCGACTTAACTTTTCGCCATAACCAACGAGCACCGCACGCGTTCCAGGTGGTCCGTAATCCGGAAGTACACCGCACAGCCATATCCAGCCTCACTGGCATCGGTGAACACGTGGCACTACAAGGTTCGACGGCACAGAGGATCTGCTTCACCAAAATAGCACCGAGGAATACTGAGCTCACTGATACCCGGTAGTAACTCCACCCAGTGTGTCCACTTCTCGAATTCTTCGTCTATTATCTCTTCGTCCCACTGCACCCCACTTCTCCATAGATCCTGAATGAGGATGCGTCCATGTATGAGGTACGGTGCCAGGAGACCAAGAAGATCAAACAGACTCATTATGATCCTCAGAGCGATTCGCTTTGTCGGCCGCTTTCCTCCGGACACGTACTGAAGAAGTTGTTCGCCAAGCTCGGTTGAAATTGTTAGAGAGTGCCACAGCATTCCAAGAACTCGTTCCCATTTTGCCTCGGTCGTTGACTGTAGCAGACGTGGCTCTGGATCGTTGCGTTCGCCGAGCTTCTCCAACACTTCCTCACTGTTGCTCACCCAGTTCCTCATTTCGAACCCGCCACGGGCGTGGATGGTCCTAACTTGAAGAGCCAACTCCGCTGCTTCTTATGGGGTGTCAGCACTGTCGTAGTAGTCGTCCATATACGTCTTGTCCTTGATTGCCGCTGCAACTACCGGGAACTCGTTCGCCCACTTGTCAGCGTTGACTCGTAGGACGTGCTGCGCGACGAATGGCGAGCATGTGGCGCCAAACATCGCTACGTCTGCGATGTAGACTTCAGGAGGATGTTGCAAATCAAATCGGAAGAGGAAACACTGAAAGTATCTGTCCGATGTCCTCATTCGAAGCTGCAGAAACATTTCGCGGATAACGCCTCCGAATGCAACGGGTTTCTCACGGAATTTGCAGATCACTGAAGGGAGCGACACTAGCAGGTCGGGACCTTTTAATAGTTGTGAGATGAGGGACACTCCATTCACTTGCACTTTCCTGTCCCACACGAGTCGTTTCTTCTGCTTCTTCGGATGTATAACCAGGCCCAGAGGCAGATACCACGCTTGCCATCGGTTGATCTCCATCAACTCCTCTTCTGTAGCCTTGTGGACGTAGCCTTTCTGCACGTAGTCCGCGATTTGCTTGTTCACATTTTCTCGGAGACTTGGGTCCTTCGCCAGTTGGGCCTCGAAACTCCGCAAGCGTTTCATCGCCATGGGAAGGCTATCGGGGAGGTCGATTTCGTCGGCTTTCCAAAGAAGAGCGGTTTCGTATTTTCCATCAACGAATTTTGTGGTATTTTCCAATATCTCGCGGGCACGTTTCTCATCAGCGGACTCTGGCGGGGGCGTGGTTGCAGCAGCCATGTCCTCCAGGATGAACTGCTGCGGAACTAGATCGTTCAATTCTCTATCGGCATCGCAATTGCACTCGTGGAGATTTACAAATGCTGGTTTTGATAGTGCGCTTGTATCTGGGCCATAGATGGACCACCCTAGCAAAGATTTCACCGCGATCGGTTCGCCTGGTCGGCCGACGCAACTATCCAGGGGCGCGAAGAGACTCAAATTTTCCAAACCTAGGAGAATTCTAGGCACGGCCTCGGAGTACGCAGAAACAGGAAGATTTCGGAGATGTGGGAATCGCTCGGATACTTCGTTGAAGGCCAAACTCTGACTCGGAAGGTTCAACTCTTCGACGGTGTGCGCATTCTTCAGCACGTAACGGAGGGGTAGTCTTTTTCCGGAAATTTCGAAGTCCACGCGCTGCGAGCTCTCCTCATTCCTCTTCACGCTTGAAGTCCATCTCAGCTCTAGGGGTTCAGGAACACCAACTGCTCCAAGCTGCCGTGCTAAGCTTGCTTCAATAAGCGTCAAGGAGGACCCTTCGTCCAAAAAGGCGAAAGTTTCGCATCTGCGGTTCCCGTTGAACAACATAAGGGGGCGTCCATAAATGACGTAGCTTTTTTTGAGCGATTTTTAACACCCCCTCCCCCCTCGTAGCATTTCGTCACAAATTCAGACACCCCCCTCTAGAAATGACGTAGCTTGTTACCCAAGTAACACACTTGTCACCGAAGAGTCACGGCGGCGCAGGTTTTTGTTGGGCAGAAGTCACTGTGACTTAGTTCTAACAAATAAACACTTACTTGCTAGAAGTAAGTCACAGTGACTTTTCCGCAACATAAACCTGCGCCGCCGTGACTCTTCGGTGACAAGTGTGTTACTTGGGTAAACACCCCCCCCCCCCCCTCAACATAATTTTCATGTAAAAAAAACTCAAACTTAACTCTGATTTCAATTTTAACGGGTATGCTAATAGAATATTATGAAAAAACAATAATAGTAAGAAAACATTGCCGACTGCCAGGTTCAGATCGCCGACATCAAGACCATAGGTGCAACAAGTGGAGATTATAACCAATGCTAATGACTCAATAAACCACACATCGTTCTGCTTGATGTCGAAAAACCGGAAATTGATGCTCCCAATACCATATTAGCCTAGAAGCTCTTCCGAAGATATTAGTTTGTTCACATATAAATCTATTAATAATATCAATTTGATTTCATTTGAATAAAAATCACCACGACATTCGAAGGACCCTCCAGGAGCTTCTTCTAAAAATCTTACAGCAGTTCATTTTGGAATTCCTAGAGAAGATTATTTTGGGATTCCCATCTTTGAGAATGTCTCCCTTTTTGGTTCCTCCAGCACTTCCTTCTGGGATTTCTCCATGGATTTTTTTTTTTGATTCCATTAGAGAATTCCTCCTTATTGTATTCCTTCAGGGGTTCCTTCAAAGATCCCTCCAATAATTAATTCCAGAGTTCCTTCTTAGATTCCTCCAAAAGCTCCTCCCCAGATTTCTCCAGGAGTTTTTTTTTCTAAGGTTTTTCTAAAAGTTTATCCATGGTTTCCTTCAGGAGTTCATTCATGGTTTTTTTCTCCTCTCTTCTACCAGCAGTTTCTTTAGACATCTCTACAGGGATTTTAATCGGAATTTCTTTTGAGATTCCATCAAAACTTCTTTCTGTGTTTCCTAAAAAAGTTCCTTTCGGGAGTCCTCCAAGAGTTCCTTCTTGGCTTCCTTCAGGAATTCACTCAGATATACATTCCAAGATCTCGGCAGGTAAACCCTCCGGTATTTTTTCAAAACCCTCCTAGGAGTTGCTTCAGGTGTTCCTTTTTGGGTTCCTTCAGGAATTCCTTCCTGGATTCTTCTGGAATTCCTCGAGGACTTCCTTCTAGGATTTAAACAGGGTTTTCTTCCCGGGACTCCTTCCTGTTTCCGGCATCCCTCCATTCACTCCATCCAGGATTTCTCCAGGATATCTTAGAATTCTGCGAGGAATCCCTTTACGGATCCCTTTACAGCTTCTGGGATTCCTCCAGGATTTTCTTTCTTAGATTTCACCAGGAGTTATATCCAGATAATCTTTTGTGATTCCCCAAAAGTTATTTTCGGGATTGCATCAGAAATTCCTTACGGAATTCTTACAATTATTTCTTCCGTGCTTTCTTCAGAAATTAAACCAGGAGTTCCTTCTGACAATCTACAAATATCTCCATCTAAGATTCTTCCCGAAGTTTATTCAAAGTTTCTCCGAAAGCTTTACATGCTCTAGGTACTCCTCACGGAATTTCTTTTGAAGTTTCTCTTTTTCCTTCAATGATTGTTCCAGGAGTTCCTTCTGAAATTATTCTGGAAGTTCCTTCAAGGATTCCTTCTGAGATTCTTCTAGATCCTTTTGAAATGTTTTCAGAAGTTTTTTTTTCTGGGATTCCCATTGGGAATTCTTGTGGAAATGTTATCCTTCTCCTGTTCGGGAAACCTATAAAGAACACAAAGAGAAATTCCTTACAAAGTTGTTAGAGGAGTTCCTTAAGAAATTGTTGGATGAATTCTTCGAGGAAGTCCTGTATAAACTATATAAGGACCTCCTGGAATCTTGCCGTAATGCCAAAAGCTTAGAAAACTTTTCCTTTGTAAGCGGCGTACAGTGCCCTCTATAGCAAGCAGCAAACTATAGGTCTTGAGAAGCATTTGAGCGAAATTGATTTTTGTCTGCAAACACAATATATTATTCTTTACGCAGGATTTCAAAACCACTTTCTCAGATACAGTTGTTGCGTCCGATAGCTGCATGTCTTATGAAATGAAGTCGGCATTTATTCAATTTTTTGTTATTTACTTTAATGTGAATGGAAAAAAATCATGCATTTTTTTTAATTTACTGTATAATAATACTTAGTGCAAGTAAAAAGTTTATTAATTATGATTTTTTTTCCAATAGGCCTAGTAGAAAGCTACGTAGCGTATCATAAACCCCTACCCCCCCTTCGTCACAAAATCACAAACACCCCCCTCCCCCCCAAAAAGCTACGTCATTTATGGACGACCCCTAACAGGTATGATCCTGAACAGGACGGATCTTTGCGACCGCTCATGAGCGTTGCATTCCGACGCTCGAAGTTGTCGCTGACGCTGTTCCTGTATCGAACCGCGATCAGAACGATGTAGAAGTGGGTGGTGGCGGTCTCGGCAGTTCCCGACGTTGCATCGGATTCTCGAACGACATCTCCATTGGTCGTGGTCAAACAGGCAAACCTCGCACAACTTCCAATGATAAACGGCTTTCAGGCGAGCTTCCAATCCCAGCTGCTGGAAACGTTCGCAGTTCCGCACACGATGGTCTGTTTTACCGCATATCGGACAGAGTGGCCTTTCTTCATCGCGTCTCTGCACCTCGGCTACCTCTTCGTGGGCGTACACATGCCCCTTCTCTTTCGGCTTGTCCCTTTCGGCTCTCCCAACCGCTGCCTTCTGTTGGATCGGTGACGTAACTTCACTGGCGTCGTACACCAGTTCTTCCATGAACACTCCGAAATGTTTTAGGGTCGGTTCCGCATACCCTCGCTTGAATCTTGCTCACTCGAGCTTGTTCGACGCTGGCAGCTTCTCCACTACAGTATGCGGCAGGAAAAAATGCGAAAGTGTTTTTCAACTTCAAACCTCATTTTCGTCCATTTGACGTTAACCAATCTGTGTTTCAACGTTCCATGATCTCTAATAGGGTAGTTTTCTGAAAAGTTAATTAAAAATATTCCCATTTTGGTCACTAACCTTTTCAGGGCGGTGCCTGAATCTTAAGACAATCAAAATTTTCAAACCGCAAAAAAGCACACAGGTCGTTAAATTTCGTATCTGATAAAACAAAATTTTTAATTTTCTCTAAAATATCATCAAATATATGTACTTATTACATCTAGTATGTGAAACTACACGTCTCTGGATCAGTGTGGTCTGGTTGTTCATCGAATTTAAGCTAATTTTGTTACTGTTATAGTCATTTTGTTTAATGACCATTGGGCGCGCAGTTTATTGATACCCGCTTATTAGGCTTACATTATCACATGTTAAACTTCAAATATGTTCATTTTTATTTTGGACAGCTAGAATATAGGCATTGACAGATACACTGTCATGAAAAAATAGTCATATATATCCAATATTTAGCGTGTAATAGTGCCTTGAACTTTTCGCATTTTTTCCTGCCGCAACCTGTAGTTCGCCGAGCAGCGTAGGGTTGGACAGATGGCCACTGAGATTCGCGGCCTCCAGGTGATCGCATAGCTGTTGCACCGTTAGGCCAAAGTTGATCAGCGACTCCAATCGTTCCGGTTTCGGTGCCTCGGCCCGACGCACCTTGCTCAGCAGATTCTTCACCAGCAGCTCTGGTCTCCCGTACAACCGTCGCAGCGTTTCCATAATCGCGTTAACGCTTTGGGGAAACATCAGTTTCGTAACGATGGCGTCTCGCGCTGGCCCGCGCAAGCACTCTCGCAAGCGAATTATATTTTCCACGTCGGTGAAACCGCACGCAATGTTGGCTGTCTCGAAGCTGTGGACAAATATAGGCCACTCTTCCGGGTCGCCCGAAAAAGTGGGTAACTTCTTCGGCCAGATTTGTCTCGCGGCTACTTGGTCGCTGTTCGGCCCCGCCCCGTGGGAACCTGGGTTCGATCCTATCGCCGCGCGCTCAATCCCTCGCAAAGACGGCGCCAGGCTGGCATTCGATCTAGCCGCACTTCCGAAGTGGTTTCCGACGGGTTCCGAAGGGATATTCCTAACCCGCGCACTGTTGGCACGGATCTGATGATTCGGAATCGCTTCTGGAATGAATCGTGGCTCTAACTGCTGTTGATCGGCTATCTCATCTGCTAGTGGCCGGAAACGATCCGGTTCCGCCAAATCGTTCGCTGCATTAGGCCACTCCGAGAGCTGTGTCACGCTTTTGTCGTCCCGGTGACTCATACCGTGCTGGCTTTTCAACCAAGCCTTGGTCCTGTCCTTGCGACTGAAGACGCTTGATTTGCTGCTCTCGTCATCAGCAATCTGTTCCTCCAGCTCGAATTTGTCGCGCAGGTACTTCTCCTGCATCGCGAGCTCCTTGGCCTTAATGGCGTGCTCCTGTTCCTTCAGCTGCCTCTCCTTCTCCAGACGGATCCGTTCTTCCTCTAATCGTGCCCGCTCTTCCCTCAACTTCTGCTCCTCCAGCAATCGCTCGTCTTCCAATCGCTGCAATGCCAATTGCGCTCGAGCTCTGGCGGTAGAAGTGCTGGATTTGGAAGATCTCATCTCCCCGTGACTCGACTTATCGAAGGTAGGAACCTCTAGATGCTTCTTCGGAGTGGCGTTACCACTCGCCGTAAGATCAGGAACGAACAAGGTCTTCGATTTGTCGGAGTTTTTCGATTTCTCCGAAGTCTTCTTCTGGTTGGCGGTGCTCGACTTCGGCATCTCACTCGATGTAGCACCGAGGACAGTCAAGTTAGCCGTTTGTTTCTTACCTCCTTTCTTCTTGGCTCCGGTGGCTTCCGAAGACGGTTCGGGCAGGCACTTACTGCATCTCCACGACCACTGTTGGACTCCCGGGGACACCTTGGCACAAGTGTAATGGTACCATACACTGCACCCATCGCAGGCCACCATGCCGACGTCGGCGGAATTCGGTTCGTCGCACGCACCGCATTCCCTAGCATCGTCCTGGGGTGGCATCCTAGCTACAAATCTTTGAGGATGTTCGGATAGGCGAAGGGTCTTCCAGCAGCAGTTTGTATGTGCAGCTCAATGCTAAAAAAAAGGGTTTTATTAGAGTTCATTTCGAGAGAGTCATGTTATAGCAATACATTTAATCTTGCCTATATCGATAGCAAACCCCTTTGGATCGATGTAACAGAAATCACGTATAGTCGTTGCCTGAGAGTAACATTGATTAACAAAGCGTAAAACTTCGAATTCATCCTTTAAGCATACCTAGTCACAGCTAATATCTCTATGCACACGATATAATTGCAACCCTCAATACAAGCCGCCGGAACGCTATATTCTATATGAGAAACCGGCATTAAGAAGTGTATACATCCCTGTGAGGAATAAACGATTTCTTTACCTACTCCTAACGTTTCTAAATTTCAAGTAAACGACTTATATAAGCAGAACCAAATTCAACGTAAATCAGCACAGAATAACTCACACCAAACTAATCATATAATCGAATTCTTCATCAAATTAGCATCACACTGCATCTTCTTTAGTATACGAAAAAGTGCCACACGTTTCTGCCTTTTGCTATTGTGCTATGGCAGCTCATTGTGTCAACCGTAGCTATTCATTCGTTGAGTGGGATTCTGGAGGCGGTGATGCTTAACGTCGTCCGTGCTGCCAGAACACTACTTTTAAACATTGTACATCTATGCGTCCACCGGCAGTGTTGTACCTTGCATGACTGTTCCGACATACGAACTCTCCGAATTCGCGACGCGAACGTATTAAAAAACTTTTTCACCAGTGAGTACAACATCAAGGATCGACTCTGACCACTACCTGGTGATGGTAAAAATGCGCCAAAAACTCTCCGAGATCAATAATGTACGGTACCGACGACCGCTATCGCAACGTCTTGAAATGCGCACAGTGACGCAGAGGATGGTCCGTGGATTGGCACATCTTGCACGGTTTCAGCGTCCTCTCTTCGCTTGCGTTCTCGGCCGAACCGCTGGCTTCGCAGTGACAATTCAGTCCAGCCTCATTCGACCTCTTCTTTCCGGTTTTGGAAACTGCTTCGAAAGACGGTGGCGGATTGAACTCCACGTAAACGTTGGCTTTGGAGGCGTCCGCCACGATGTCCATCAGGAAATCCGTCAGCGTCCGTAACGTTATTTCCCCTCGACCTCGCTGGTAATGGACCCACTCGCGCTTTTACCGATCCGGTAGCTTGGTGACCAGCGACTTTCTCACGAGGTGTTGCCGTAGATCCGCTGCCTCCAGATGGCCGCAGAGTTGCGCCGCCGTGTTTCCGAATGTAGCAAAACTCATCAGAATATCCGGTTTCGAGGGTTCCAGCCGGTTCGCCTTGTGCAGCAGGCTTTGGAGCAATTGTTCCAGATGGCCGGTGCAGATTTTCGATGACCTGTAACTTCGAAGTAGTAACTGCCCAGACACCAGTTCGAGGGCATCGCCTTCCAGCGCTTTCTGAAGTCGCATCAAGTTCTCGTGGTCCATGTAGCCGCAGACATCTTTGGACGCTTTGTAGGCCACGTAGAACAATGACCACTGCGCTGGTATGCCGGAGAATTTTGATAGTTGGAATATCAACCCCTTTCTCGCAGCCAGATGGGTCTTTGACGGTACAGTCTGCCGTTGCCCCAGCCCGTCTTGGTACTTTCCACTTCTTGAACGCCTTCAGTTCAGCTCAGTTCAGTTCAGAACTCTGGCTCGGCAGATCTGAATCGCCGGAATCGTCCTCTTCCTCATCCTCTTTGGAGCTTTCGTAGCTTCACGCTAGCTTCCTCATGTTCGCCTTACTCAGCTTAAACACGTTTTCGTCGATTTTGCCGGAATGGCCCGCTTACGAAGCACCCGTGACTACTCTCAGCGCCGAAACTTCGAGCCGAAATTTCCTCCGACTCCTTATCTATGGCTGCCATCTGCAGCTCGAATGAGTCTTGGTTGGCCTTCATCCGCTGAATCTGTTCCTTATTCTTCTGGAGCATTTCCGCTTATCAAGCTCTTTGCTACTCTTCTTCCTCAACGCGCATCTGTAGCTCCAGCTCAATTTTTCTCTGCTCGAACGCACGCTGCATCTCCCTTTACTTTTTCTGCAGCTGAAATTCCGCCTCCATATCCTCGTACTACCGCTTCTGATTCCCCTCTGGCGCTCGCACCTTCGCTTCCACGCTCGACGAATCTAGGCGAGGGCTGACGCTGGATTTGTCAGACTCGTTGCCGTTTTTTCGGGTGCGAGCCTGCTTCTTGGCGTCCTTCTGCTTCTGCTGGTACTCCAGGGCCTTCTCCTGATAGGCATTGCTTTGAGTACCACTTCTTCGGCAGTTTGCCCTCCTCGATGCCCACGCAACGAATGTGGACCCATTCCGAGCATCCGTCACAACCGACCATCACCATCAGCCCGTCAGGCCCATGATGGTTTGGTCGTGGGTGGATTTTGCATCGGAAGCCATCTTGGCAGGGACCGAACTTCTCACTTGGCACTTTCACTTTTGCGGAAGTTACTACGTGGATGTCACTTGATTTTGAAGAATGTTACCGAGAGGGAAACCAGATTTTAAAAGGGTCAGGTTTTCTGTAGCAACGCTTCAACTGACTTATTGAAAGATATGCGTACAGTGCGACAACTAAATCTGCCACTTCAGTCCCTACCATGCGCGGCATTGGCTCAGGACTTTCAAACCTTGAATCTAAAATCCCCCTTAAGGTGGCCTTATACACTTATATGAAAAACAAAAATCTCGAAAAATGCCAAAAATGTCATATTTTGCAACAAAAACCTATCACTGTGTATGCTCACTTGCAGTGCATATGCTGATTGTTTTTCAGCATCTTCAGTGCGATAGAACTCGAGATTACCATCTTCAAAAACGCGAGGCAAATTGTTAGAAAGAGAGGCAAGATAGGAAAAATAACACGGCGTCCCGTTTCACCTTAAGGCCCCCGAACAGAGGTGCTTTCCCAAATAAACGCCGTTGCCGCAGTTACCGTCATCATTCCCTTTTTACGCAAAAATGACCCTTTTGCAAAAAAGCACCCTGTAGATATTATTTGACCTGTAATTCGAACCACATCTAATGCAAATAATAAAATAATTCTTTGATAATGCTACCAAATAAGAAAAATATGCAAAATTACGACTTTATGTAAGTTAAACTCAGAAGTATTATTCTGAGTATAAAAGTGGAATCGAAAATGCATTTAATAAGATGTATTTAAACATGCTCGTAGTGTTCTATCACATTGATCTTCGACACAACGAGACATAATGTGATATAAGAGTAAATCCATACGATCAAAGTCGGAATGATGTTCCCACTACACAATGCCGCGACAGTCACTGCCCACTCCATAACATTCTCTTTCCTCAACCTTGAACACCTCCTTTCGTCAGCCTTCGATGAATAGATCGTAAAGAGGTGATCCATCAATCGACATTACACTCAACAAATTCACCCTCTAGTAGAGAGATAGACAATAAAAGCCACAGCTGCTGGCTGCACGACGACAGTTCAGTGGAAGGTGTCTGCGGTAGGTCCGCGCCTCCATAGCTCAATTTGATGAAATAATAACGATTGTATGCGAGAGTGAGTGTTGTCACCACCTGCACTCGAACACCTTCTGTCCCATACATAGGTATAGCGTAGAGGTATGGCGCACATATGACTCACATGGCTCAACAGTAACAACAAGGCAAGGCTCGTAGTAACAGTAGTGCTCAAAATCGTTGACCCAAATTTTACAATCGATATTACAAATCGCACCAGTGACTGCCGCGCCATCAACACCAAATAGCAGTTTGACGAAGTAAGACCAAGTAAGGCGACGCAGTGTACGACATATCAACTCCTAAGCGATATTTATGCGTTGGGGTTGTACTGGTTTTCGAAAATATATGATCAACTACCGCCGTCGACGAAGCTGGGTCGATGCTTATCAGAAACTCATTTGCATCGTTCAGAAGTTCGTGCATTTACGTAGTCGTTTCTGCCGGTGCTTGTAAAAATGCAGCTTCCACCTTTCAATAACCTAATTCCATGCATCCAGGAAATCTAATCCTCTCAGCCAGTTCTATCAAGTATCAAATATTTTTAAAAATTTTATTCAAAGCAATAGAGATTTTTAATCCAAAATATCCTTTCGCCTTAGAATTAACTGGTCATGCCATTCAGAAAATCCGTATAAGTTGCTAGTACAGTTATGATCGTAATACCGCAAGGCTGAGGCTGAGGCATTTACGCACCGACCAAAAACAAATGAAGCAGAAAGTTGCTGATAATTGCAACCCAGTTGATCTACTTAAACAGCGAAATTACATCACGATTTTACTACGGCGGCGACGGCGGTGGCGGCACGACCAAGTAGTGACCGATACCTACATAGTTGAATCGTTTGGTGCGCGGTATTACATCGAGGTGACAACTTGCCGATCGACTTATTGACTGGATCGGCGTGATCGCGTAATGCACCCGTAAACGGAGTAGAATTTTGCAACTGCTGCTGCAGCAGTGCTTTCTTGCAAGGCCGTGGTGGGTAGGCGGTGGCGATATGTTTGGGGTCGATACTATATGGGGAATGTCGGTGGCATGCGGGATTCTAAGCGTGAGGGTGTTTGCCAATTCAGGTGATGTGATAACTGATGTTTGCAATCGAGTACTGGCTGCTCTGCTCTGCTCTGCTCTGCTCTGCTCTGCTCTGCTCTGCTCTGCTCTGCTCTGCTCTGCTCTGCTCTGCTCTGCTCTGCTCTGCTCTGCTCTGCTCTGCTCTGCTCTGCTCTGCTCTGCTCTGCTCTGCTCTGCTCTGCTCTGCTCTGCTCTGCTCTGCTCTGCTCTGCTCTGCTCTGCTCTGCTCTGCTCTGCTCTGCTCTGCTCTGCTCTGCTCTGCTCTGCTCTGCTCTGCTCTGCTCTGCTCTGCTCTGCTCTGCTCTGCTCTGCTCTGCTCTGCTCTGCTCTGCTCTGCTCTGCTCTGCTCTGCTCTGCTCTGCTCTGCTCTGCTCTGCTCTGCTCTGCTCTGCTCTGCTCTGCTCTGCTCTGCTCTGCTCTGCTCTGCTCTGCTCTGCTCTGCTCTGCTCTGCTCTGCTCTGCTCTGCTCTGCTCTGCTCTGCTCTGCTCTGCTCTGCTCTGCTCTGCTCTGCTCTGCTCTGCTCTGCTCTGCTCTGCTCTGCTCTGCTCTGCTCTGCTCTGCTCTGCTCTGCTCTGCTCTGCTCTGCTCTGCTCTGCTCTGCTCTGCTCTGCTCTGCTCTGCTCTGCTCTGCTCTGCTCTGCTCTGCTCTGCTCTGCTCTGCTCTGCTCTGCTCTGCTCTGCTCTGCTCTGCTCTGCTCTGCTCTGCTCTGCTCTGCTCTGCTCTGCTCTGCTCTGCTCTGCTCTGCTCTGCTCTGCTCTGCTCTGCTCTGCTCTGCTCTGCTCTGCTCTGCTCTGCTCTGCTCTGCTCTGCTCTGCTCTGCTCTGCTCTGCTCTGCTCTGCTCTGCTCTGCTCTGCTCTGCTCTGCTCTGCTCTGCTCTGCTCTGCTCTGCTCTGCTCTGCTCTGCTCTGCTCTGCTCTGCTCTGCTCTGCTCTGCTCTGCTCTGCTCTGCTCTGCTCTGCTCTGCTCTGCTCTGCTCTGCTCTGCTCTGCTCTGCTCTGCTCTGCTCTGCTCTGCTCTGCTCTGCTCTGCTCTGCTCTGCTCTGCTCTGCTCTGCTCTGCTCTGCTCTGCTCTGCTCTGCTCTGCTCTGCTCTGCTCTGCTCTGCTCTGCTCTGCTCTGCTCTGCTCTGCTCTGCTCTGCTCTGCTCTGCTCTGCTCTGCTCTGCTCTGCTCTGCTCTGCTCTGCTCTGCTCTGCTCTGCTCTGCTCTGCTCTGCTCTGCTCTGCTCTGCTCTGCTCTGCTCTGCTCTGCTCTGCTCTGCTCTGCTCTGCTCTGCTCTGCTCTGCTCTGCTCTGCTCTGCTCTGCTCTGCTCTGCTCTGCTCTGCTCTGCTCTGCTCTGCTCTGCTCTGCTCTGCTCTGCTCTGCTCTGCTCTGCTCTGCTCTGCTCTGCTCTGCTCTGCTCTGCTCTGCTCTGCTCTGCTCTGCTCTGCTCTGCTCTGCTCTGCTCTGCTCTGCTCTGCTCTGCTCTGCTCTGCTCTGCTCTGCTCTGCTCTGCTCTGCTCTGCTCTGCTCTGCTCTGCTCTGCTCTGCTCTGCTCTGCTCTGCTCTGCTCTGCTCTGCTCTGCTCTGCTCTGCTCTGCTCTGCTCTGCTCTGCTCTGCTCTGCTCTGCTCTGCTCTGCTCTGCTCTGCTCTGCTCTGCTCTGCTCTGCTCTGCTCTGCTCTGCTCTGCTCTGCTCTGCTCTGCTCTGCTCTGCTCTGCTCTGCTCTGCTCTGCTCTGCTCTGCTCTGCTCTGCTCTGCTCTGCTCTGCTCTGCTCTGCTCTGCTCTGCTCTGCTCTGCTCTGCTCTGCTCTGCTCTGCTCTGCTCTGCTCTGCTCTGCTCTGCTCTGCTCTGCTCTGCTCTGCTCTGCTCTGCTCTGCTCTGCTCTGCTCTGCTCTGCTCTGCTCTGCTCTGCTCTGCTCTGCTCTGCTCTGCTCTGCTCTGCTCTGCTCTGCTCTGCTCTGCTCTGCTCTGCTCTGCTCTGCTCTGCTCTGCTCTGCTCTGCTCTGCTCTGCTCTGCTCTGCTCTGCTCTGCTCTGCTCTGCTCTGCTCTGCTCTGCTCTGCTCTGCTCTGCTCTGCTCTGCTCTGCTCTGCTCTGCTCTGCTCTGCTCTGCTCTGCTCTGCTCTGCTCTGCTCTGCTCTGCTCTGCTCTGCTCTGCTCTGCTCTGCTCTGCTCTGCTCTGCTCTGCTCTGCTCTGCTCTGCTCTGCTCTGCTCTGCTCTGCTCTGCTCTGCTCTGCTCTGCTCTGCTCTGCTCTGCTCTGCTCTGCTCTGCTCTGCTCTGCTCTGCTCTGCTCTGCTCTGCTCTGCTCTGCTCTGCTCTGCTCTGCTCTGCTCTGCTCTGCTCTGCTCTGCTCTGCTCTGCTCTGCTCTGCTCTGCTCTGCTCTGCTCTGCTCTGCTCTGCTCTGCTCTGCTCTGCTCTGCTCTGCTCTGCTCTGCTCTGCTCTGCTCTGCTCTGCTCTGCTCTGCTCTGCTCTGCTCTGCTCTGCTCTGCTCTGCTCTGCTCTGCTCTGCTCTGCTCTGCTCTGCTCTGCTCTGCTCTGCTCTGCTCTGCTCTGCTCTGCTCTGCTCTGCTCTGCTCTGCTCTGCTCTGCTCTGCTCTGCTCTGCTCTGCTCTGCTCTGCTCTGCTCTGCTCTGCTCTGCTCTGCTCTGCTCTGCTCTGCTCTGCTCTGCTCTGCTCTGCTCTGCTCTGCTCTGCTCTGCTCTGCTCTGCTCTGCTCTGCTCTGCTCTGCTCTGCTCTGCTCTGCTCTGCTCTGCTCTGCTCTGCTCTGCTCTGCTCTGCTCTGCTCTGCTCTGCTCTGCTCTGCTCTGCTCTGCTCTGCTCTGCTCTGCTCTGCTCTGCTCTGCTCTGCTCTGCTCTGCTCTGCTCTGCTCTGCTCTGCTCTGCTCTGCTCTGCTCTGCTCTGCTCTGCTCTGCTCTGCTCTGCTCTGCTCTGCTCTGCTCTGCTCTGCTCTGTTCTCTGTGACCATTCAGAAGATTTACTGTTTATGATATATTATAAATCGAAGCAGTGTATAATGAAAGAAGTTACCGTTACACGCGTAGACTTTAGGATCTAAACTCAAAAACAGTTTGGATGACCTACGATATCCAGGCAAAATATTCTGAATCATTTTTTACCCTTACTATGCTGTTGAGCACCAAAACCACAGAAATATGTAGAAAAAAAAACTTAGCTTGGAAAAGTTCCGGCTTCAAAGGGTTAAACTAAGTAAAGGTTGTTGTAATATCGCTTGACTACAGGACAAACCATCCATCCTATATGGGTGGACTAATTAATGTTGTTGCAATTGCCATAATTTAAAAGAGGTTAATTGCCATTTTCCAACATCTTAACCATTATTGCCAAACAAACCTTTTAATTGGTGTTTGATTGAAACAACGCAATTTGTGTTTGCTTATTCAATCAAAAGAAAGCAGTAAAAAAGAAGCTACTTCTTACAGCTCACCAGCGGCGGCGGTCATCCATGCCTCGACCGAGTAACAAGTGGACGGTGAGTGCATATTTAGGTTCTCCCAGTCTGTACACACATGGGGACGTTGTTTGGTTGGCAGCTGCCTGCCGGTAGGTATAAAACCAACCACGGTTCAAAACTAAACGCCCATTGACTTCGGCATTGTTTTGTTTTGATCACAAGCAGCGTGGCCAATATTATGCAAGGTGCGTGTGAAACTCCCCGACAGCCCTGGCCACATCACATGCATATACGGAAAGCAGATTGATTGATATTCAGCACGATCAGCGGCGGCGGTGGCGGTGTTCGTCGCAAATTGACGAAGGTAATCAAACCAAGTGCCCGGTACTTGCGCTACCGAGTTAAGTCGTACGCCGCCCGTTGGCCTAATACTGGCAGGACAACATCATTATCGGTGTGATTTTGCGCATGTTCAGTATGTCATTTTGTTGAAAAGAAAGGCGAATTACTTCGCTATTGAAAATCCTTGAACAACATGGAATTGTATTAGAGTGTCGCGCAGATTGTGCATTTGGCGCGGGTGTGATTTTTTTTGACCGCAGTTTCTTCTGGAGCCTGTAGTAGGCACGACTTCCACTGATGATGCGCCTTCATATTTCACGGCTCACGTTATTGTCAGCCGATGAACCGAGGTGGAAGGAATCTTCTACCACCTTGAAAATATCCCCGTCTATCAAAATATTGCTGTCGAGACTTGCCCTGTCTCGCTCAGTTTCAGCTCCCTGAAAGAATAATTGAAGAAATCCCGGGAGGAATGTATAATAATAATAACAATGCATAATAACTCCAGCAGTAATCCCTAAAGGAATGCCGACCAGAACGCTTGAAAGAAACCTTTCAAGATTTTCCCGGGAGGAATTGCTGTAAAAATCCCGAGAGAAATGCCTAAAAAACTCCCAAGAAGCCAGCAAGAATCCCGGCACGTATACCTGAAAGAATTCCACTAGGATTCTCTGAATATATATCGAAAGAACACTTTGAAAGTATCCATGAAAGAATGCTGGCTTGAATTTCTGAAAGAATCCTTTCAGGATTTTCCTAAACAATTCTGGAAGAAATCCCTGAAGGAATCCCGTAAAGAATACCTAATGGAACCCTTAGAGCAATCATAACTGGAATGCCGGCTGGAAGCTGAGCAGGAACTCCTGCAAGAACCATTGACGATGTCTCTATGATCTAGGATAGCCCAAAAAAAAAATACCAGCATGAATCCCTGAAGGAATGCCGAAAATAATAACTAAAAGAATCCTTTCAGGATTTTTCAAAGCAAGCCCTGCAAAAACCCCAGAAGTGAACCCCGGAGCAATCTTTAGAGCAATTCCTGAAGCAATATCTTCCGGGAGGAAACCTGGGAATATTCTCGAAAGGAATGCCTGAAGAATTCCTGAATGTATCTCGAAAAAAATCTTATCTCTTCTAATTTTTTATGAAGTTTTCACCCTGCTCTCCAGCCTCTATCTTACTGTCTGCTTTGCCAAACCCTTTATCTTACGCTCCATCATTACCTTCAATCTACTATAACCACTGCCTTATCCTTTACCAAACCCTCTACTCTACCCTTCACCATACTCTCTATACAGGTAATCTTCGATATAACGTACCCTCGATATAGCGAATTCGATATAACGTACATTTTGCTTCGATATAACGTACCACGTTTCCAGTTATTACTTCCAGATAAGCTACGAAATCACTCAAATCAATGTTTTGTTGCAGCATTAGCCTTTTTACCCAGATTTAGCGTAAATTGGGGAAAAATTTGGTGTACCTTATATCGAAGCACAAAAAACGAAATTATTTTTCGTACAAACTCATGTTTTTCTTTATTGATTTGATAGATTTTACCGAAATCATTATTTGGGGTTAATTTCATGTTGAATCCATCAACACTTGCATAAAAAATATTAAAATTTCCTCTGCTTCGATATAACGTACACTTCTATATAACGTACAACGAGAAAATTTATTTGTACGTTAAATCGACGAGTACCTGTATTGTGCTTAATCGTAATGTCTACTTTAGTCTCTATCCTAACCTTCTACTCCACCCCCTCTACTCTATCCTTCGCCCTAACCCTCTACCCACCCGTCTGCTCCACCGTTTAGCCAACCCGCTACCCTGCGCTACCCTCTACCGCACCCTCCCCCCTTTAAATATGCCTGATATTCGCCGACGAAGGAGTCCTCAATCGACCTCAGCCTGTGGAACAGAACTCCGGAAAAAATTTTGTACGCTGAATTGAGGAGTGTTATTCCTCTGTAATTCGCGCACTCCAGTCGATGCCCTTTCTTGAAAAGAGGGCAACTGAGACCATCCAACCAACTAGCAGGCAGTTCTTCCTCCTCCCATATCTTCAATATAATACGGTGTAAGAGTTGATACAGCTGCTCACTACCGTGCTTGAGAACTCGGCCGGGAGTTCGTCCTTCCCAGCAGCCTTGTTGTTCTTCAGTCCCCTAATGGCTGTCATGACCTCTTCTAGCGTTGGAGGTTCCACAGCTTGTCCGACGTCGTCGATTCGAATTCTGTCCGTCGCTCTTCCACTCCCACCGTTCAACAATACCACGAAGTGCTCTCTCCACCTGGCAGGTATCAGGTATCAGAAGGCCGGCTCCAGAGGCACGTTATCCTCCATTTTTGACATTTGTGCCATCGCCATACATATAAGCCTATTTCATCATTTACCTGAGGGAGAATGGGACAAGGGATGGAATGGGATTAGGAAAGGAAAAGGTGATGAAATAGGAAGAGGTGCCCTAGAAGAGGGAATGAACGTTTAAGCGCAACGAGATCTCATAGCCCATACCACAATGGGTGTAATCAGTGCCTTGAAAAGGACACTGTAAAACGCATAAGCGTAAAGAAAGCCTATAGCTCATTGGAGGTAGCTTGTGACGTCATGCAACCTTCAATATGACATTGAAAGGTACGTCATCGAAAGCATCCTCAATATTTAAGAAATCAAGCAAAAACTACGTTTGAGCGAGTGTTTTCTTGAAAACGTATACAACTTTGTGTAAAAGAGTCACTGTGGACATCCTAAATTGGGAAGCATGTGAGCTCACATGAATAGGCATGTTAGCCAGACGAACATCACAGATGTGATAATCGACAATGCGTTTCAAGCATTTCAGAAAGAACGAGGTAACCAGATAAATCTGGAACTTATTCCTTCTTCATACAACGCACACACCCTTTCGAGATAAAACTATGCAGTAATTTCACGCCATGAAAATACCCAATAGAAAACTACAAGAGTTCATAACATGTTTGAAATACTCAGATCCTTTTGTGGAAACATAGGACAAAACCCCATTTGCTCCTGGAGATTTGGTGTAAGCAGAGCTTTTAAGTGCCCAATAAATCGATTCTATAGCTACAATCCTCGAGGCAGAAGCTAGAGATTTGTAGCTATACAAAAGACTGGTTTATCCGAAGTTATTTTGAACTTAAACAGACCAGAGTTCCGTTCAGAAATACCTCTTGCGGTTCACACATACCGCAGCAGGACAAGCTTCTTTCAAAGCAATAGTTATAATATACCACAGCCCTCCATTGTGTTGTAATAATCCATTGTGTTGTAATAACAAAACCGCAATGGAACTCTCTTGCAGTAGCAATGGAAGCGAGTTATCGATAAAATATGGTCGCTATCAACTAGTATATGCTCCCTAGTTTGTTGAGCAGGGACGCCTGAATACGCAAAGTTTGCGAAGGAACACTTAAAAGTGAAAAGAAAGTCCAATGGAGACTCCTCATCCGACGCATGCCAATCAGTCAACTCATGACAAATTCTGATCATGCAAAGTTGGGTTAGGTGCAATTCTATGTTAAGTTATTCATGAACTGTATTACCTAAGTATTCCATCAAACTTCAGATGATATAATCATCGTAGCAATACTGCCAAATATCAGCGAAAAGATGCTGAAAACAAGAGCTTGCTTGAAGGCATCCATAAGGAAAGGTTGAAATATTCTGGTAATGTTATTCTAAAATATAGCATGCTCTAGGCACGACAATTCATTTATAATGAAAGATGCAAAACTGGGTTCATAAGGTAACCTATACAGAAATTACCCTACGAAAATTAACTTTTTCAAGTAGAGCCACTTGGGCTACGCATGCTTTTTACGCTGAAACTTGATCTGAGGTTTCCTAGCCGTAGCCACTACCCAAACTAGACAGAATTACACTCATCACAATCACAACACAAAAAGGAAACATCAACGACAAACCAAATCGGTGTCAATTGAAAAACGCCAATGGCGAAAACGCATTAAGCGAACCCATATAGGTAGTAAGGTAAGCTAATTTACAACATTTGAATAATCTTGCCCTTATTTAGCCTGAAATTTAAGGCGTAAGAAGGGCAACTGATTATCTCGGAGAAACACAAGGTCCACTGCACCATTGCTCCGGTTAGCGCAGTAAGGGCATAATACTGTGGAGGACGCCCTAATTCTCCACAGGCTCCGTTTGTGGTTAGGTTTTTATTAGACCCCCCTAACCATTCATTCCTTGGCACGGTAAGCATAAAGCCGCATAACAACATGAATTAGGGGTCACCTGTTTAGTGGACTCTTACCACTGGATCAGGCGGTCCGTAGTGTTATTCTTAGCCAATTAAGACAACCGCTACCGACACTACACAGCTATCTAGGCTGATCGGGAAAAGAAGTTAACATTGATGGTTTACTTCCAAACGAGCCCGAACAGCCCCTACCTGATACTCCCACCGTTCAACAATATCTCGAAGTGCTCTCTCCACCTGGCAGCCACCATTGTTTTGTCTGTCAGCAAGTTTCCATTACGGTCGTTGCACATGACGGGAGAAGGCGCTGTTTTTCTCCGCACGCCATCGACAGTTTCGTAAAATCTCCGCATATCACTCTGTTCCATACTCTCTTGCGCCTGAACAATCATATTTTCCTCGTACTCTTTTTTCCATGCTTTGTTCTTTTTGCGGTGGATTCGTTTTTCGGCTACTCTTGCTTCCCTATATCGATCCCTGCTCTGCCGGGTCCCCGACAACAACATCCGGCTTCTGGCAACATTCTTCTCGTCCGTTACCCTTTGGCACTCCTCGTCGAATCACCCGTTTCTAGGTTCTCTTTGAGCAGTACCTATCACCTCCCGCACTGCTGTACTCATCGCTCCGTGGACAGACTCTCACAGAGTGTTGAGATTATCGCTCTCGTTGATCTCACTTATCCGCTCGTCCAGCTTCTGGTGATTGTCAGCTACCGTACCGTCTACTGGAAAACACTGGATGTTGAAACGCATCGATCGCCGGTTCCTAGAGTCCGACACGGTTGATAACCGAGCTCGAATCTTACTAACTACAAGATAGTGATCTGATTCGATGTTGGGACCTCGAAAAGTTTGTTGAGAACTTTGTCGAGGGAGTGGGCAAGCCTCGGCTAGTCCTGGTAATTCGAATGGATAATGCGCACAAAACCGAATTCCAAATACGTTACATCGTTTTTATTGACACCTTCTTACATAACATGAACCCCTATTGGGCTGATTCCTATCTACATGCCCTACTTTAGCGCCCTAGGCATTGTGCATGCACATCGCTTAATTCTAATGTCTATTTCGTACTCACGGACCCCCTCTAGACGGTGTCACTGTCCTGCAACCCTCGAGTCTGCACACCACCGTGCCAAGTGGCGCACCTTGCCGCGTCGATCCACGGGGCCTCCACCGTCAACGGATGGTTGCCTCCGACGAGTGTTCTCGCCAGCGTTGTTCACTCTGATGCAGCCTCATGCCAAATCTCTCCGGTGCGCCGTGCTGGGCAAATCGTTGGTTCACCAGACGACTGGCTTGTCGCCTGGCCCTGCGGTTGCTGCTGTACCGCGAACTTGCTTCCTACGCCGCTTCAAACCCGAATCCGATTCGGTCTCCGATTGATCAATGTTTCGTCACGTTTTCACCGCTGCACTTTTGTTCGTCACGTCTCCTAGCTGCGCCTCCTCCGACAGCGTGACAAGTGCGCTCGGTTGCTAGGTCGTTCTGCACCCGATCGTGTCGTGCAACAGTCAGTGCTGCAACAAAAAAAAACCCAGTGTGGGGTTTTTGTGTGTGCGTGATCCTATTCGCACCCTCGACTCCGACGGCTGCTTCGCCGACCTGGTGAGGTTTCTCACGTGCATCCAATGATTCCTCGACGAACAGTTTTGGTCGTCTCCTACTATCGCTATTGCGTCGGGGATCGCACTTGCGAGCTGGCCGGAGCACCAAGGATGTTGTCTACCGCTCCACCGTTTAGTTTGGGATGGGATAACGTTGCTTATCCACTTGGCTGCGCAGATTGATTCCTTGCCGAGATGCTTCGGGACTCGATGCTGTGTTTAACGCTGACTTCCCGATGATCGAATCTTATGCGATTCCGGCAGGATGACACTCTTAAGGTACGTTCCCAATCCGGCCAACTGACAACGATCAAATTATGGTGCGGTTCACCGACAAACAACACTGTTCTCTCCGGCTCGACTCTTGGCTTCTAACACGCGCGACCGATCAGTAGGTACTACTAGAGCCGAGGACTATTTTCCCTCACCGTGCCCGATCGTGCCTGTCGCGGCATCGATGTGATCGTGTTGGTGTGCTCGTTGTTGTGTATCTCATCTGCTCGCACGTTCGATTGTATGTTTGCGATCATGTCACACCAGCTTTCTTCTCCCGATGCGTCAACCTCGTCTGTCGCCCAGGTATATGTGTTGGTATATGGTGGTTCGACTGTGGTGTGTTGCATTGCTAACCCTCGGTTGCGTTGCAGATTCCTCGCAGGGGTGTTCGACAAGCGATTCGCGAAGCACATTACATATAAGGATTTGTTCCTAGCATGGTTTTTTATTTACACTTAATTTAGCCTAACTGTATCTTTTGCCTAACGAAATAATGTAACGTAACAAGTTCTAACATCAATTACGTCCGAGAAATGTCAGCCATCTACCAGCACATGGTCGATTTGGTTGCAAGTCTCGCCGTTTGGGTATCTCCAGGTGTGCTTGCGGATATCCTTGCGTGCAAAGTAGGTGCTACTAATGGCCATCCCCCTGGCGACAGCAACGTTGACTAATCTCAGGCCGTTGTCATTAGTGACGAAGTGAAGACTCTCCGTACCGATGATTGGACGGAAGAAGTCCTCTCTTCCGACCTGTGCATTGGCGTTACCGATGACCCAGTAAACCATATGTCGTATAAAAATGGCCATGTGAAATCGCATTTTCTTAGATATAAAATCATAATCGTTAAACATGCTGAATCTCGTAGCAAAAACGACAAAACAAGTTGTATATAAATCATCATTGCGATTGATTTATGACGTCTAAAATTAACGTCACAACAAGCCGTAAATAATGCAATTTGGGATCACTTTCATATGGTTGGAACGAATGGATATATAAAACATCGAAAGAAATCACAGTGAAATAGTCACCCAAACGCTGACCCTTTCACCCGCCAACAAATGATCGTCGTGTTGTGAATTTTATTTTTATTACAAGGCCAGTACTTACTATTTGTAAAGTCTGCAACTGGGGGAGGGGCGGCAAACCGTCCCCAAAATTGTTCATCTTTCATCTCACTGCTTCAACCCTTATCACACGGTTTCAACACAAGATACACTTTTTAACAGTGGATTGCCCACGTCCCCTTCCCGTTGTTGCCATTAAACTGCAGTTGAATCGCGGTATGAACTGTGGATCGACTCAGAAATATGCGGAAATACCCATTTCACTCGGTCAATCGTTAGAACTTGCTCCGAATCGACACTAAACGTCTTGAAATTTCTTCAGCAGCAGATTCTCACTTTGCACCTAATCCAAAGGACGTACTCATCGCGGCTAGCGCGAGGCGTTGCGTCGGGATTCGCGACCCATCCATTGCCTTTTTTTGTAATCGGTGAGCGTCAAACGAAGCACTAATTTAAGCACAAGCACTTATGTCACCATAACGTTGGGTTTCAATCGAGAACAACTAGATAATAAACGAAATAATGTTGAGAACATTTCTCCACCACGGTGACGACGACGACGAGCGCGCGATGTGAATGTTGTAAACAATGTTAGCCGTAAATACTGCCAATTGAAATTCGCTGAAAGTTGTATAAACTGACAGATCACAATATATGATATATCAGAGCAAATTAATATTAAACGGAATCGTAAGGACTTAGGAGAATTACCACTCAGGTTTCATACCAGCATATATGGAAAAGTGGCTTTTGCTTTGACAGCATGAAGCTTAAGTTTATATTGGTGATAATGCGGAGTCACTTTAAGAAAAGCTTATTAGAGCAGAGGTATGGTATCAGATTCAGGATCTCGAGGTTCTGTGTTCGAGTCTGGTTGTTATTTTTTTTGTCGATAGTTTGAAAGCTTGTTTGAAACATCGTATTGACAATCACCGAAAGTCGTTTCTGATCCTTTTTCATCGATGAAATGGACATCGTATAACTGATTATGAGAAATCGTGAATTGTCGCCACAAGTGTGTATATGGCCTCCACTTTGGTGCGTATATAGCAGATTCGTGCACTTTATACGAGTGAATTGGTTTCTATATGGTGATGTATAACCCAAATTATACAACCCAAAATGTTTACTGGGGACAATCTAAACGTCGTGATTTGGGCATTCTCCATAGGTCTTGTCAAGACATTCATAAAACGCATCCTTTACATCATCGGTTTTCTCGATTGTCGGCGCATATACATTGCTCAGGCCAGGGTTCCTGATTTCCACTTTTCATCTTCTTCCACATTCGAAGACAGTCACCAGCGAACAGTTGTCGCTTTAGTTAGTGTGTATGCTTGTCAGCGACGACAGCAATCTCCGGCGAACGGTGGGAAGCCACACTTGGAAATTACTCACTCGTCCACATTCGCATCGCAAGCGAATGCTATTCGTGAGTGATGCGATTGATATTGTGCATACGAATTTTTGATGTTTTCGAATTATTTTCTGTGCTAATCTAGCATTTCAGCAACAATACAGTAAAAATGTATGCATTACATGCAGAAATTCTCTTCTACTTATGATAATAGTCGCTTCGATCGCTCACCAGCATTCTTCACCATTCGCCATTCATTCATTCGCCTGCGATCCAAACTGCGACGAATGGCAACGAATATTCATGTCAAGCAGCTGGCTCATCGCTTCCCACTGGTGATGGGGTTGCGTGTTTGATCACGACGATCCGTTTGCTGCATCTTTCTCGATTCGCTTCAGCAAAGAGGAGTGAATATGAATGGAGTGAGGCGAATATACCGATCCTTGGATCAGGCTGTAGTTAAAGAATTTGCCACGGATCCTCAATACGCAGATCCGCTCGTTGATCGGCTTCCACCTCATAACTCGCTTCATCTGTTTCCCGATCACTATGAATCCGACCCCATGTTCTGCCTTAGCGCTGCCGCTGTGGTAGATGTTATATTTGAACGATGTGTTGGCGACGGGATCCACCGCCCTGAATTCACGTTCACCAGTTCTGGGCCACCGCACTTCCTGTATAGTAGCCACGCACACACCAACTTTCTGCAATTCACGGGCCAAAAGGCTCACTCGTCCAGGTTCATTTAAGGTCCTGACGTTCCAGGTACCGAGTTTCCAATCATAGTCCTTATTTCGTTGCCGGGTCGGTTTCCGAGAGTATCGTTCGCATATTCTATTTCTTACTTCATTTTTCGTAGTGTTGAAAGGCTTCGACAGGCTACCTTACCGGGGTCCCGCTGCCTACATCGCGTTGCGTTGGTAGGGCTGCCACTTTAGGTATAGCTGACGCGATACAGCGTTTCATATTCAGCCGCTGGATGCCAGAACAGACGCTGTTTGAGCCGCATCTCCTTGGTGAACAGACGCTCGGGACGTACCTCCTCAATCTAGCTGAAGTCAGAAGGACAACAGTGCCCAGGCTGCACTACCAGCTAAGCACACAATTCTTAGCTGGCGGTCTTTGTCATCGTTTGACCCATGGAAGCATGAGGTAGGAATTTGTGAGGACCAGAGCTTTGTTGGACGCCCTCCTTATCGACTCACCGTTTTGCAGCCCTACGCGCTACCCACTGCAGCGGAAATGCTAGCCAGTCGAAAGCTGTCATGTATAAGATTGGGAGACTTCAACGCGAAAGAAGTTCCGAACTCGTACCACGAGGACCGTAATCTGGAGGAAGTTGATCATTTTTCAGGGGGTACAAATTATATGGTTTCGATCAAGTCTTTTTCATCAAGCTCATGTAACAAAACTCTGACAATTGATTGATTGATTTGTCTTTATTTAAGAGACTTTCAGCCCTTGGCTGGTTCGTCTCCTAAACTCTTACAAAAAATTACTACATTAAAAAAATGTGTCAATTAACAATTTTAAAAATGTATGGTTATCTTGCAGCTGTATCCATACCAATTTTTACAAACTATCTGCGATAAACTATTGCAATTTCGATTGATATAAAGCATATCCACTTTCTCACGCCTCACATGCGAACAGTCTTGATTCATGTAAGCGACATTTTTTTAAAACACCTCGAAAAAAAAATCCCTTACGTAGACGACGTACCAGATGCCACCTGCCACAGCCATGTCAACGCATTGATGCCCCCTGTGTATACCCACTGCATTTTTTCCTGACAAGCCACCTTCCCGTCCGTCGTAAGCCCACTTTTCTAACGAGACACCTCCGCTGCTGTGCCCCAATCACCTGTACCACTCTTGTTTGACAGTAGATCATATTTATTCCCCTAACTCTAGCGAAGAAGTCCGTCCGGCCACCACGCCGTCTGATTGTGGGATTGCCGGTTACACGATGATGCATGGTTGTCGGCCGTCGTCGTCGTCGATCGGCTGGTACCCAATCATTAAATAATATCACTAATACCCCATAATCCATACGGTTTCCACACGTTTTGCCAGGCGTTTACCGACGCGTCGGACGTTTCCAAAGAAATTTCTGCGGAGAATGTGGCGTTAGTAACTCAGGTTGGCGCACGCCAATAGCTGTGAGGATGATCATTTCTCCATAGTGATGAGTCTTTTCAGTATGGCAAAAGTAAAGAGGATGACACCACAATAGATCAAATTAATGGTCGCAGTGGTACTATGTCCCCAACAGGAAAAAAAAAAAAAAACTCAGGTTGGCTGGTGCGACAGGCGGCACGGGGCGTTGGAGCGGCGCGTTTGGTCAAAGGCGTCTCTAAAACCGCCGCACGTTGCATCATCAGCTGAACTGCGCGTATGCATTTCTGCACCACTAACCGCGATTTGGAAGCGATTTGCAGCTTTGGTGGCTGCACTTTTCCATGCATGGATGCCGCGTCGATTGAGTGATTATTGTTTTTTTTTGAGGCACGTTAATAATTCATAATTGAATTATGTGACTATCAAAAGTGTGACAGCGCTGAATATATTTCAAGCAAAACTGTGAGACTTTAACACACCTAATATTTTGAAATTTTACCTGGAAAAATAGAACAACGTTTGTTCATATCAACAGAGATAAAACAGACGCCTCTTTTAACTCTTCCATTTAGATAAGGGAACTGAACCCGTTCAGCTTATTTGTGAACATATGTGAAGCTTGATTTTTTTCTTTACCTCATTAAACCTCCCACAATCACTTGCCAAGAGCTAAAAAGCTTCGCTTCACTGCCATAAGTGATCGTGCGATCAACTGTGGTATAACTTTGGGCGTTTCATTGACAACGTTTTGATTGTTAGATTGTTGAGAAGCATTCAATTTTCGCCCAGTTTTAAGCTGCACTGAACTCATGCTTGCAGTTTTCGTAAGGGCTGAAGCGTTCTCTATACTGCAAAATAGTATTCATAATTACATGTGTATAAAGCGAACGAAAGCTTTTGACAACTTGCACTGGAATGGGATGTTCAAAAAATTATTTTTCGTTTCTTTCAAGTTTTCTATTTGGGTTGTATTTACGAAATAAATGCACGGTTTCCGGCCTTTTCAACACTTTCTAACCGCAATAAATCAGATACAGAACAATTTTCCACAGCGTTTCTATAACACAATTAGAATTCCATGCAGGGCTACCGAATTTTCAAATATCTCCGTAAGTACCAACAGGGGCACTATTAATAAACAATGAAAACAATGACACGAGTAAATATGATTTACTGCTGTTTGCCCACAAAGGTAGTCTGCCTTTACTAGCTTATATTAGACTATGTAGGAATGGAGTAGTAGGTTTAGTACGATTGTTCAGGCGGAATCTTAATTGTTCTATTCTCCTTCAGGAAGGTTTTGTTTGAATTCTCTTATCAGATTTCTATAAAAGGTTATCTTGTCACAGGATTTTGCGTTACAGGAGTACAATTATCCTCTTTGAATTCACAATTACTTTTGGGATTGCCATTTTGTGCTTTGCTATATTTCGCAAAAAATAGATTACACTCACGCGAAACAATGTAATGTCACATATTGGAACCGAATATGAAAAGGCTTTAGTTGAGCGCCACGTTTTTTTATTTTTTATTCCTGTTCGGGTTTGTCACTGCGACCAGTTTTTAGATCTATTGTGACATTACCCGTATCCTTAGTGTAGTGCATGTCGCATTACTCAATTGCCATTGAGGGGCAATAAAGTATCGATTTTGATACAGTTTTTGTTTTGTTTTCTTAGAAAACAAAACAAGAGTACTGATATTGGCCATGCATCGGAAACCTAGCATCATCCTAGTTTTACTGCTAAATTCTCCCCAGGTTTAGGACCCGGGTTTTAACATTAGCAGCAATATCATTCCAATAATGGGACATGTGTTCAGTAATAAGGATTCTAGTATGTTCCTTGCGTACTAGCACTTTCCAGTCTTCGAAGAGTTAGTACATACATGGATCCCTAACCCAATTTGATTTCCTTTGCATTGAGTTTAGCCTCAGATGGTGAGGTTTTTAACTATATGCAAAGTAAAGTTGGTAAACTTAGTTTTATTCAAAGACTGGAAGTCATCACAACACCAGTAGCAAGGACTAAATACTATAATGCCTATAATTATCAGAACACATATTCCAAAATTGAAAAATAGGACGACACTAGATTTCGGTTTGGTAGATCTAACACCGCAACGCAACCCAAAAAGGCGATCTACCCACGCTACGGGCTCCGTTAAAGATCGAGCATGTTTTAAACCCCCTCAACCATTCATCCCTCAGCACGGGTCGCCTGACACCTTGGATTGGGGTTACCTGTTTGGTGGACTTTTACCCCCGGAACAGGTGGTCCGTAGTGCTATTCTAAGCCGGCAGCTACACGGACAGAGCGCCACGTTACTCGATGGCCAAAACCACGTTACTCGATGGTCAAAAAATAAAATATTTTTTTGTTGTGTAATAATCAACAAAGAACGCTGATAGCCAATAGTGACCAAATTGATAAATGCTCAATCTAAAATTTCACAGAATTGTTCTGTTATTTCTAGATATTTTCAAGAATTACTATTTTCATGGATTACATGAGTATCTTCAAAGATTCCCCATGAGCTTACTTCTGAGGTTCCTTCTCGGATTCTTCCAGGAACTCCCGCTGAAATTTCTACGTGAGTTTATTTAGGAATTGTTTCAAAAATTCCTTAAGCAATTCCTCCACAAGTTTCTTCAGACTCTGAAGCGCAGAGATTCCGTTAGGCGCAATTCCTAAGATTTATCCAAGAATTGCTTATAGTATTTCTCCACGATTTCCTTCGGGGATTCCTACAGAAGCTACATCAAGAGTTACTTCTAGAATTTTTCCAAGACTTGGTTCCAAAATTTCTCCAGAAACTGAATTCCTACCGAGTTTCCTGCAGAAGCTCCTTCCAGGATGTCTTTAGGAAATCCTACCGGATGCCTTCCAAGAGATCTTTACGTGATTCCTTCAAGAGTTCCCTCCGAGATTCTTCTGGAGTACCACCACGAGTAGCTTCTGGAATTCTTCCAGGTTTTTTCCATGAGTTGCCTTGGCGTTCCACTAGGAGTTCCTTCCGGGATTTCTCTAGGAGTTTATTTTGGGATTTATCCAAGAATTGCTTCCGGAAATTCTGCAGAAATTTCTCCCGGAATTCCTCTAAGAACTGCTTCCCAGATTCCCCTAGGCTGTGCTGAAAAATTCATTTCGTCATATCCAAATTAAATCACCTACAGCTCATGTAAGAAGCTTAACCTAAGAATATGGTATATGAAAAACTTGTGCAGCTAGACCAATTCTGCAAGAAAGTCACGGAAAACTCGCTATTTTTCGAATATTTAAGGTAAATGTCACGGTGAATATCATCTGGCATTTTTCAAAAGTAGTCCGTGACATTTACCTTAAATATTCGAAAAATAGCGGTTTTTCCGTGACTTTCTTACAGAACTGGTTTAGCCGCACAAGTTTTTCATATATCATATTCTCAGGTTCAGCTTCTAAAATGAGCTGGAGGTGGTTGAGTTTAGACATGACGAAATGAAATTTTCAGCACTGCCCCAAGGAGTTTAATCCCGGATTCCTCCAGAAGTACCTTTCGAGATTCTTCCAGGTATCCCATTCAGAATTTCTCCTTGAGTACCTTCCAGGGTTTCACCATTCTTGGGGGAATCCCAGGAGCAATTCCTGGAGGAGTTCCTGGGTAAATCACGGAATGACACACATTTTTGATTACAGTTTAAAAAAAAAAATGTGTTGGATTGTTTCAGATGGAAAATCTTGTTTATTCGAAAATACATTCCTGAAAGAATCTAGGAAACCTGTCAAACTATTGTCACGATAGTCCAAGTTTAAATATATTAGCTAATTGGTGTATTAGAAAATTACCCATTTTTGCGTGACGTGATTTATAGACGTTCCCTTGCAATTTTTTTCCCAAAACTTTTTTAAAAGGTCTTTGTTAAATCCTTGTGATATTTTCCGTAAAATCCTAGCATGAAATTGTAATTACCGAGGAGTCTGTGTTTCGGAATATCTTTTGAGACTATTGTCAGCAACCTTCTGAAAACCCCGATGTATTTCTCGAAAATTTATTGATGATTTCTGGCGGAATTTCCAAAAATCTCTTCAGCATTTTAATTACAAAATGCTTGATATAGATAGAAAATCCTAGTATGTAACGTCGTGCGGGGCTTCTTTATACACTTTTTCATGATTTTTCAACTTTATGACATTATAACTCCCCAGCGAATGGATTTTCAAAAATTTTACACATATTAATTGTGAGTATGTATGTAGGGTGTACAGTCAGGTTTTTTTTACGCGGGGGATACGTACCGCGTAAAAAAAAAACTCAGTTCAAAATTCGAAAAACCGCGTAAAAAAAGTCTCATCATTTCTCGACGAATCATGCAAAAATAAGACGATGAATTTTTTTTTATATGGAGTTTTCATTTACGCGGCCGCGTAAATGAAAACCGCGTAAAAAAAGACCTGACTGTATGCAAAATTTGAACTAAATCCATCAATAAACAAAAAAGTTGTTCATACACCAATCGCACACATCTCATATAGAACCAGATGGGGGCTATTTTAGACATTTTTAACTATAACAAAACTGCATTTAAAAATCCAGGGTTTTTTAGAACACTACTTCGTACCATACATCATACATTTTTTCTTTTTTTATTCAGGGATTTTCTGGCGTAGGCAGATTCAGCCAAGCCTACACCATACATGATTCAATAAATATATGCGTTTTTAGATTGTTCTGTGCTACCTTTGGTATTATGAGCAGCGTGATATTATAATAAAGACAGCCTTAAAAATGGGACCATCAGTCCTTTATTTAGGTGAAACGGTCATTTAAAATGAATAACGATACAAATATTAGATTGTATATGCTACGTTGATACATCTTGAACGAATTGATCAACCCTTTGAAATTTATGAACTGTAGAAACAATGCTTACAGAGCATATGTTCTGATACGTTATGTATATTTTTTGGTTTATTCGATGTTTTTTCGCCTCCTGACAGGCAAAAAAGTGTTTGTTTGAAAAACAATTTCAACCAAATGAAGGGGAAAATATTGTGTCATAATAGTCCCAAAGACATCAAACAGATTTGAACCATATTTTTAATTTAAAAAAAACATATTCAAAAGTGTCCAAAGTAGCCCCGCACGACGGTATGTCAAAATTTCAAATGTCTAGTACTCTTTCAGGTCTAAGAAATCACTCTAAATATATAGCATCAATAAATTTAGTATATCATTTTCAGAAACTCCTAAAAAGCTTTGATTCACAGAAATGTTCTTTGTTGAAGATCTGTGATTAGATTCTGGGTGTTGAAACAATTTATAGGATTTCCATGTTTTGATAGATTCTTTGGAAAGGTAACATCACAGATTTTAATTTTGGTTTTTGAGAATGACAACAGATATTCACAATTGTGTAGGTCAAAAACACAAATCTAAACCAAAAAAATGTCGTTGTTTAATCATAGTCTTTGGGGTAGTCGTAGCTTCATGCCGGGATTCGACGGAGAGTATAACAAGCAATTTGAACAAGCATCTTCAAAAAAAACCCTAATTAATCCACCTAGCGGTGATGGCGCCTTCCTCGTGCCTTCGAAAACACATTTCAACAAAACTCAAGTGACATGTAGATGAATATCGCACTTTTCATACGTTAAACAAAAATCCATTACATGGCACCAGAAATCATATCGTTAATGTAGCTTTGATGTTTGCGCCTATATGTCTTAAGGACATATATGAGCGAATCCAAAGATGGCCGTCACAATGGCTGCCTTGCAAATACCGAAAGCACGGATCTCGTCATCTAACAAACAAACCGAGTTGAAAAAGCAATGAGTAGCCTTGCTCACTCGTGATAAACATTGAGTAGCATTTTCGTTTTCGGGCGTTTTGTGGATGACGAGATCGGTGCTCTCAAAAATGCGAGTCAAAAATGCACCTGCACGCTCTCCCATTTCACCATAACAAAAAGCCACTATCTTGAATTTTGAGCCGCAATTTTGGATTTAAGTCCGCTATCTTGACTATTCTGGTCTTTATTTTTAGACTCTTTCCTATACCAAATATACCCATATTACATGCAGTTAGGGTCTAAAACTGCTTTAAGCAGCCACCGTCTTGAATTTGGAGCTGCCATTTTGGATTTTAGATCGCCCTCTTGGAAATTGTGGTCGCCATTTTTGGACTCCGGATATCTTCTTTAAACCGTAAACCTGAGTCAAATTGATCAGCGGGGTGAAATTGATCATTCGGGTACTACATTGTAATTCCATACTAGGATCTCTTGTGGAGCGGACCTGGTGTGATGGTTAGAACATTTGACTATCACGCCGAGGACCTGGGATCGAATCCCACTCCCGACAAACTCGCAAAATGTGAGTTCTTCCTTCGGAAGGGAAGTAACGCGTGGGTCCCGAGATGAACTAGCCTAGGGCTAAAAATCTCGTTAATACAGATAAAAAAGGATCTCTTAAGCGTCGTAATGATCTTAAACTTTTTACGTCATCTTATTCGTGGATGTCTAGAGATGAGTGTATACTTTTAATTTTTTAGAAAATAGTTAGTTTTGCCTTATTTTTTCAAAGAATTTGCAATGTATTTCTCATTTAGCTGAAATCATTGCTGCTAAACAATCAATTGCTAATAGGACTTTCCGTGAATTCTCTGTTTAAATATTTTTGTGGAGCCTTGGTTGGGATGTTATGCAGCTAATCAGAACATGAAATTGTTATAAAACTTTCATTTTATGAAGAAATAGTCATATATTGTAATATAAATCACTTATTTCAAATGAAATTGCCTACCTTTACGCGTTTAAGGTAAATTTTCGAAATTTGAATTTTGAATTTAAAGTATTAAATTCACTAGTTGTAAGATTTTAGATGCGTTATTCGGTTTTAGAAGAGCAAAATTAAGCGGTGAAGGGAATTTTCCTTCCCAACAGATGCTTAATTGTATACTGATCAATTTCGCCCCAATATGGCATTTCCAATATTTTGATATTTGAAGTTATTTAACTTAAAGTTTAAATTTATTGAACAAAATTCTGCCACATGGTTCCACGGAGATCCACTGGGTACTGGTTTAACAGTAATTCTTTTGGCAATATTTGAACAGGCACTGATGTTATCCGCAAAAGTTGTTTTAAAGTGATCAATTTGACCCCGAATTACGGTACCAAATATACCCATTTTTCATAGTTTTAGGGCCTAAAACTCCATTAAATAGCCTCCATTTTGATTTGAAGCCGCCGTTTTGAATTTTAGACCTCTATCTTGGATATTCAGGTTGCCATTTTTGGACTCCGAACACCTTCCCCATACAAAATTTACCCTCTTGCATGGTTTTAGAGTCAAGAACTCCACTTTACAACCACCATCTTGAATTTGGTGCTGCCATCTTAGATTTTAGACCGCCATACCAAATGTACCCATATTGCATGGTTTTAGGGTCTAAAACTCCTTTAAACAGCTGTTGAATTTGAGCCGCCATCTTGAGTTTTGAAACGCTATCTTGAATGTTCAGATCGCCATTTTTGGACACCGGACATCTACCCCATACAAAATATACCCATATTGCATGGTTTTAAAGCCTTAAACTCAATTAAACAGCCGTCATCTTGAATTTGGAGCCGCCATCTTGAATTTTACACCACCAACTTGGATACTCAGATCGCCATTTATAGACTTCAGACATCTTCCGCATACAAAATATACCCATGTTACATGGTTTTAGTGCCTAAAACTCCATTAAACAGCCGCCATCTTGAATTGGAGGCGCCATCTTGGATTTTAGACCGCCATCTTGGATATTATGATCGCCATTATTGAACTCCAAACATCTTCCCCATACAAAATATACCCATATTGCATGGTTTAGGGCTTAAAACTCCATTATACAGCCGCCATCTTGAATTTGGAGCCACCATTTTGGATTTTAGTCCGCCATCTTGAATTGTCGGTCTTCTGTGTTGATATCCGCACAAAATTTGTCAACCATGCTGAAGGTTACAAAAATCGCCGCAGTTTGATGTGTCGCATGATGGGGCTTGGTCGGGAACTTGGTTCAGTTTTATATGTGGCCAGTTCTACCGGTGCTGGTCCGGATCACTCAAATGGCCATAACTCTGGAACGCCTTGACCGATCCGGACCATTTTTAATAGCAAATAATGCGGTAAAACTACGGTTCGATTCAAGCTATAATCCGAAAAATCGGCCAAAGGGAAGTGCCTTAAAAGTGAGTGACCTTTTTGTACACATACATACATACACACATTCACACATACACACATACAGACATCATCTCAATTCGTCGAGCTGAGTTGATTGGTATATGTGACTTGACCTTCCGAGCCTTCTATCGAAAATTCGTTTTTTGAGTGAATATATAGCCTTTCAGTACACTTTGGTGTACGAGAACGGCAAAACTCTCCATAGATGTTGAAAATCAAGTTTTTTTTTCAGAATTTTGAAAAGGATCTTTTATAACCGAGATTTCAAGATATTTCGGAGAATTAAAAGACACATAGGGGGATTAGGGGCATCATGGACACATTAAGGAAATGAGTATGTTAGGCCTGTGTAACAGACAAAAACTTTACATATTATCAGTTGACTTACAACTTTAACTTGTTTCCTACGTATTTCAATCATTTACAGCTGCTAGAATGTCATTATTGTGAAGAAATACTGAATTGAAAACCATGTGTTTTTTGGGGCTGACAGGAAAGGTACGGGACGAAATGGACACCCATCGGGGCATAATGGACACCCCCGCATATTTTATGCTGTATCTTTGAGAATATCGACCAGTTAAGTAGTTTGCCAACGGAGATCAATACCACAGATATAATACTCCATCTTAGACGAATTTACATAACTTCAACATTAATTAAATAAATTTTAGGCAAAAATAATCGGATTGTCTTTTTTTCAAACTCTCTAAAACGCCTAACACTATGCAGCGCGCGTACATCCATTCATAATTGCCAGTGTTCATTTCGCCCCGAATCGACTACAACATTTAAATTGCTATTTTCAGTAAGTTCTGATCAAAAATATAATACTTCATCCAATGTTAAATCTGCGTATACATGTAGATAAGCTAACAATTCACTTGTTTGTATGGTGAACACACTCAAACACTCGTAATACCTTATTAACTGCTGCTTCGAAATTATAAAAAATCCACCATATGAAAAAAATATTTCAAGTGCTCTATTAAAATAATAACTTTAACTATGTAAAAATGTGCAAATAATCAAAAATATGTGCAAGCCTAAATATTTACAGTGTCCAAACACAGTTGTATAACTTTTTTAGTGAATATAGCCAGTAGTTTCGGTGTATTTTATTAATTTATTGTGAAACATTTCTATTTCTAATCTTTCATGTGAATCTCTGAGTAGTGATCGCTGTATTCGAAAATCAACTCTATACAGATAAGTATCGACATAATATTCGTATACAATATGTATACTACTTTGTGAACTCTGATCTGTGGTATGTGTTATTCAATATTAGTGCATTTGGTAAATCGAAGTATGTGAATACATCCCCATTAGTGTGGTCTCTCTGAGTGCTGAATATGTAGTGTGAGAATGACGTGTCTGTATTACACTTCAATCTTTATTTTTTGCGTCTTGTGGTGGATACACCCTGACTACGCCTGTGTGTTTATAGAGTCAACTCGAACGACCGTGTTTATGCATGGTAGCATAAACACATTGCGGTAGAGTGCGATAAACTATAAGTTGCACACGCAGCAAAAAGGCGTGTGACACACCACCTCGATTGAGTTAAGAAGTAGAAATAAATCATTCATTCTTAGTTACAACGGCAATCGTGGCAGACTAACTCATCCGAACCTTTCCCCAGAAGTCAGAACAAGACATGGCGATCCTGCCAGGAGGTGTCTGCCTGTGAATTAAAGTTAATTACGGTACTGTGAAAGTAATTAGTGAACAGTGAATAACCGTGTGAATAACCGTTGAAATGGGCTGGTTTTCGGCGGACGAGATCGTCGCCCCGACCAGCAGTGTTACAAGTGCACCATCCAATAGTGGACACCTTACGGCACAAACCGTGGCCCTGTGTGTTCTAGCAGGTGTAGCCGTAGGATATTTGCTGGTAAAAGCAGTGATCAAGTGCCATCGCCAGCAAACGGAGAGAGTCGCCGAACGAGTGTCCCGCTTGGCAAATTTGCCAGCATAATAAACATTACCCAACATTATGAACATTTCGTGGCCGAGCAACTTGTGAATCATTTAGGCAGTTTCGGACATGGCAGAGCGTGCAGTTAGGATGGCAGAAATCAGTAACGAGGAATTACACGCCAAGGAGCTGATTGTTGAAGCGGTGTTCCAGATTGGATCGGCAGCTGTGATGCGAACCGGACGACGCGACCACATGGACACTTACAATTTCAATTATGGGGAATTGAGGATGGCGTTAGAAGAATACCGTCGTCGGTTTCTGACCAGATAAACCAAAAAGGGAAGTATCGACAAAAATTAAGTTAATTGAAGAAATATTAAAGTTCGTCAAATTTTTAGGTACAACAAACAAAACTATGGATGTACAAATGATTCGACATACGCATATAAGTTTTCTTGGGCAGTACACAACAAGAATTCCATGCAAAGGAAGTTTTAATTGTAAGTAATATAAAACAAAATGATTAAGCGATTCTTTTATGAAATGGAATGGACAGATTTTTTCAAATTGAAGATGCAATATTGAAATTGCATAGTAACCTTCGTAAATATAGTGATTATGCTACTGCAACCAAACAAATTAAAATAGATACATTGATTAATTTAAATAAAGAATTAAAGGAAATTGTAACAAAAAATAAATTTGATACAGAGTTACAAAATTCTCTCATTGCTAGGTATCGGCAACTAAAAGAATTCATAAACGAAGGAATTGAAAGGTTAAACGGTAATATTTTGGACGATTCGATTTTAGAAAATTTGTTCATTCAAGAGGAGTTTGGGCAACAAGTAATCAACATGGCACAGAAAATTGATTTGAGCATAGCCTTACGGCTCGTCGATAAGTTTAATGGCGAGGCCGATAGGTTGCTTGGATTTTTCGAAACAATCGATCTACTGAAGGACTACTCTGATGGAGTCCCTGATGCAGAATTGATTAAGTTTATTAAAACCAGGTTAACAGGTCCAGCTCACGGTGCAATAACCACCGCGACGACTTTGGCTGAAGTGAAGAAACTTTTAAAAGACAAATTTTCAATTAAATTTAGTCCGCAGGCCATTGAGGCGGAGATGGCCAGTATGAAACAACAAAAGAAAACAATATCAGAATATGGACATGAAATGAATGAGCTGGCGGCGAAACTATCCGCAGCTCATGTATCGCAAGGAACCTTTTCCGATGAATCAGCGGCAAGTGCCATTGTGCAACCCGTTGCCGTGAAGTCGTTTACGAATGGTCTGAAAGACCATAGAACTCAATTTTTCCTAAAAGCGCGTAATCCTAATACCCTTGTGAAGGCTATCAGTGATGCGCTAGAGGTACAAAACACTGAAGAGGAATCAGCTATGTGGTTTCATGCTAGTCCCTCAAGGCAAAAACCCCAAAACCCTTATCGAGGACGAGGATTCCAGACCAGAGGATTCTCAAGTTTCCGAAGAGGAAACAGATCCAGAGGTTATGGCCACAATAGAGGTCGTGGTAGAAATCAATACAACCACTACGACCAGCACCAAAACAACTACAACCACCAAGCTCAGTACAATAATCAACCAAATAATAATCAACACCAATATCAACCAAGAGGAGGGCATAACAATAGAGGAAGGCAGGGACATGCAAACGTAGCAATCCCTGTGCCTCAACCAAGACCAGAACCTCCGGAAGATGACGTAGCAAACGTCATTGATCTTTTTCGTGAGTAACTCAGGAAAACGACTACCATCAATAAATTTTTATATCAAAGACCAACAAATTCCATTTATCTTGGATAGTGGAGCTAGCTGTTCCATTATTACAGCACAACTTGTTCCACCGAGAACGGTTATTGATGAAAATGATACAATCAGAATTCGTGGAATAAACGGAACAACTTACGCCCTAGGAAGTATTAATGCACGCCTGTGTTACGAAAATGCAATGTTTACAGCAAAATTGTATGTTGTTAAGGGTCTTCCCCCAAATGTACCTGCGTTACTTGGTACTGATTTTTTAAAAAAGTATGGAGTAACCTTACATTTCGGGAGACAAATATTCATTGCAAATTCAAACCAGGGAAAAATAGAAATACCTTTTAATGAACCCCAAGTTTCATTAATATGCGTTCCAGCAAGAACTGAGCTTACGACAGTCATAACCGTAAATGTAAAGGAACCTCATGTTCTTTTGAGCCAACAAATAAAACCACATGTATTTATTGCCAATACGATTGTTGATCCAAAAGATGGAAAAATTCCCGTAAAAATTTTGAACGTTTCAAAAAAGACAGTTTTTCTAAATGAAATCAAACCAAAAATGGAGAAACTGGACAATTACGATATAGTCCAACTAAATGATTGTAAAGAAATCCCAAACAGAACACAACAATTATTAAGGGAACTCAAATTAAACCATTTATCTGGAAATGAAAAAGAATCTATTAAAAAGATATGTTTAAAATACAATGATATCTTTTGCCTTGAAAATGACAAATTAACCGTTACAAAAATTTTGACACCTTCGATTAATGTCAAAGATAATACAAAACCTGTGTACACTAAACCGTATCGGTTACCACATTCGCAAAAATCGGAAATTGAAAGACAAATTAAAGAGATGACAAAAAACGGTATAATAGAGGAAGCTCGTTCTGAATGGAACAGTCCAATGCTTCTTGTACCCAAAAAATCGTGTAATGATAGAAAAAAGTGGAGAATGGTTATAGACTACCGAAAGGTAAACAATGCACTCCAAGATGATAGGTTTGAATTAGGGAATATTGAGGAAATTATAGACTCTTTAGCGGGAGCTAAGTACTTCACGCACTTGGATCTCTCGCAAGGATATTATCAATGCGAAATAGACCCCAAAAGCAGACCTATAACAGCTTTTTCTACAGCCTCAGGACAATTTCAAATGACTAGGCTACCCATGGGCCTCAAAATAAGCCCAGCAACTTTTTCACGATTAATGACAGTCGCAATGTCGGGCTAATTGGAAAGATCGCTGTTTTTGCAATTGGTTGGTCGTGAAAATGGGTTGAGGTCTACATGGTGCATTGGACATAATTTTTACAATGTACTGTGTACAGACACGTCATCATGCACTTCAAATCAGCTTGAGGTTCATCCAAGTGGATGCATCTGAATATTCAAAGTAATTTTTTTTTTATTCGCTGTTCCCAAATAATATTTGATCCATCATATGAAGCTACACATTGTTATGCCTTATCAAATAGGTGTACTTATGCCTTTGGCTCGTGTATGTCTGCAATGATATTGCGTATTATAAATAAACATCCACACAACAATAAATTCTCCAATCTGTGTGAATACCAATGCTGGCTCTTTAGATACTTGGGTACATTATCATTGTTCCACCGTTCACACGATCACATACGCTGCATATACGTTCGTATTGTTCTTACGTATTTAGAAAACGCCCAAAAAATCATCGTCTCTTATAGTTCCTCTCCGACAGATAGAACACATATTCTGTGTCAGCTGCTGCTAGTTTATTCAAACTCGGTGAAAATTGCTGTTAAATTATTATTTTTTTTTTCGTACCATCCAAATGGCTAACAAGCAAACTGCTGATAATATGGTAAGTTATAATTAACAAAAAATATGCACGTTATATAATCATTAAAATATCTCTACCAGAATGACGACATGTTCCTTGAGCACGCACTACTCGCTTCACAGGATGAGGACTCTATCGTTGAGGAGGCTGCGGTGAAAGTTGCCGCCGTAGCTTTAGAAGCCGGAGGCATCAAGCGGCCCGCCAACTCCCCCTCGAACGGCGATGACAAGCGTCAGCGCGTGACTCTTCGGAACAAATTGAAGATCATGATTGAGCGGCAAAATGCAGATGTCGATGATGGCTACTACTTCCACAACCTTTATGGCGAGATTTTTGATAGGCAACAGAACTTGACTGGAGAATTTCTTCCAACCTTTTATAACTCTGGACACACACGCGGAATCGGTTGGTTTAGTGCCTGTGACGAACCTAGTTTGTCATGGTTGAAGACTGTCCTAGAGGACATTAGAGCTAACAGTGATATTAACGATTTCGTTGTGAAGCCATATTCCCCTATTCCACAGTTACGGCGCATAATTTTTGCTGTTCCTCATTTTCCAAAAATGGACAAAAGTGGAAATGACAAAATTATGAGCATGATAACTCGTTTGAACGTAAACTTTGATACCAAGTATTGGAAAATAACGAAAATTTTGCCACCTGCGAATGGAATGCGTTCTATTGTAATGAGCATTGATGAGGAATCCATTGTGAAGCTAATTAATCAAGGCAACAAGCTTTTTTATGGGTTGTCCCAAGTTACAGTCAAAATCTATCCTAAGATCTCTGAATAATTAATGACACATATTTGTATATTGATTAATTGATTAAATTGTATTGATTGAACAAAATAAAAATAATGAATTGAATTGATACAACTCTCTTTTATTCCAAATTAGATAGACAATCTTAATGGTCCACATATTGTTGTTTTGTTTTCTCTTCTCAATAATTGCTGAATTGAAACTTTGTTGAACCTTAATGGAAACCTAAATGGAAACCTAAATGGATTCTTGTAGTTGAATCGCTTGTGGTAAGAATGATTTACAGCAGATAATTAATTTCAAAGGTAATCAGCAAATATTGCTTGTACTTCCTATATTCCAATAATTGGGTAAACCCTTTTCTTAAGTTATCCGTTTTATTATCACCCAATTTTCTCATTCCTGTCCTTTTATTTTCCTCTCTCTTCCTTTTTCACTGCTCCGACGGGTAGATGATGAAACAGGCTAACTAAAATGGCGAGGCACAAATCTCCCAGAAGCGCGGAGAACGTGCCACCCGAGCCGATGTTCTGATACCTGATACCTGATGGTGAACATACTCAAACACTCGTAATACCTTATTTGCTGCTGCTTCGAAATTATAAGAAATCCACCATATGAAAAAAATATTTCAATTTCAATGATATTTTGGTTATTTTGAAGGAATATAAATGGTACTTTTGAAAAATATAACAATGACTTGTTCCTTTACACTTATCCATTAAAAGTTTTACATAAAAGTCAACGGTTTCGGCAAAAACAGGGGTGTCCATTTCGCCCCGGGTGTCCATTATGCCCCTAATACCCCTAATGCATGACGACTTAGCTCGTTGGTAGTCAGCTTACAACTGTCTTTATTTTGCGTTGAACCGATATTCAGAAGCTATTTACATCCACTCTTACACATCACTAGTGAGTTCGTCTATTTCGCCGAGTGCAGTTATCCTGACACTACATTTGCTTCCCCCTTAACTATTTGAAGCCGAATTTTTTCCAATCATTTGGTACGAGGGTGAATCTTTTCCGCAGATTCTTGTGGAGCCCATAGTAGCCCGACTTCGCGACTTCCACTGATGATGCGCTTTCGTATTTCGCGGCAAACGTTGTTGTCTGCCATTAATAAGAACCCGAGGTAGACAAAGTCCTCCCCCACCTCGAAAGTGTCCCCTTCTATCGTAACAGTGCTGACTAGGCTTGCTCAGTCGTTCGTGGTTCCGCCTGTCAGTATGAACTTCGCCTTTGACGCGTTTACCGTCAGGCCGATCTTTGCTGCTTCACGTTTCAGGCGGGTGTACAGTTCTGGCACCGTTCCAAATGTTCTAGCAATAATATTCATGTCATTTGCAAAACGGACAAATTGGCCGGATTTCGTGAAAATCGTACCTTGGCTATTGAGCCCAGCTCGTCGCATAACAACCTTTAGGACGATATTGAACAGCAGTCATGGGAATCCATCATCCTGTCACAGTCCTCGGTGAGAGTCAAACAAATTAGACAGATCGCCCGAAACCCTTAAGCAGTTCCTTACACCATCCATCGTCGCTTTAACCAATCTAATGAGCTTCCCGGTGAAGCCGTTCTCGTCCATGATTTTCCATAGCTCTCTGTGGTCAATACTGCCGCACGGTGAAGATTTGGTTCGTTGTCGAGCAACCGTCAACGAAGCCGGCTTGACAACTTCCCACAAATTTATTAACTTAGGGTAAAAGACGACTGAAGACGATCTGGGATATCACTTTGTAGGCGGTATTAAGAATTGTCATCTATCGAAAGTTCTCGCAATCTCACTTATCACCTTTCTTGTAGATAGGGAAAATGACTACTTCTTGCTTCTACTCCTCCGATAGCTGTTCGGATAGACCCGGACTGTTTGCCGGTTAATATGTTCAGTTCCGATTTCATCCTTACTAGCTTACTTATTGTTCTTGAGCTGCTGGATAGCTTCCTTGAATTCCCTCAAAGTGGGTGTTGGCTCGTTGTTGCTTCCTGCCATTTCTCCCACTGCCTCCTGTCTGCGTTCTCTGCACCATTCAGTTGTTCGTCGTAGTGCTGCTTCCACCTTTCGATCACCTTACGCCAGGTTTACGGTCGCCAGTCAAGGTATTCCCGTCCTTATTCCTGCACATTTCGGCACGCGGCATGAAGCCTTTGCGTGGTGCGTTGCGCTTCTGGTAGAACTTTCGTGTTTCTTGTGAACGGTACAGCAGTTCCATTTGTTCACATTCCGCTTCTTCCAGGCCGCGCCCGGAAGAGACGGCGGGTCTGCTGTCTCCACATCGCTGCGTTCTTCTCCTCCAAAATATCTCTACACTCATCGTTGAGCCAATCGTTCCTTCAACTCCGTTCCACATTTCCAACGTTGGTCTCCGCTGCATTGTCGATGGTTGCTTTTCCCGTTCTCCAGCAGTCCTCGAGAGGGGCTTCATTGAGCTCGTCCTCGTCCGGCAAGGCTGTCTCGGGATTCTGCGCATGTGCGGTGGCGACATCCGGTTGCTTCAATAGCTCCAGAACGTCGATAATGTCGGAGAAGTGCCGTCCATAATTCAAGAAGTGGCCGATTTGGGATTCCGTATGCTGTGGTGATCGAAAACTTACATGAAGCGTTAGCTCAGGTTCATCAAACCACAGATAATTTGAGTGGTTAATCAATGGTTCGTTAGTTGAGAATCAGGCTCTATCCCGTTAAAAGAAACCTTCGTATTGAAAAGTGGCAAACTTTAAGCAAACGGTGCATAATTCACCATAAACCTTAAACCACAACCTCAGCTCCAACAGTACAATATCAATTATTCTCCCATGTATCTCGCAACCATGTCAATCATCTCTTTAGAGCGATCACACAATATCAAGGTCGAACCTCTTTATGGATGCCCACGGCTAATAAAAGAAAGAAAGGAAACTCCCACAGTAATAAGCGCGCGCGATTGACGGCGATACTGTGACGGCGGCGTGGTAGCGCGCAAAACACCCGCCATCAATGATTTGACGTGGGCATTAAAATTCGAAAAAACGCAAACTCACTTAAAATTTTGCCGCAGTTTTCCATCGTCGCATAAAAATGCTCCCCACCAAGAAACCTCACCCGCAGTGTTATGAATGATTGTTTCGCGTTTATAGATTTATGAGGTGCTTTGAGGTCCGCTTTACGTTGGTATCTTAAGCCGGAATGCCAATTATGAATGTGCCGCGTGCTGTTCAACGGACTAGCCATGATGATGGCTGACAAAGTTTAAGGTCGATCTTTTGTGGCTGATTTTGGCGAATTGTTTTGTTCGGTGTCGGTTAAACTCTCAAAAGATACTGTAACGAGGCGGTTAGCGGGTTTCTCGCTTGTAAGGTGACAGTCAAGTTAAGTTCACAATCAATTACAATGAAGTTATCGTTGCTGGAAAATTGCTGGTAATCACGTCATGTTTTGAATGGGGTGGAACGACTTCGAAGACCTCTTCATAAATAGTTATTATAACGGATGAAGCACGACACTGATACATTTTGTTTTGCTGATACGTCTTCTTAGAGTCACGTCCCAACTGGACTTGCTTCTCAATTTAGTGTTTAGTAATCATGAGTTAGCTTTGTTAAAGAGCCAAACTTTCATTAGATAAAATGTGTTGTAAACCAATCGAAATCACTTAATTAATAAGCTTCGCCATCGAAGTCGATCTAGTTACTTGAAGCGCCATGGATCAATCTCACCCGGTGGTCACGCTCCAAAAATTTCTCCAAAAATCAACTCAATTCGAGTAACGTTCACCAATATTTAGTCTATCCTTGGATGGAGGAAGAAATTGGTCTCAGATTGGATCTCACCTTCGCTATAACCTATTCAATGTTGGAAAACGGTTGCAATCGATCTTGATGTGATGTGGAAGCTCGCGTGTGTAAATAATTCATGTGATAGGTTGCAGAAAGATGAGTATTTCCAAAAAAAGGTGGTAACAGCAGCACTAAGATTGCAATCTGTCGATAACGAAAGTTAAGGAATATTGTGGCGATGCATCGCGATGGATGACTGCGGACACTAGTGGATTCCGAACCGAGGTCGGACCTTCGTTTTGTTTGTTTTGATAGTCATCCGAGCGTTGAATGGTAAGGCAATAGCTGTTGAAATCGTATGATATTTTTGCAGGCTTAGATTGATAAGACGTGATTGCAAGGCAAAGCCTAGCTGATTGTGCTTTGGGTTGATATCCGGTACGGTACAAAATTTAATACCTAGTGATGGAAAAAATGCGCCAAATCTCTCCATGATCAACTGATTGTTAACAACGTACGGTACCGACGACGGCCGCCTCGGTATATTCTGGAGCGACTGAAGCAACCAGATGTCACTACCGAATACGCGCAGAATCTCGAGGCAGCATTGCCGGACGAGGGTGAGCTCAATGAAGCCCCTCTCGAGGACTGCTGGAGTATTTACGATAAAAGCAGCCATCAGACGCAAGCGGAAGAAGCGGAATGTGAATAAATGGAACAGCTGTACCGTTCACAAGAAACACAGAAGTTCTATCAGAAGCTCAACGCATCCCGCAAAGGCTTGTGCAGGGATAAGGACGGGAGCATCTTGATTGATGATTGAAAGGTGGAAGCAACACTACGACGGACACCTGAATGATGTGGACAGTGTGGCAGTGGGGAAATAACTACTTCAGTACAGCAGGGAGCAACAACGAGCCAACATCCACGTTAAGGGAAGTTAAGAGAGCTATCCGGTCGCTGAAGAACAATAAGTCAGCTGGTAAGGATCGTAGCCGCTCCAGTCGGAGAAAACTTTTCGTCAGTCGGAAAATACTCCACTGGGCCACTGGGTGTTGTCCGTTGTCAAATGTTTGTAATGTTCAGTTTGTAGCCGCAAGGTCGAATACGGTGTAATTGTCTTTCTTTCTTTCGTTTGGGCTTCCTCCGATATTTGCGATATACAGGGAAGAGACAAAATGATTGGGACTACATACCGCAGTGCGAATATAGATTCGGATCACTACTTAGTCGTTGTATGCATGCGCTCAAAACTTTCGACAGTTATTACCACGCGTCGAAGTCGAACGCCGCGGCTCAACATCGAGCAGCTGCGTAACGTAGAAGTGGCTCAAGACTACGCACTGAAGTTAGCAGGCCCTACCAACGGAAGAGCAGCTTGGCGCAGCTACACTTGAAGATGGCTGGAGGGACATCCGATCCGCCATAGGTCGTACCTCGGCTACAGCACTAGGCTTCGCGACTCCGAATCACAGAAACGACTGGTACGACGGCGAATGTGAACAGTTGAAAAACGAGAAGAATGCAGCATGGGCGAGAATGTTGCAACATCGTACGAGAGCGAATGAGGCACGTTACAGACAGGCGCGGAACAGGCAGAACTCAGTCTTCCGGATGAAGAAGCGCCAGCAGGAAGAACGAGATCGCGAAGCGATGGAAGAGCTGTACCGCGCTAAGGACACACGAACGTTCTACGAGAAGCTGAGCCGCTCGAGCAGAGGCTTTGTGCCACAAGCCGACATGTGCCGAGATAATCACAGGAATATTCTCACGAGCGAGCGTGAGGTGGTCGAGAGGAGGCGGCAGCATTACGATGAGCACCTCAATGGCGACGTTGCAAGTACCGAAGGTGGTGTGGTAACAGATCTAGGGGTATGTGCAGTTGTGCACAGGACGAAAGAATTCCGGCCCCTGACCTCCAAGAGATTGAGGAGAAAGTTAGCCGGTTGAAAAACAACATAGCCACTGGAGCAGATCAACTACCAAGCGAGATTCTAAAATACGGTGGAGAAACACTGGTGAGAGCACTACACTGGGTCATTACCAAGTATTACCGGAATGGGGCAGCAGGGACGGATGTCCTGGGGCCCGACGCACCCCCCCCCCCCCGCTTTCGAGTCAGCCGCGTAGTTGCCGGCTAAGAATAGAACTACTAACCCCAATTCAAGGTGTCAAGCGACCCGTGCCGAGGAATGAGTGATCGAGGGGGTGAAAAAGATGCTCGATCTTTAACGGAGCCTGTGGGGTACCTGGGCATCCCCCACAGTAAGCTGTCCCTTACCGCGTTAATGCAGGGCTCTGGCGTGGTGGACATTCTTTCTCGTGCGACTCGTGGGAATAAAATATGAGTAGGGGTATTAGGGGCATAATGGACACCCTAAGCAAATGAGTATTTTAGGCATGTATAACAGACAAAAACTTAACATATTATCAGTTGGCTTACAACTTTAACTTGTTTCCTACGTATTTCAATCATTTACAGCTAGTAGAATGTCATTATTGTGAAGAAATAATGAATTGAAAACCGTGTGTGTTTTGGGGCTGGCAGGAAAGGTACGGGGCGAAATGGACACCCATCGGGGCATAATGGACACCCCTGCATATTTTATGCTGTATCTTTGAGAATATCGATCAGTTAAGTAATTTGCCAACGGAGATCAATACCACATATATAATACTCCATCTTAGACGAGTTTACATAACTTCAAAGTTAATTAAATAAATTTTAGGCTAAAATAATCGGATTGAATTTTTTCAAACTCTCTAAAACGCCTAACAGTATGCAACGCGCATACATCCATTCAAAATTGCCAGTGTTCATTTCGCCCCGAATAGACTACAACATTAAAATTGCTATTTTCAGTGTGTTCTGATCAAAAATATAATACTTCTTCCATTGCTTAATCTACGTATATATGTAGATAAGCTAACAATTCATTTGTTTGTATGGTGGACACACTCAATCACTCGTAATGCCTTATTTGCTGCTGCTTCGAAATTATAAGAAATCCACCATATGAAGAACATGCTTCAATTTCAAGCATATTTTGGTTATTTTGAAGGAATATAAATGGTTCTTTTGAAAAATAGAACCATGACTAGTTCCTTTACACTTATGCATTAAAAGTTTTACATAAAAGTCAACGGTTTCGGCAAAAACAGGGGTGTCCATTTCGCCCCGGGTGTCCATTATGCCCCTAATCCCCCTAACAAACCAATTCAGAAAACAGGTGTAGCAGGTAGTAGTGGTGCGATCAACCCCTTCGCAAGAAGCGGGTTGATGAGGTCTCCAACAAGGAGAAGCGAGGAGGTAGGTGCTGGAAGCTGCTTACGCAGCTCAAGCGTGGGAGCTCCTGTCCACTCAACGGCAAGCCAGCCGGCGGAGGTTATGGACGGAGCATGGTTGCTGAGGGCCATCAGCCAAGTAGTAGGAAAAGGACGGCCCGCATTAGAGGTAGCTGAGCAGCAGCTTGGCAAAATTATCGACTTTGCGACAACTAAGTCGAATATAAGCAAGGACCTGAAAACGGCCTTGCTTCGGCTTAGAGCGTCTGTCGATGAAGCCAAGTAGGAGCACGCGGTCGCGTTGCTGGCTGCAGCAGCGGCGGAACCCGCAAAGGAGAAAGCGTCTAAGTTTACACAAACGGAGGCCTTCTCCTTCGCGGGTAGTCCGAAGCGAGTGGAAGCGAATGCTCGTGACAAACGTGACAAGCATTCGCAGAAGCGGGCGAGGCAGCCGTCAGGGGAGGAGCTGTCTGGCGGCGCCCGCAAGGCCAGGCGTATAATAACCCCGAAAGCCGGTGGTAATGCCGGAAAGTCGGACCCCAGCCAGGGTTCCCGGAAAGCTGGGAAGGGTGGGCCTGAAAAGGCCGGCCCGTCCCGGAATGGGGCCCTCAGCAGCCACAGAGCAGGGCGATCCAAGGAGAGGACCCTCCTTGGACAAAGGTAGAGCGGAAGAGGAAGAAAAAGGTGAATCCGCAGGTAGAAGTGCAGGACGCCAAGCCAAGGCGTAGGAAGGCAGGTGCCAGGCGCGAGAAAGGCGACGCTATCGTCATCAAGACCGAACAGTCTAAGTACTCGGACGTCTTGAAGACGATGCGAAGCGACGCCAAGCTTGAGGGTCTTGGAGCCGACGTACGCAGTATTAGACGAACTCGTACGGGTGAGATGATCCTGGAGCTGAAGCGCCAGAAGGAACATAAGGGCGCCGCCTACAAGAGGCTGGCAGAAGAGGTCCTTGGTGAGGGTGTGCAGGTGAGGGCTCTGACACATGAGGCGACTCTGAAAGTCAAAGACATTGACGAGATCACCGAATTGGAAGAGCTCGTCACGGCACTGCGGCAACAGTGCGATGTGCAGGTGGCCGCCGCAGTCGTTAAGCTACGGAGAGGGCCAGCAGGGACACAGATAGCCTTGGTTCAGCTACCTGTGGCGTATGTTAAAAAGTCCGTTAAAGTAGGAAGTATAAAGGTGGGCTGGTGTGTATGTTATCTGACATTCCACGAGCCACCAGAGCTTTGATGCAGGTGTTTGGAACCAGGACACAAGTTGTGGGACTGCAAAGGCCCCGACAGGCGCAAACTGTGCAGGCGATGCGGCGCTGAAGGTCATAAGGCCCAAAGCTGCACGAGTCCGACCATCTGCATGATCTGTACCGGAAAATCCTCGAACAACAGACATCCGATGGGTGGTCCAAGGTGCCCGGCCTTCAAGAAAGCCGCAGTGAACAACAAATCACAGTGCAGGTAACGCACCTGAACCTGAACCACTGTGATGCGGCTGTAGCTGTTATGCGCCTCCGCGGTGGCCGATCGAGCAGTACACTCAAATGCTGGACCGCTTAACGACCGTGCTAACAGGGCGAAGGCCGGTGGTAATAGCGGGGACTTTAATGCCTGGGCCGTGGAATGGGGGAGCCGTTTCACGAACCAGCGGGGTCAGATCCTGCTAGAAACACTGGCCATCTTAGATGTCGACTTGACTAATGTCGGTACCAAGAGTACCTTTAGTCGAAATGGAGCGGAGTCAATTATTGACGTGACCTTTTGTAGTCCTGGCGTAACAAGTAGTTCGAACTGGAGGGTAGATGATGGCTACACTCACAGCGACCACCTGGCGGTTCGCTACAGTATCGACTACAATAACAGCAGACAGCGGATAGAAGAAGAGGCGGCTAGGCCAAGGCCAAGCCCTCGTAGGTGGAAGACATCATACTTCGACGAAGAGTATTTAGGGAAGCGCTCCGCCGTGAGCGAAACTTAATCGGTTTAGACGGCGACGAGCTGGTAGCGGTGCTCTCACGTGCGTGTGATGCGACCATGCCTAGGCGAGTCCACCCTAGAAATGGGAGGCCACCGCACAGTGGTTCCATTTGTTCAGGGAAGCGGTCATAAATCATTTTCTTCGTTTTTTGAAGGGCAGAATCATTATAAGTGACCAGAAATAGCATGTTATGACTAAAAAAGGATATTCCAGTTCATTTTCATGATCATCACTTGAAAAATATGAACTTTGAACATTTTTATTTATGATAAATGAAAATATCATTAAAAAACCTTTATTTTGCACAGAAATCAGTAATCAAATATTTTTAATTATTATGAAGAGTGGGTCGAATTCTGAGGAAATTCTGCTATGTATTGCACGTTAAAACATGTATAGCACGACTGTATCATAATAGATTCTTGTGAATAGAATCAGTATTAGCATTATAATTGTGATTTTATTAGTAGGTTCTATTTCTACTGCAATAAAATAAATATACAAACCGAATATTTTTTTCAGAAAGAAGGTACAGTCATTGCACAATTATGGGTCACACACAATTATTAGTCACTTTTCACTTTAATAGATAAATACTAATCAATTGCAGGCTTTTGTTAGCCATTATTATTTTTCGTTTATAAGTTGATTTGTTTTGTGTCACTATACGTATCGCACACGGGCTTATACGTCAAAACATACATATTTTCAATATTTTTTTGTGTTCGGTGCAAAACCATCTGTCAAAGTAACGCTTCAATTGTGAATATCGGAAAGTGCGTGCGCTGCTTTCGTAAGCTCTGTAAAAGCGAGCTTCAGTGATTTTCATGTGCAAAATGGTATCGTCACCAGAACAAATGTTTAATTCACGTTCCTAATGTAGATATTCATGTGACTGCAGCTAATTAAAGCTTATTTCAGGCAAAATTTAAGTGACTCATTATTGTGCCAAGGAACACCGAAAATCACACAATTATGGGTCACTTTTTGTGCAGCATAATATTGACAGTTGTGTGTACATGGGCATTGCATACTTTTAAGCGTTTATCGGTGGTTGTGTTGATAATTTTGTCCCAATTTTTAAAAATTGATTCCAAATCGTTAAAACACGCTTTGTAAAGCGGTTTGAGACCAGTTTTAGATTCTACTATAGTTGATCGATCGAGAATAAGTGATTATTCAGTGAAAAAAATAGACAAAACATTATTGTTGAGCCGATTCCTCTTGAGTGACCCATAATAGGCAACAAATCGACCCATAATTGTTACACAGCCAATTTTGACCCATTATTGTGATTTTCATTATTCACCAACATTTTAGTAATTTTCACCGTCTAAAGTGAATTTTACAAGCAAATTTTCATATAAAACATTAAAAAGGAGTTTCAATGAAGAGAATATAAAATAAAAATAATGAAAGTGTCATTTTTGTATGTAAAACGATTCATATTATGAAATGATTATTCCTTGAGTGACCCATAATTGTGCTATGAGTGTAGTTTGCATTGTCGAAACACAGAAAAAATCATCACTTATCGAATTAGTATGTATAACTACAGTACCTAATGCCCAAAAGCGATAATTTTGAAACAATAGTAACAATAGTGCAATTACAGAATCAATTACTTCTGAAATTATTTCAAACAAATATTCAGAATTAATTCACAAAACGATCATAAAAGAAAATTTTTCAACCATACAAATATTACTTTACACAGTTATATGTCATATAATTCATGGGCCGGCGTTTTGCACAATAAAAAAGATTCAAGTATCTGTCCAGTCGTATTTGTTTTTTACAATTGCATTTCAACTGCTATCCAGTAATATAGTACACGAAATTTTAATCATGTATAGCTCTAACCCAATAAAAGAAATATATACAAATACCCTTCGTCATTGCAATCAGCGCCTGCTATTTTGAAAGAAACCAATTTGTACACTAAGATTTAACGTTAATGAATTTATCAAATATTCCGATTTGGGAAGGGAATATGAGGAGCAAATACGCTCTTTTAGTAAATATTATTAAAAGAGCGTATTTACTCCTTTTTCTTCTAGCACTACAGTATTAGGTACTGAATGGATTTTGAGGAAATTTTTTTAAATGTTGGCAGCAACTTCTTATCAAATTCGACAATTACAGAGGTAAGTTTTGACGAGGCCAAATAAGAATGGTTGTTATGCAACTTTTGAGGTATGAATACCTCAATACCTCCAGAAGTGTATTTTTTTTCATAATTAAAGAAAAACATTTTCAAAGATTGTTTTCAAATAAAATATCCCTCAATTATTGTAAAAAGCTTTGAAATATCTCCTGTAAAAATTTCAGTCATTTTGGTACGCATTTCAGACAATTACAGAAAAACTAGTATATATATAATTTTGTAGTTATTTTAATACATATTTTTTTATAAAAATAACGGGTAACTTCCAATACATCCTGCAAGCTTGTATGCAGATATTTGGAGCTACAACCTTCACAAATTGATTCTCCTACTCAAATCTGATCATTTGCTGGCGGACGATTGATTAAATGTGGTTAAGAACATGTTTGAAATGTTACATGAATTTTTATTATGTATATATTCTATTGGAAAAATTATGTGCCTATTACTCACATCCCCATTGGTCCAAAAACATCCAGATCCGGTTTTTAGCGCTTCGAATTGGAAGATAAACATCTATTCTGATTCTCTGCGTTGAAAGCCAATTGAAAATCTACTTGCTTTTGTTATACGAAGACGAGGAGTACAACTCAAAAGTCATGTGATTTGTCGACAAATTTAAAGAATATAAAATTGCAGAACAGTACCCACGCTCTCATGCAAAATATGCAACACAAACTTACATTAAAATGGATTTTCTGCATTCTTGGGATCATTATTGATTTATAAAAATTATACAAACTCATAAATAAGACAATCAATTTTTCGATTTTTGGCCTATGGCGGTACCACTGTGCACCGGCTTACTGGTGGACCGACGCGATTGCGGACCTGCGCCGCGCCGCGGGCTAGGTGGCGGATGCAGCGAGCACAATCAGAGGAAGAGCGAAACGAACGGCGGGTGGTGTTCGCCGCTGCAAAAACTGCGCTCAAGACCGAGATAAGAGCAAGCAAAATGGCCTGCTTTGAGGGTCTCTGTCAGAGTGCCAATACGAACCCGTGGGTTGACGCCTCCAGGATCGTTATGGCCAAGACGAGAGGTGTGATGGCTCCTACAGAGCAATCTCCAGAATGTTGGAGGGGATCATTGGAGGACTTTTTCCGCGTCATGATCCTAGTCCTTGGCCTCCGCTTATTGCTCATGGTTCTCTTGAAGGAATACTTGGTGAAATTTCTTGTGATTTTCGAGTAAAAAAGGTTGATAAACCTTAATTATTAGAATAGTTTATGTTTTGAGATATTTTTTTGTGGCACTATGAACTGTTGATAATCTATGAGTTGGTTCGAAATAAAAAAAATCTGGTTGTCAGGTGAGGGGGTGGCAGGCATCCTCCCCCCCCTGCCCTCTGTTGCTACGCCCATGATTAGTTGTAAAAATATTCGTAGATTGTAAAGGGGTGACCAAAATGTTTGGGATAGGCAACTTTTCCTCTCCCAAAAAAGTTCAACATGCTGTTAATTTTCGTAGAGTGAATCAAAAATTCTCAAATTTTGACTGCTTGTCAACCTCTTATAAAGATTGCATGCACAAAAATCGCTGATTTTTTTTATCAGGAATAGTACATTAGGTGTAACTAATGCCATAAAAATTTCATCAAAATCGGTTAAGTGTTGGCGGAGTTATCGTCGAAACAAGAGACTTACCATTTGAGAATCTTGGGCGAACAAACACTTTAAAAAATATCACTTTTTTATCTAAAACTGTAGAGCCAAAAATACTGAACCGATTTCAATGAAAATTTTTCTGTGCAAAAAGTATGTATGTAGAAGTGTTGTGTCAAAATTTCATTCAATTTGATCTAACCGTTAAAAAGTTATAGCCATATATGTAGCACTATGTCGCAATGTGCAGATGTGGGTGGTATTTTCGACTGGATGTAATACTGGATCACCTGGTATCTTTAATTGTAATGGCTCGGCAGTCTTATTAAAGAATTAAGCGAACTGCAATGTTCTCGCTCCGACGGAACAAATACCGTTGACCGTTTAGTACACCTACAGCAGATTCCACAAATGTTTGAACGAAAAGGACAACACGACAGGCTAAAAGTATTAGGACAAGAGCGAATAATTCTTTATCCCTGAAGAAGGTCCCAAACCAGGACCGAAACGTCGGAGCGAGAACATTGTAGTTCACTTAATTCTTTAATAAGACTGCCGAGCCATTATAATTAAAGATATGCAGATGTGGTTTTTGGTATAGTGACATTCAAACTGCTCTAACTTTTAAAATGTTCAACTAAAATGGCTGAAATTTTCACTGAAAACAGTTTAACACAACAATTTTACACTGTCAAAGTTTCGTAAAAATCGGGATAGTTTTGTCAATTCTACAGTCAAAATAGTGCACACTGATTTTAAAATGTTAAAAAGTGCCCAAAATTTGAAAACCCCGTTTTTAGTTTGAATTGTTAAAAAAAATTACTGAACCGATTATAATAAAATTTTCACCACAATATTTGCGCCAATACTGAACCGATTTTATTGAAGTTTTAAGGGTATTAACTACACATAATATGCTATTTTTGGATAAAAAATCAGCTATTTTTGTGAACGCAATCAAAAGTTATAGACACATTCTACGGGCCCCGTATCATGAATACCAATTTTTTAAAGTTGAGTTATGGCATATTTGACATTTTTATCACATTCTACATTACTTTTGCCATCCAAAAATGTATTCGGTATGATATTTGTATGGCAATAAATATAAATTGAACGACGATTAAGATTAACATTAAAATCGTGATTTTAAGTCATTTAGGCACACTTTTCATCTCAACTGTCGTATTTTAAACACAAACACACTGATTTTTCAAAAGTCTTCCACCATTTGTAGATAAATGTATGTAGATTTTTTAGCATAAAAAGATTTTTAATCGGAAGACTTTACAACTCTGAAATATGGCTGATGGGATTTTATTGCGTTGTAACGTCACGAAAAATCAACATTTTTAAATTTTATTCAAACACGGAAAACGTTACAAATATGAAATTTTGTATGCTCTTTGTACTCGAAAAGATCTTAAGAAAGTAAATCGGTTCACGGAAGCCTGAGTTTCACCTGGTTGAAGTTTGCGTTGTAACGTCACGAAAAAAAGTTCTGTGGAAAAGACCAAATCTTTCTGGGTTGGACGGCTTCTAAATTGGAGTTCTATATTCAAAACAGTTTCGTTCTCGTTGTGTATGAGCTCTTTTTCAAGATATCGTTTATAAATTGCGTACCATTGCCCCGTTCATAAACTACGTAGACTTTTGAAGGACGGGGGAGATGGTGTTTGGCCAAAGTCTACGATGTAATTGTACTGTGATATTGTATTTTTTTTAATCGTAATCAAATACCATTCAAACCGAAAATTTCTCTGATATCAGTAGCGAACAGACGAAACACTGACAAAATTACAATGTTATTAAGTCTTTGATTACAGTTGATGAATAGGTGGATTTAAATTTCGCTTGTTTTACGGCTCTTTCTGTCTTTATTAAGCAGCTAAAACGCCTTTCGCATCTACTGTCCTACGTTTCGGTGTGTATTTCACCTTCTTCTGGGAATTAGAATTAGGATTTAAAGTTCCACCAACAGGCGGTGCTAGAGAACTTACAAATTATAAAAGTCATACATCACAGGATCCCTACTACATAGAAATACGATTTCTTCGGCAAAGTTGTTTGGTAAGTAAAGGACTTGCAGTTGATTTACCAATAGATGCGAGATATTGCTACTAGAAGACGTTAGTTTCTATTTTGCAAAAGCAGTAAAGGGATTAGAATTTCTTGAAAAGTATTCTACAAGCTGCAACTTTTTTACTTTGGACACATTGTATTCAAATCAAATAGTAATCAAAGATCAATATATAATTCTTAACTTTCAAAATTTAATTTCATTTGATTCACTTATTCCTTAGATATAAGAGTTAATAGAACAACAGTCAAAAATATGATTCTGCTTAAAGCGCTCCATATTTGTGTAGAGCTAACCAATCAAGTCCAAATTTGTAGAAATTACAGATAACAAAATGAGAAACTATCAGTCAAAATTTGAGAATTTTTGATATATTTTATAAAATGTTACGGCTTGTTGAATGTGTTTTAGGTAATTGATAAAATTTGCATGCTTTTGAAAATTTGCAACAACCACCACTGTGTGGCACGTACGGCTATTAAACTGAAAGTCCTTGATATACAAAACAACTTTAATGAAGCAACCATCTTTCCAATTAATCACGATCCTAAGATAAGTAAAACTAAAAATATGTATGCCCTCTAGCGCCATATAGTGGAAGGATTTGAAATCATACGGCCCATCAATTGAAAGTTCTTGACCAGCCAAACAATTTTGTCGAGGACACCAACTGTCTAAATAGTTAGGATCTTGAAATATATGGAATGGATATTACGTCAGTGTTACATCTATTTTTGATATAACAAGAATCACCGGCAAACAGACGTAACACCTACGAAATTGAAACTCATATATCTCAGGACTCTAATTACTTAGACTTTAGACTTTTAGAATGTTGATGTCTTTGGAAAAGTTGTCTATCTTGTCAAGAATTTTCAGTTTAAAAGCCGTTTGGTTCAAGTTTCTAACTGACTAGTAGTAGTTGAAATTTTGAAAAATCATGCACTTTATATTTCGGCACCAACATTTCAAAAGGGCGTAACTGCTTTTGCAACCAATACCTTCTCATAAAGCTGTGGACCGTATCTCATCCCTCCCGAGCAATCCACTAGCACAAATAGAAAGATAAAATCCTCATCTTTCGTTTAATGGATGTGAATTGCGTAAGATGAATGATATACGATGCACAGCTCTGTGAGAAGTAATTGGTTGTAAAAGCAGTTACGCCCTTTTGAAATGTTGATGCCGATTTATTCAAAAATATTCAACATGTTGTAACAATTTATAAAGTCTTCGAAGGAGTGTAATCAGTTTCGTACCTTTTAATTCCGCCTTAATTGCTTATCCTTTGACAGATACGCGTATTTCGACTACCACTTGTAATCTTCCTCAGTGTCAGTTATTCACTAACACTGACACTGAGGAAGATTACAAGTGGTAGTCGAAATATGCGTACCTGTCAAAGGATAAGCAATTAGGGCGGAATTAAAAGGTACGGAACTGATTACACTCATTCGAAGGGGGTATTCTGCTTAGAGGGCAGTGCTGAAAAATTCATTTCGTCATATCTAAATTCAATCATCTACAGCTCATTTTAGAAGATGAATCTGAGAATATGGTATATGAAAAACTTGTGCGGCTAGACCAGTTCTGCAAGAAAGTCACGGAAAAACAGCTATTTTTTGAGTATTCAAGGTAAATGTCACGGCCTACCTTTGAAAAATACCAAATGATATTCACCGTGAATATCATTTGCATTTTTCGAAGGTAGTCCGTGACATTTACCTGAAATATTCAAAAAATATCGTTTTTCCCGTGACTTTCTTGCATAACTGGTCTAGCCGCACAAGTTTTTCATATACCATATTCTCAGGTTCAGCTTCTAAAATGAGCTGTAGGTGATTGAATTTAGATATGACGAAATGAATTTTTCAGCACTGTTAGAGGGTTCGAAAAGTCGGTACAAGATTTTTATAAAGTGCCCAAAAATTTTGCCAAAAAATAGTTTCTCAAGTAGTCAAGCAATGACTACCCACTGCATCTGATAAACAGAATGCTGCATCAATCAAGACCACCCGAAGCAGCAGACACGCCGAACGTATACCGATCGGTGGTGCACATCCCCGGTCTAACACCAACCATCAAGAGAATGCTCAGGCAAAATGTTCCGTCGGTTGGCATTGCATGTAGTAACACCAACACAGTAAAGCAGCTGTATAAAACAGCAAAAGATCCCGTTCCGTACATGCAGAAGTCCAATGTCGTGTACAAAATAACATGCAGAGACTGCTCCGGTTGCTACATTGGTATGACCAAGAACCAACTGCGAACGAGAATGTATGGCCATCAAACGCTGATAAACACGTTGGATAGGAAGCTCTCAGCTGGACTCTCATACGATGATCCAGAGATACAGCTGCTATCCCAAAAGACTGCTTTGATGGAGCACTGTATACAACAACAGCACAGATTTGACGTAGCCAACCCTACAATCATTGACTGCTGCTTCAAAACTCAGGCTCTCCCTGTTTTGGAAATGTGTCACATTCTCACCACTCCACAAACGGTGAACCGTCGCACTGATACAGAAGACATGAGCGCTACCTACAGCTTTCTCATCGCATCGGTAGACGATCTCCGGAGAGAAAACAGACGCACAGATGGATCGAGAAACCAATACAATGATGCGAGACACACAACACAAGATGACACCGTCGGCTAATACCAGTACACACGGATAAACAGCTGATCAGTAGAGTAGTACCCGTGCGCCAGTTAGGGATTTCCCAAATCCGATCGGAACGAATGGCCCAAACGTGTACCAGACGGCGTGACCCTTTTCAACCCGACATTTTTAAATTTGAACAAAATTGTGTAACTTGTTGATTAGCGTATCGAGTGAGTTTGTGTAATGTAGTTTTATGTTTTTTTTTTTAACTAGTTCGTTTATTTATGGCTCAATCGCGTGTAACGCTTTACGGAGCCGAGATTCATTTTTTGTATTCTATTACATACAACGTTATTGCTTTCTTATGTCAAGGTTAGTACTGGGAGGAGGCCAGGGTACTCGTGGCTGCTCGAGGTTAGCGGGTCACATAATTTTTAAGGAAAGGCATGGTCAGGATAAGGTTTCAGGGTTTACAGTAGCACATCCGGGAGGTATAATGGCTTTTGGCGTCGCCTCTGGTGTTGGCATGGGCTTGTCACGGATTCTCATCTGCCGGATGGCCAGGAACATAACACAAAAGGACAAAACACAGAGAAAAAAAAACTGAAGCGAAAAAAAAACACAGGGAGATTAAACCTTTATGCAACACATGCGAAGAAACTCATAAATGGACCGCATATAGATTAGATCGCGGGTTCCCAACACATCTCTTACTGGAACAAAGGGTTGTCTACCTCGGGCCTCAAGGGTATCCAATAGTAGCGCTCTGGAGGCGTCATTATCCGGGCATTGCCAAACTACGTGGTCGATGTCATCATAACCGGAACCGCACTTAGTACAAAGATTGTCGAGCGCAAGATTTATTCTATGCAAATGTACGCCTAGCGAGTAATGGTTGGACATAAGTCTTGACATCACGCGTATGAAGTCTCGACCTACATCCAAACCGTAATGCCACGCTCGCAAAGAAACATTAGGAATAATAGAATGTAACCACCGTCCCAGTTGGCCATCTCGCCAATCATGTTGCCAACTTTGAAGAGAACTTTGACGAACCAAATAGAAAAATTCATCATGTGAATGTAGTTTTATGTGTTTAATGTTAATTTGTGCCAATTTTAATAAAATATTTAGGCCCTGAAGATGGTCCAATAGCCGGACCGAAACGTCGGCGATGATAAACAATTAATCAACGCAATTTATCAGACTGCAAGCCGAAATTCTCTAGAAAAAATAAACAGTCATCCAGTCGAATCCTATAATCAAAACAACATGGCGGAAACACACACGTCTTTCTACACTAAAATTGGCCAAGACTTTGTTGAAAACTTTTTGAGAAATTCTAATTGTTTGTAAACTTTTAATTACCGTTGCCCAGTGTGTCAGAATCCCACATCCAATAGTGAATCAGCTGTAAGTTTTTGACTTATCAAACAACTTTGCCAAATACACTAACTCTCTAAGTAATTATGACTCTGACATATATAGGATGGTTTTTTTGTCAGAATTTGGTCTACATGTCTCTGCAATCACAGAAATTGATGCTCCTAAGTGGTTTGCAGATCCTCAAGTATGTCTTTGGCTCAATAACTGCTCGCACATCTTAAAGCGTTTTTAATTGAATCAATGACATTGCATAAATTATTGAAAAAATGTTTAATTCGACAGCATGATTTGTTTTATGCTGCAAAATCTAAATATCTGGCGGTGCGAAGTAATGAATATCAACGATTTAGGCTTTGGGACAAAGTTAGATGAATATGGATGGTACTAGGCCGAAGATGGGTACCATTAACCTTCAAAAAGGAGTTTTCATACTGCTGATAACAATAACTTGGCCCTCCGAGCCATTTATCACAAAACGGATTTTCAATAGAATAAAGTTGCTCTTGGAGTAGTGAAAATAATGCAATAATGTATTCACAAGTTCAGGCAATTTTGGCTGATTATTCTGAGCGAACAGAACCCTGTTTGAAACTGAACCGGCGTTGTAACGCTACGAAATGTAAAAATCCAAAAACGAATCCGAAATGTATATGTTTTATTTCACAGCATTGAAGAACAAACCAATAAATTTCAATGGTGGAAGAAATTTTCAGTTTAAAATAAAAATCCGAGCAAATTTTTCAAGATGTTGGTTGCGCGGTAGAGGGGGTCGAATTCTAGCGCGTTGTAACGTCACGCTACAAATACGCATTTTAAACAAGTTTTTCTAATGAAAACTTCATGTTAAACAGGTCAAACATATCGGAAATTTCACAAGGAATCTGAATATGACAAAATATTTTGAGATTTACAGCCGTTTTTTTATGAATTATAGTGAAAAATCTGACTACGAATGCGTAGATTCATACTACTGATAGCAATAACTTGGCCCTCCGAGCCATTTGTCACAAAACGGATTTTCAATAGAATAAAGTCCCCCTTGAAGCAGTGAAGATAATGCAATAATATATTCACAAATTTGGGTAAATTTGGCTGATTATTCTGATTCTAAGATGATGCGCATTTTCGTGACGTTACAACGCGAGCAGAACCCTGTTTGAAAGTGAACGGGCGTTGTAACGTCACGAAATGTAGAAGTCGATTATCCAAAAACAAATCCGTAATTTAAATGTTTTATTCCATTGAATTGAAGAACAAACCAATAAATTTCAATGCTGAAAAAAAAAATTCAGAATATCATAAAAATCCGAGCAGAATTTTTAAGATGTTGGTAGCGCGTTAGAGAGGGTCGGATTCTAGCGCGTTGTAACGTCACGCTACAAATACGCATTTTGAACACGTTTTTCTAATGAAAACTAAATGTTCAATAGGTCAAATATATCAGAAATTTTACAAGGAATCCGAATATGAAAAACTATTTTAAGGTTTACGCTCGCTTTCATGAATTATAGTGGAAAATTTGACTACAAACGCATCAAAACGTTGTAACGTCACGGTAGAATGTGTCTATACATTATTTTGTGTGTCTCATTTTTTTCGAGTCCAGTGTTTATGTGCATCATTGGTACAAATTTGAGCTCGATTGGTTCATCTTTCGCGAAGCTATAACCGTTCTTGTAAAACACTTTTTTTAATGGTCATATCTCGGAGACCAGTGAACCGAATTGAATGGGATTTTGAGCAATTATCAACAATATATGAAAGCTTGAAAATTCTTCAAAACATAGGTCCTTTTTAAACGTTGAAAAAAGTCATAATAATTTGACATCTTCACCCATATAGAGGAAAAAAATACTAAATGTGTTCTCCCTTTAATCTAAATGGGCTCTAATATATCTAATTATAATTTAAAAATATCTTTAGAACAGAAGTAGAAAATCTTTGAATGTCAAAAATAAAATTTAATGAGACAGATGTGAAAAAAAAATTTTCGAGAAAGGTGTTAATCCATTATAACTTTTTTCAACCTTTGAAAAGTACCTTTGTTTTGAAGCTTTCATATATTGTTGATACACGTTCAAAATTTCATTCAATTCGGTTCACTGGTCTTCGAGATATGACAGTTCAAAAATTAGTTGTCTAAAAATAGTGTTTTACGAGAACGGTTCTAGCTTAGCGAAAGATAAACCAAATGAGCTCAAATTTGTACCAATGATGCACATATAATAGGTTGACAAGCAGTCAAAATTTGAGAATTTTTTATTCACTCAATGAAAAAATATAGCATGTTGAACTTTTTTGGGAGAGAAAAAAAGTTGCCTATCCCAAACATTTCGGCCACCCCCTGTAGTCTATACTGCTCATGGAGCCTCGGTGTACAGCTACATATAATGCTTGTGGTACATTCATAGGATATTCCAGGCTTTCCAAACTATTCCGGAATTAGGACCTTCAAGGTCTATAGGCTTTACTCTTGTTTCTCTTCACTCTCCCACTTTTTTGTACAACTTATTATATTCGAGTTATTTCTTTCTGAAAAAAAAACGGCTAAAAAACTTTGACCCTTTTTGAATGTTATTCTAGGTTAATTTAAATTCAATCATTATTGGCCAATGCTTAGATATTTGTCATAGGTCAGTCCACGTGGAAGCATGAGGTGGTAGGATGCTACTGCCAGCTTGTCGACTAGGTACATCACTAGAAATAAAGTCTGATGATTTTACAAACTGGATTACTGTGTACAGCGGATGAAAAACGTGCACAACATTTCGCGATTTCTAGTCAACTTTTTATTTACCGAGATAGTACTACTATGTCATTCGAATAAGATCTATCAGGTGTTTAACCATTCCGCAGACTCTAATTTTATCGCTTAAAATCAAGCTCCGTGAAACCACCCATCACTTTTGCGCCACCACCAACGACCACCGTCTCCCATCCTCGGTGGAAATGCAAGTTACTTCAGCGTGTAAAACCTTTCTTGGGTAACTTTCAGCTGGTTGACCTTGAGCCGCCCACGCAAGCGAGGCAAGATCTTACAATCTTATCATCTCCACAGCAGACTTCAGTTCGCCTCGTTTTGTTCGCCCTCTCTTGTCTCGGTACTCGCTACCTAGCTGTTGGGTTGGTGTTACAGATTATTGCTTTACGATTAGCGGGCGCACCTCCACGGTTCACCGGAGCTACGCATCTGCCATGCCGCCGCCGCGCTGCCGTGCCGTGTGTTGATCCCATAATTAATGCGTGGTTCACTTTGGAGCCCATGAAGTTGCGATAATTGATGCTAGCGGTTGTGAATCATTTAGGGGAAGATTTCTGCACCGGCATCAACATTTCAAATTTTGATTGTTTAGAAAAGAGTGCAGGCCCTTCGAGATGGGATTTCTTCAACCATTTTAGGTTGAGTTATTTCGTTATGACAAATATTTTAAAGGGCGGTAAAAATGTTTGGGTCGTTCTACAGTCCGTTCGTGAACGATTGCGCTCTCTGACGACTACTTAGCGTTGCCTGCGTCGTTTCGCAGCTGAATAATGACAAGTCACACATTAACCTGACTGTACGAGGCCACCACCAACGACGTTGTTAACCGTCGGCGTTGTCGACGTCAACCTCCAAGTCCAAGTCTTTTGTTCTAGCCCGATTGCACAACATCCACTTCTGGCCATTGTTTCTTTCTATTGAGCAGAATCAGAAACTTTTCGCATAAAAGTGCAAAAGAATGGACACCGAATTTTCCCAACCTTGCGAACGCCAACGCGCGCACTCAGCCTCCACACTTGTCTCGAGCGACGACAACAGCTTCTACAATTTTATTATTATTTTGTCTCCATCGACCGAACGACCGGCCAACTCAGGGGCCACTGAAGTGGCCATGTCCCCACAACGCAACGCAGCAACGCCATCACCGCCCATTGTGCGCAATTTGTCAAAGCTGGGTTAGCCCTGGTTCTGTTTTGACTCCAGCAACGAACGAGATTTACCGCTTCGAATCGCATTTCCACGAAAGGTGGTGGCCCTTGCAGTTTCAAAGGTATGCTAGAAACGCCTGTACCCCTCATCTCGAGGGAACGCGATTGTCACCGTTATAGGTATGCGATATTAGGATGAAGCCGCATTTAGAATTGAAAAAAAAAAAATCATTCAGTACGATAGGACGGTCATTTATGTTGTGTCTAGATGACCTTAGCTTTTTCCACCAAGTCCTACATCTCTCCGGGATTAGAGTGATGCCTTACAGTTGTGCTTCAGAGAGGGGCCAGTGGACATTTAACCTCAACTTGATTGCATCTGAACTAGCAGCCGCTCTAAAGCACGTGCCTTCTTCTGTATAGCTCCGAAACTATTTGAACGATAGCCGATGAATCAACAATGCTTATCTTTACACATCCTTTGGAGAAGATTGTCCGGCGTCGTGTCCCTAACATATCTAGACGAACATTTGAAAAGGGCCTATCTGCTTTGCGTAAAAAAACATGTTTTTGTCTCTGTAGGGCCTATCTGCATCCACCCACGCACATCAACACCCTTATCAGAAAGAGTGTTCTTCAAGCTATCTGTTAAGGGTGTTGATATGCGTGGGTGGATGCAGATGGGTCCTACAGAGACAGAAACATGTTTGTTTACAAAAAGCAGATAGGCCCTTTTCAAATGTTCGTCTAGATATGTAGCAAGCATGTGATTACGCATGGTTCAAAAACGTGCTCTGCCGTTTTCTCTAAACCTGTACACCGAACACTCATGAGAACCCGCATTACTGAAACGGTGTAGATACTGTCTAAAGAAGCGATGGCCTCAAAGGATCTGAATCAGAGGAAATGTTCCTTCCCTATGCAACCTATTAAAACAACTATCAGCAGATGCAAAGCGCATTGTGCCACACGGTACGGTACACGTTCGCAACCCTCAGGCACATCAGCCTATAAGTACTTTCCAGCTTACCACGGTAGCTGTCGGTACCAAGCATGCGCTTGCAGGCATACACCGCAGAGCTATTGGACATCATCCAGGACCTTTTCAATATAGCTGAGGGAGCTATAGCGACGATAAGCTACCTTAGATTAACGTCGATCATCACCCTCAAGTGTTCGACGTAGCGCTTCGAAGTGATAGTGCAGAATACTGATCATCGCTTGCTGTTCCACTTCTTTGATCGATTTACTGTAATCGTCGTAATCTAGCGTAATGTCGTCAGCAAAGCCGACGATCTCCACTCCCACCGGGAACTCTAACCTCAACACCTCGTCGTGTGTACATGACATTCTGGATGTAACTTCCGAGAATCTTGTACAGGTATCCTCAGACGCAGGAGCGCATCGGCAATAGCCGCCCAACTGGCGCTATTGAAAGCGTTCCTGCTGCATCACTACTGCACAATAACAAATCCCCTTGGTCTATATGCTGACGGGTCTCCGGGAGGTTTCCCCGCCTTTGGTAATAGAACCAGGCTCTACCACTTCCAAACATTTGGGAAACCTCCCTCGTTCAGGCATTTCTGCATAGCAGATATGAACGTCCCGGGAGCCTCTGCAATGGTTACTTTTAAGGCCTGGTTCGGAATTCGCCCAGACCTGGGGCCTAACCTACGCTAAGGGACTTTGCTATCCCCGCAAAGTTCCCCATCGGTGACACTCTCCTCTTCGTCAGCGTCAGTCCCCGGCTGTCCTAAGAAAGGAGGCTAAGGACTAGGATTGGGGCAGCAGGGACGGAAGTCCTGGGGGCCTGACGCACCCCCCCCCCCGCTTGCGAGTCAGCCGCGTAGTTGCCGGCTAAGAATAGGACTACTAACCCCAATTCAAGGTGTCAAGCGACCCGTGCCGAGGAATGAGTGATCGAGGGGGTGAAAACGATGCTCGATTTTTAATGGAGCCTTTGGGGTACCTGGGCATCCCCCACAGTAAGCTGTCCCTTACCGCGTTAATGCAACGCTCTGGCGTGGTGGACATTCTTTCCCGTGCGACTCGTGGGAATTAAATATGAGTAACAAATCCAATCAAATTCAGAAATCAGGTGCAGTAGGTAGTAGTGGTGCGATCAACCCCTTCGCAAGAAGCGGGTTGTTGAGGTCTCCAACAAGGAGAAGTGAGGAGTCAGGTGCTGGAAGCTGCTTACGCAGCTCAAGCATGGGAGCTCCTGTCCACTCCACGGCAAGCCAGCCGGTGGAGATCATGGACGGAGCGTGGTTGCTGAGGGCCATCAGCCAAGAAGTAGGAAAAGGACGGCCCGCATTAGAGGTAGCTGAGCTGCAGCTTGGCAAAATCATTGACTTTGCGACAACTAAGTCGAATATCAGCAAGGACCTGAAAACGGCCTTGCTTCGGCTTAGAGTGTCTGTCGATGAGGTCAAGCAGGAGCACGCGGTCGCGTTGATGGCTGCCGCAGCAGCGGAACCCGCAAAGGAGAATGCGTCGAAGTTTACACAAACGGAGGCCTTCTCCTTCGCGGGTAGGCCGAAGAGAGTGGAAGCGAATGCTCGTGACAAACGTGACAAGCATTCGCAGAAGCGGGCGAGGCAGCCGTCAGGTGAGGAGCTGTCTGGCGGCGCCCGCAAGGCCAGGCGTATAATAACCCCGACAGCCGGTGGTAATGCCGGAAAGTCGGACCCCAGCCAGGGTTCCCGGAAAGCTGGGAAGGGTGGGCCTGAAAAGGCTGGCCCGTCCCGGAACGATAGGAACAAGGGGTTGCGACCATTGGTGGGCCCTCAGCAGCCACAGAGCAGGGCGATCCAAGGAGAGGACCCTCCTTGGACAAAGGTAGAGCGGAAGAAGAAGAAGAGGAATCCGCAGGTAGAAGAGCAGGACGCCAAGCCAAGGCGCAGGAGGGTACGTACCAAGCGCGAGAAAGGTGACGCGCTCGTCATCAAGACTGAACAGTTGAAATTCTCGGACGTCTTGAAGGCGATGAGGTGCGACGCCAAGCTTGAGGGTCTTGGAGCCGACGTACGCAGTATCAGACGTACTCGTACGGGCGAAATGATCCTGGAGCTTAAACGCGAGAAGGATCACAAGGGCGCCGCCTACAAGAGGCTGGCAGAAGAGGTCCTTGGTGATGGCTCTTACGCATGAGGCGACTCTGAAGGTCAAACACCTAGACGAGATCACCGAAGGTGAGGGCTCTTACGCATGAGGCGACTCTGAAGGTCAAACACCTAGACGAGATCACCGAAGCGGGAGAGCTCGTCACGGCACTGCGGTAACAGTGCGATGTTCAGGTGGCCGCCACAGCCGTCAGGCTGCGGAAGGGGCCAGCAGGGACACAGATAGCTCTGGTTCAGCTACCTGTGGCGGACGTTAAAAAGTCCGTTAAAGTAGGGCGGATAAAGGTGGGCTGGTGCGTATGTCCTTTGACATTCCACGAGCCACCAGAGGTTTGCTTTAGGTGTCTGGAACCAGGACACAAGTCGCGGGACTGTAAAGGCCCTGACAGGCGCAAACTGTGTCGGCGATGCGGCGCTGAAGGTCATAAGGCCCAAAGCTGCACGAGTCCACCCATCTGTATGATCTGTACCGGAAAATTCTCGAACAACAGACATCCAACGGGTGGTCCAAGGTGCCCGGCCTTCAAGAAAGCCGCAGTGAACAACACATCACAGTGCAGGTAACGCAGCTGAACCTGAACCACTGTGATGCGGCTCAGCAACTGCTTTGTCAGGCGGTTTCTGAGTGGGAGACGGATATCGCCATCATTTCGGACCCATACCGAGTACCCGCCGGCAACGGCAACTGGGTCTCGGATTTGACCAGGAAAATGGCGGCGATATGGACGACGGGTAAATACCCCGTGCAGGAGTTGGTGTCTACTACCTATGAGGGCTTCGTGGTCGCCAAAGTAAACGGGGTCTTCTTCTGTAGCTGTTATGCGCCTCCGCGGTGGCCGATCTAGCGGTTCACGCAAATGCTGGACCGCCTAACGCCCGTGCTAACAGGGTGGAGGCCGGTGGTAATAGCGGGTGACTTCAATGCCTGGGCTGTGGAATGGGGAAGCCGTTTCACGAACCAGCGGGGTAAGATTCTGCTAGAAACACTGGCCATCTTAGATGTCGACTTGGCTAACGTCGGTACCAAGAGTACCTATAGTCGAAACGGAGCGGAGTCATTTATTGACGTGACCTTTTGTAGTCCTGGCCTAACAAGTAGTTCGAACTGGAGAGTAGATGATGGCTACACTCACAGCGACCACCTGGCGGTTCGCTACAGTATCGACTACAACAACAGCAGGCAGCGGATAGAAGAAGAGGCGGCTAGGCCAAGGCCAAGCCCTTGTAGGTGGAAGACATCATACTTCGACGAAGAGGTATTTAGGGAAGCGCTCCGCCGTAAGCGAAATTTAATCGGTTTAGACGGCGACGAGCTGGTAGCGGTGCTCTCACGTGCGTGTGATGCGACCATGCCTAGGCGAGTCCACCCTAGTAATGGGAGGCCACCGGCTCACTGGTGGGCCGACGCGATTGCGGACCTGCGCCGCGCCTGCCTACGGGCTAGGCGGCGGATGCAGCGAGCACGAACAGAGGAAGAGCGAAACGAACGGCGGGTGGTGTTCGCCGCTGCAAAAGCCGCGCACAAGACCGAGATAAGAGCAAGCAAAAAGGCCTGCTTTGAGGGTCTCTGTCAGAGTGCCAATACGAATCCGTGGGGTGACGCCTGCAGGATCGTTATGGCCAAGACGAGAGGTGTGATGGCTCCTACAGAGCAATCTCCAGAGATGTTGGAGGGGATCATTGGAGGACTTTTTCCGCGTCATGATCATAGTCCTTGGCCTCCTTTCCTAGGACAGCCGGGGACTGGGGCTGGCGATGAGGAGAGGATCACCGATGTGGAACTTGCGGGGATAGCTAAGTCCCTTAGAGGGCTGTCCATAAACCACGTGGTCATTTATTTGGGACTTCTCGACCCCCCCCCCCCCGCGTGGTCATTAGTCCATACAAATTTTTTTTTTCGTCCATACAAAATGCTCATTGGCCGAACCCCCCCCCCCCTTCATGACCACGTGGTTTATGGACAGCCCCTAGCGTAGGTAAGGCCCCAGGTCCGGACGGATTTCCGAACCTGGCCTTAAAAGTACCTATTGCAGAGGCTCCCGAGATGTTCAGGTCTGCTATGCAGAAATGCCTGGACGAGGGAGTTTTCCCAGAAGCTTGGAAGAGGCAGAGCCTGGTACTACTGCCAAAGGCGGGGAAACCACCCGGAGACCCGTCGGCATATAGACCAATATGCTTGACTGACACGGCGGGGAAGGTGCTCGAAAAGATCATCCTCAATAGAATGTTGCGGTTCACTGAGGGCGTAAATGGTCTTTCGAGCAACCAGTATGGCTTCCGGAAGGGGAGGTTCAACGTAGACGCTATCTTGTCGGTTACAAAAACCGCCGAGAAAGCACTTGAGCCTAAGAAGAGGGGAATTCGCTTCTGCGGGGTAGTGACTCTGGATGTAAGGAATGCATTTAATAGCGCCAGTTGGGCTGCTATTGCCGATGCGCTCTTGCGTCTGGGGATACCGGAGTACTTGTACAAGATTCTCGGAAGCTACTTTCAGAATCGCGTACTAGTTTACGACACGGAGGTGGGTCGGAAGTGCTTTCACATAACCTCAGGAGTCCCGCAAGGTTCCATCCTGGGTCCGGTGTTATTGAATGCCATGTACGACGAGGTGTGGAGGTTAGAGTACCCAGTGGGAGTGGTGATAATCAGATTTGCCGACGATATTACGCTCGAAGTCTACGGTGAAACGATCGAGGAGGTAAAGTTGACTGCCAACCACTCGATCAAGGTTGTGGAGGCGTGGGTGCGGTCCAGGAAACTGGAGCTGGCTCATCACAAGACAGAGGTGACGGTTGTTAACAACATGCAATCGGCGCAGCAGACGGAGATCAGTGTAGGAGAGTGCACTATCATGTCTAAGCGCTCTGTCAAACACTTGGGCGTGATGATCGACGACAAGCTTACTTTTGGTAGCCACGTCGATTATGCCTGTAAAAGAACCTCCACAGCTATTGCGGCACTGTCCCGGATGATGTCCGGACGATAATAAACTGTGATATCGGTGTTATCAATTTGTTATTTTTGTTATCATCTTTTCCAAATGATGATAACCAGAAGATAACAAATTTAGTGATCAATAATTTTTTCTATCGCTATCATATAAAAATACTCAATGATAACAAAATATGTTATCAGTTTTCAAGCACACACTTCAAAGCTTTCCCAAAACTGAGGGTCTGGTGGACCTCGAATCTAAAAATAGATTCCGCTGCGACTGAAGTACGAAAGCGTAGCCTACAACCACTCTTCCTCTCACTGAGTCTTTTTGGTGGGTGCTCCGACTCCATTTTCCGTTGATCCGATGTGGTTCAGTGCACCGCTTGCTGGTGGGTATAAAAGACCAACAATGGAAGCACAACATTGATGACCGGCAAAATCCTTGTTTTGCACCTTGTCCATCCATAATCTACGTACTCTGAGATAACCGTATCGCTAATAGTAAGCATAATCGTCGGCGTATTGATGAACGATCCATCTGGCTGGCGGAGCTTGACCCCTTGGGCGGTGAGCTGAATCGTTAGGTAGTCGTCACTGAGCCCGACGACATCCTAGTTGGAAAAAATGCACTGTGACTGATTCAGTTTAGGATGTTCACTGATGGATACCGGAGTCCCATCACACAGCTTTTCCATGCGAAGCAGTTTGTTGAACTGTGCCACACTACGTACCTTGAGAACATAAGATATACCACGACTCTCTTTCAAGGCACCCTCAATCCGTGCTCCGACGTGTTTCTCAACTGAAATGCGCAGCAGGAAGGGTTCCTGAGGCGTTGATCCACTTGTGGCTTGCATTCTAAGGTACTGTAGGGTACCCGCAGTACCATTCCGGTCCATATACGATGGGAGCGTGGGTCCCATGTACTCACCTTGACGCCAGTTTATTTCAGGGTTTTGCCCACCTCCAGACCCCCGAGTCACCAGAGCGGAAGCGTTGGCCGTTTGCCAGCTCCAGCGCACTCTCTTACGCAACTCTCTGTACGTCTAACACTCTCTCTCGACCACTGTATCACTAGACCACTGAATGCACTACGGTAGATTACCGTCCACCGACTCGCGTGTCGCGGCTCATCCGAAAGCGATACAAAAAATATACTATTCTCTTATTTCTTGAAATTTAAGTACGATCACAAATAATCAATCATCACGCGATTGTTCCACTCAATCAGTCAGTACAGTGGGCCCCTTTGTGGAGCCCGAAAAACTTCCAGAAGAGGTTGTTGAAAACTTTCGGCACCAGAAGACCCCAATGGGGAGCACCAATCACCTAATATGACTGTTTCGGAAGCACAATAGAAATCAAAATAAGCACAAAAGGCACGGAGCTCTATAGTAACGCGTACGTTCGTGACGACCGTTTGCTGTCAACTGTAAACGGACTTATGTTCTACATCTGTATCATACATAAATCATAATTACGCGTAGACTGAAAGCCAAAAAACCGTAACATAACTTGTGTGCTGGTTCCAGACACCTGAGGTATATCTCCGGTGGCTCGCGCAAGGTCAGTTGGCAAACTAACCAGCCCGCCTTGAGCTTCCCTACTCTAACGGACTTATCGTTTGCCACAGGTAGCTGTACCAAGGCAACCTGTGAACCTGATGGGCCTTTATTCCGTAACCGAACGGCTGCGGTGGACACCTACACCTCACACTGTTGCCGCAGTGCCGTGACGAGCTCTTCCGCGTCAGAAACCTGGTCTAGGTTCTTGACCTTCCAGGTTGTCCACTCACCAGTTCGTAATGCGAACTGAGGTTTAATTTCGAAAAAAAAAATGGACTAAACCACTCGACTAAGGTATCACATACCCTTCACCCACAATATACGGATAAATTGCCCGTCTAGTCTATAAATCACACTTGTCGTAAGTAGCATGCGACAAATGTGACCACTCCCCCACCCCCTCTTTATAATCATTCCCGCTAAACGGATAGCTCAGGCTAGATTGCAGCTTGCACCGAATTTGGCCATTTGATTGCTTGGTTGGTTGATCTTGAGCTGCTCTATGATCCGAAATTGGCTGCCACTGACTGACGACCGCAACTGGGGAGGTTCATTGTTCGTTTGCACAGCAGCAGCAGATTTGTTTATTTTTTCCTACGGTCCGAGGTTCAATATTCAAATTTGCCTCGGTGCGGTTAGATCTTTCGATATGCGTGTTTTCCTCCATGTATTCTATGGGGAACGCAGCAGCAGCGCCAGCGGTTCGGTACGCAAGGTGGACAACAATGATTACTCTGCTGCTGCGGCTGATTGGTGGGAAAATATGAGGTTTTGTGTGCATTTATGGAATGGTGAGACAAACGGATTGTGGTTTAAAAAGCTGATTCGATTCGAATTAAGATGTAGATATTTGAAATATATGCAGGATATCCTGTGTCCTCAGATTGTGTCGCTTGATATTGGGCACTTCCTTCATGATTCTTTTGTGGCACTATTGCTCATTTGTTCGTAATGAACCGCGTGTCAGGAAAGTAGGGGTTGATGTCAGGCCCTGCGAGCCAGCTGTAAAAAATAATTGCAATGGCAAATAAGCAACAGAATAATACGAACCAAGACCAGTGGAAATGACCCCAGCGACGATACAGGACTTGCGATTAGAAATTCAGTACGTGAAACTACCGATGTCTGAACTTCTTACGACCGCTGCGTAGACTTCTCGATTCACATCCAATTTAACGATTTATGTAAACATAAAATTTCATCAAATCATATTCAGCAATTTTTGACATTTCAAGTTAGGCAGATTAACTTGTGTGCAACACTTTCCGGATAAAATTTCAAAAAGCCATCTGAACTCGGCAGTCTTCCTCATTTAAATTCGTTTATCTTCTAAAAGCATCCGGTTTTTCAAAACAAACAAACAATCTAAAAGACGCGCTCAATGTATCTTCCAAACCATTTTCTGGCAGCCAGAAGTGGAATCAAGAATTCGCCTTTAGGAAGCATTAGTCTGCCTCGTTTCACCTTGAAGTCAAAGAATAGTCTTCGCAAACCCGGAATCCATCCACAAAACATCCGGATCAACAGCAAGACACCTCCCAAACAAAGTCATAGGTCACAGCCCTCGACTCATTCACCATTCATCTACTAGCGATCCGCAGTAGTCTCACACGCTGCTCATTAAATGTTGCAATTTATGGACCCTAATCACCACCGACCACGTACCTACCTAGGCTAGCTTTGCCATCAGCATCGCCTCTCTTCTAGTCAGCAAAAAGGCGGTTTCTACTTTTTGGCCATTATGGGTGGTAGACAATGCATCACTTTGGCGACCAACGTGCCGCCGCGCGCTATGGATATGTATGCAGATTAATTTCTTCATTCTTTCGGATGGTGGGTGGAGGACTTCTTGGTCGTCGAGAAACGACTTCTTTCAAGCACAGGAGTAGCAGCAGCTGAGCCCGGTGTCGGCTGCAGGAAAATAAACAGAACAATAGAATCAGTGCGTTCTCACGGCTTTTAATGTTCATTTTTGGCTCATGTTAGTAGGAGGAGGTATGACGGTGGTGTCGTTGTCGCAGAGTAGTATAGGAACCATTTTATGGATGAAGGTAAATAGTTGGAAGAAGTGATATCATAAAGGGGGAATAATTTGTAGTACTATCGAGAATCTTTAGCACAAACTCCTTCCCGAGATAATCTTTGGGATGTAGAAATTTTAGATTTTCATTGTAACGGTTTCGACGCGAACATTCATTGGTTCTCAGTGCAGTTTTGATTATTCAGGTAAATCACGTAGCAGAAAATACGCAGTGTAAGATTTGCTTAGCTCCAAAGTAGTTTACATCTCTTCTAAATCGTGGAAGTTTAGCAAGTGACGTATTATTATGCAATTCAGCGTTATTTCCGTGAACAAAGTTGTAAGATGGAAACTTTTTGATAAATATCCAATGAACAATTATTTGGTTCAGTTACTAATTAGAGTTATTGACCTAATCCCAAATTGCAGTCTAGCAGACTTCAATCTCCTTCGCTTATATCATCCACCGGGTGCTGGTGCATTGTAACGTGTAAATTAATAACACAACTGCTGCAACAATCCGTGGTTTCCACCCCAAAAGCCCTGCCATCCACCACGCATGATTTGTCACCTCGCATCAAAACAATGATCCGCGTCGCGAAAACTCCACCCAACCAACCGGAGCTCGACGATCATGATCATCCTCACCAATCTCGTCAGTCCACAAAGCCGGAGCAATTTTTCGCACTGCATACACTGCTATTCACTGCACTGCAGCCAACGCCAAGCAGCAGTCAGTCAGTCAGTCAGTCAGTCAGTGGGTATGTCGCCGTGCTTTTGTTTCGCAGCCACCCGCTCGGAACCTCTACCCTCGAAAGGGGTGTCTACCCGAGCGGGAAGTAATAACAAAAAGATGAACAAAATAATATCGTCGTCTCTGAATCAAATATATTTTTTTCTTTACGTTTTTATTAGCATAAACATAAACCGTAATGACTGTTAAGATTAGTTCATTGGTTTCATTAATTGAGTAAAACATCAAATTCATCTCGGATATTGATGTTCATCGGATAGCCTATTTAGGGCCTGTGGAGCGGACCTGGTGTGGTGGTTAGAACACTTGACAATCACGCCGAGGACCTGGGATCGAATCCCACTCCCGACATACTCACAAAATGTGGGTTCTTCCTTCGGAAGGGAAGTAAAAACGTGGGTCCCGAGATGAACTAGCCTAGGGTTAAAAATCTCGTTAATACAGACAAAAAAAAATATTTAGGGCCTGTCCATAAACTACGTAGGCTCTAAGGGGGGAGGGAGGTTCTGGCCAAAGCCTACGCTCCATACAAATATTAAATATTTTGTATGGACGAAAGTCTACAATGGGGGAGGGGGGGTGTCTGATATGATCAAAAATGGGTCTACGTAGTTTAGGGGCTGTCCATAAACTACGTAGACTCTGAGGGGGGGGATCTGGCCAAAGTCTACGGTCCTATCAAGTTTCGAAAATTTTATTTGGACGAAAGTTTACGAGGGGAGAGAAGGGGTGGGTCTGAGATTGCCAAAATTGAATCTACGTAGTTTATGGACAGCGCCTTATGGACAGCGCCGTATATATTATTTTGGATAAACGTAAAGCCTGAAATTCATCGGAACTATTGGCACAAATGTGTTAAAAAAAAAGAAAATTGAAACGGAAAAAAATATAAAAAAACGCAACGAACTTGTGATGAGATTTGAACCCACGTCTTCCCAATCCGCTAGACAGGGTGCGTTAACTAACTTTACCACAGAACAGGTAAAGATTTTGTGGAGCTGAAAGCCAACCTGAATTCAATTTTCATCTACGCTCTTCTTGGCATCTCTCCCTCCATACCCTTCTGCTTTTAAATACATATCTTCTTCAGACACTCCTCGGTAGTACCTACGAACAACAGTAAGAGTTTGTGATTCAAGTGTCGAGGCTATTTGCTTAAAGCCTATCCACAGCATTACTTATGCACGGAACGCAATCGCATTACGTTCGACCTATTTCTTCCTGTTAAAATTTTGTCGAAAGACGAACTGCTCACTATTCTTCATTACACCAACAAAGCTAGCCATGAAAATGTTTAACAATTCTCAGGTCATTTTAACAGGCTACACACATGCGAAAAAGACGGATCACATGCTTTATCGATCTTATTGTCGTCCTTTTCATGCTCATGATACATCTGTCAAAATGACCTGTGAATTGTCAGTCATTTCGAGGTTAGGTTCGTTGGTGTAATAAAGAATAGGAAGAATACCTTATCTCCTGTTCTGCTAGCTAGACAAATTGCATTTCGATCACTATAACTTATAGAGCGTGCAAAGATTGATTGTTTGCGACAGCTTCACGGCATAGTACTACCAGTAATCTGGAAGCCTCGATTCGCGGTCATTGCCCCAATCGGCATTGCTGAATCCTGCGGACGCTCCGTCTTCTTACTTCTCGTGGAACAGTTTAATCTGTAACGGCAGTCCCCTTAAGAAGAGCTGCAGCGATACGATACGAACCTACAAGTATCAATACCAAGGGTTCCTGCTACAGCCTCGGACAACTTTTTTAGCTCAATCTTCGTCCAACTACACGGAAAAACGGAATCAGGCCCGGAGTTGTTAGCGTAGGAGTTATCCGTTGTGACTAGTTTTTCCCAAACCTCATGAAAAGCTCAACAAGCTCCGCGTATAGCGCCATTACTAAAAGTGAGTGATGCGGAACCATGAAATCGCGTCTGCCCGACTAATTTGTCTCAAGGCGGGTTGTCAAAACTGTGGAAGTCCACCTACGCGTTTTAAAATGCAAATTCAAACCAAGTTTTGGATCTCGCTCACAACACAATACTACAGGAGTTTAAACTGAGTGTATGTATTGTTACGAATTTTGTAATGAGTTGTGTTAAGGGTCTCTAGGTTGTTGGGCGTGTTTCCATTTCAAACAAGATTCACACAGCTTTCCTCCAACTAATTCGTCATCAGATAATGGCATACCTTTAACCATGTTGCCCCGAACCAGCTTCTTTAGGCCGCTCCTCCCAATAATGTTGCCGAACCTGCGATGCCACAGCTCATAGGAACATGACGATGAACTCACCAATGCTTCATTTACATTTCCACGCTTCACAAGGGCATTCAGCACGTATAGCTTCCCGGATACACTTCCTGTTGCAACAATTTCGACGCCGCGCATGATCTTCACCACGTTATTTCGTCATATCTAAATGCAATCACCTACAGCTCATTTTAGAAGCTGAACCTGAGAATATGGTATATGAAAAACTTGTGCGGCTAAACCAGTTCTGCAAGAAAGTCATGAAAAAACCGCTATTTTTGGAATATGTAAGGTAAATGTCACGGACTACCTTTGAAAAATGCCAAATGATATTCACCGTGAATATCATTTGCATTTTTCGAAGGTAGTCTGTGACATTTACCTTAAAAATTCGAAAAATAGCGGCTTTTCCGTGACTTTCTTGCAGAACTAGTTTAGTCGCACAAGTTTTTCATATACCATATTCTCAGGTTCAGCTTCTAAAATGAGCTGTAGGTGACTGAATTTAGGTATGTCGAAATGAATTTTTCAGCACTGTATGAAACACACTGATTAAATGTCATGACATTTTAACTCACCTCAGTGCTTGTTAGAATGCACTTGGTTTCCGTGCGCTGTACGTGTTCGGCAGGCTCTTTAGAAATCAAAATGATGTAGCATGATTTCCCGCACAGTTACCACTACTCCTCTCTTGTTAATTATAAGGTCAACAAAACAAAAATGATGATTTTGTAACTTGTTTTGTAACCATAATGATGACTTTTCACTTTCTTTTAGTTTTTTGGCACTCCAACAGCACCTCTTCCATTGTTATCACATATCACATCGCAATATGCCAACGTTAACTATTCTAGCTTATGCGAGTTTGTATGTATATTTGAACGAGTTTATTTTCACTTTTATGCGATTTAGTTTGTACACCAATGCGAGTTAAACTGACATAATAAGAAAAGCACCAAGCGAAGTCGTATAATCATCGTAGTACGCAATTATGCGAATTCAATTGACACTTTGCGAGTTCACTCACACGCTTTTGCGAAGAAGCAAAGTTCGTCGCAACAAAACATCGGAATATCGTCCACTACGATGTAGTCATGCATTATGAAAGTTAATTTGCACTCTTATATGATTTTATCAGATACATCGCAGTAAGTTAAAAAAAATAACATCATATGCGATGAAAATTGTCCCTCAGCTGCACATATATGCGATAGTGACTTAAATTAGTACTTTATACGATGTACAGCGAGCATGCTTATCTCTCTCTTCTTGGCGTAACGTCCTCACTGGGACAAAGCCTGCTTCTCAGCTTAGTGTTCTATGAGCACTTCCACAGTTTTTAACTGAGAGCTTCCTCTGCCAATGACCATTTTGCATGTGTATATCGTGTGGCAGGCACGAAGATACTCTATGCCCAAGGAAGTCAAGGAAATTTCCTTTACGAAAAGATCCTGGACCGACCGGGAATCGAACCCGTCACCCTCAGCATGGTCATGCTGAATACCCGTGCGTTTACCGCCTCGGCTATATGGGCCCTCGAGCATGCTTATGCGATGCCTGGTTGTATGGGCAGGATCCACTGGAACTCACGCTGCTGCTTCGCTTGACATCCAATCATGAAAGCTACCTCGGAATCTGCAACACTTGCTCTTTCCGTCAGCTTCGCGCGTCCCAATTTTGTACGGTCTTCCTATCTTCCACCCTGCCCTTTCGGTCCTGCTGGACAATTCAACTTCTTATGTCCTACCTTTCCGCAGGCAAAACATTTCAGCTTGGATCCTTTGGCACGTCCTCCGTAAAAGGCAGCTTCGTCGTTAGATACACCGTCGGCATCGAAATTGTTCTTCCGCTTGATGCTCTCACTTAGTAACCTCGCCTTCACAAAATCCAATGAACACTGTTGCTGTGGGAGTGTCTCCAACACTGTGACCAGCTGTTGAAAAGACTTCGGCATGGTCTGCAAAAGATTAAATACCAACCTGTCGTGCATGGTGATATCCGCCGTGGCCAGCTCCCTAATAATCCGGTCGAACTTCAGCAGATGATCCTCCGTTGGTTTAGTCTCGTTACATTTCATCACGACCAGCTGCTTGAGAAAATAGAACTGGCCGGAAATCCCTTTCTTGGCGAAAACGTTCTGCAGCGCTTCCCAGATTGCCTTCGGAGTGGATTTTCCCTTCACGTATTCCAGCTGCGAATTGGCGATCTTCTCCACAAGAAGCGATTTGCATTGCGCTACCCTGAGTTTCCGCTCCGCCAGTCTCCTTTCCTTCTCAGCAGTCACCAGCGCCGTGTCACCGTCAGCAGGCTTGAACTCCTCGATTTTGTCCGCTTCGATCCGGATACATTCTATCAGCTGCCGCTCTTCCAAGAGCGTTTCCATCCGGTAGCTCCAGTTTGGAAAATTCGTTCCGTTGAAGAAGTATATTTTCTGGTTTTTTCGCTTGCATTTTCAAAAACCGTCCGCTTTTCCGATCTTGAGAAAATTTTTCTTCCGATCAACAAATCGTCTCAACGGTTACAGCATTGCTAGGCCTATAACCTGATAAGGATATGGAAAGACGACTACTACCTTGGACGATATAATACAAACAGATTTATTAGACTCTAAAGTTTACAGACTACTATGCTTATATGCTACGGTTGCTTGTGACATGCTCGCCGGAGGTTCGGCCACCGGGATGGAAGGGTGTGACCGATAGTCGTCGTGATGTGGCGCAGCTATGGCTTGCTGGAGGTTCGGCCAACAAGATGGAGGTTGTAGCCGACGGTCGCAGTGCGGTGAAGCTGTGCCTCACCGGAGGATCAACCACCGGGATGAATGATGTGAACAACAGTACTTACTTCGGGTGATTCTGGCCAGTGTCGGGATGATCGGTAGAGTGCAGCAATCTCGGCTTAGTCCTTGGACTTGGCTGCCGACTTGGGATCGCCACTGGGGCACCTCGCTTGGCCTTCTTTCGCTGGTGGGTAGCTCGTGGAATGTCCGTAGACACGAGCAGCCCTGGACGCACGTCAAGAACCGCTTGGTCGGGTCCTAGAAGACGACCTCCGTTTGAAGGATTTATCTTCAAACAATACATCACTTGTTAAACACAGAGCCAGTTAACTAATAATAATTAATTACCTGATTTAAAACAGTTCACTGCACCTCAGAATCAGGGATTCTATTGCTTTGTTAGCGAAATGAATTTTCAACAATCTACCTAATTTTTAAACTTTCCAGTTCTGTTCGACCTTCTCTTGCGATACACACGAGACGCGACATGAGACAAGACATAACACTTATCGTGCTTACAATCGTCAAGAAAAGATTAAAATAACCTTTAAAAGATTTCACATTTGAAAGCGTGGGAGTCCATGATCAGCAAAGAGCCATTGATGAATGAGGGTAACCCCCCAATCGTATCGTGCCTCTTCAGCCTAACTGACCTAAAAATACAGTAGCATCTCTTCGTTTTTGGACGTGTATGAATAACGTACGGAAATCAACGCAGTCTGTCGGACATTGTCCTGTAGATGGGCTAGATCACGCCCGAAACCGATCGACGTAAAGGTAATTTTAATCTTTTTTTGACGATTGTAAGAACGATAAGTGTTATGTCTTGTCTCATGTCGTGTCTCGTGTGTGTCGTGAAGTTCTGACGTTAGCATAAACTGTAAAAGTTAACAGTTCTCTTGCGATCACTGAAACTAAAGAGGCTTGTTACCATCGCTTTTTCATCGATCAAAGAAACTTCACTGACAATTAATTGTGTCATTCCAATAACTAATTAACTGATGAGGCTTCTTACCAACTGATGAGGCTCAGATGTGATGACTAGTTTGTTTATAATTAAGTAAAAACTGTTATACGGGTTCTAATCTATGCTGGATAGATTCTACTCAGGGGGAGTTACGACACGTAACGCTTGTAGTGAACCAGATTATGAAGCGTTGCACCTGGTAAGAAAAGCACTCCAGAAAAAATCCCTCTAATTACCAAAGGAATTTTGACAACTGATTAGTATGGGAAAAAATGTCACTTTTCCTTGAGGAATAATTGAACGGAATATTTTTCCGCAAGGAAAAGTGACAGCTCCATTTGATTTACCCAGCAGGCGTTACGAGCGTTACACAATTTTCATTTCTTTCCAGCTGCGGACCGCTCAAGAAATTTCAACAGCGAAATCATTTCTTGACCGTTCCTTGGCCTATCTTTTTCCACAGTACTTATCAGGTGCGTTCTACCCCTTATTGGCGAAAACTGTTACACATCATTTTTGTTCCTTTCAGGTAAGGAGCTGTTCATAAACCACGTAGACTAAAAGTTGGCAATCTCAGACCCCCTCCGCCCTCGTAGACTTTTGTCCAAACAAAAATATTGCAATTTGTATGGAGCGTAGACTTTGGCCAGACCCCCCCCCCCCCCCCCAAAGTCTACAAGGTTTATGAACAGCCCCTAACGCGATTGATGCAAAAGCCTCTTCAAGACGGAGTTTACATCGCATGCGATATAGGGTCAGGCGCACTGCGCCGAAAAGTTCCGTCCGTTGGTTTTCGTTTTCGTCTTTTTGACACATCTGATTCGCCAACCGGTGATTCCCATTGATTGGCGTCGCTATTGGATTGTACTCGATCATATTGAAGCGTGAAACACTTCATTGATGCATCGCTGTTAGTCCAACACAACTGAATCTCCGAGCTGGGCAATTCGTAAGACCAAAACTTGTTCCGTTTCTCCGAGATCCTTCATGCGGAATCTGGACATCAACAACTGCTCGTTGACCTCCTCGACAGTCAAGTGCTAGTACATGTATGGGCCGGGTCGGGCTGCTTAAATTCCGCATCACATTCCACACTTGATTAGGCCTGCCTTAGACCATACAAAGCTGTACGCAAACTACAAACCTTCTATGCAGCCTTCTTATTCACAATTCCTTAGGACTGCTCCATAAATATCTCCTCTTCAGACTAATACCCCAGCAAAAGAGCTGACACAGCGTTTATCTTAACACACGCAAGCTTACCTATTTGGGCAGATAAGATGCCGTTGAAAACGAATAGGTGTCGTCTGTAGTCAAGGGACCAGTGCTTGAAAAGTGAAGCATTTTTTTTTTCAGAACGAAGCAACAATTTTTAATCATCGTTCACGAGCCAACTAAACGATGAGAAAAAGTTCGGGTTCTCTTTGCTCCATTCGTGTGTTCGTTCGTAGTGGTGATTGTTGCTGAAAACAGATGCTGATTTATATCGTATATTTACTAGGATTCAGGCAATACAACAAACACTATCAGGGCGAATACTGCTTATCGTAAATCAATAAGCAGGCCCCAGACGACAGAAGCATTGTCAATACTTTTCTTGCCAATAATTCTCATTAAAATGTTCACCTAGTATGATCCGGATCACCCTAACTGAGTCGCTCCACACAAAAGTGAATTTTTTTTCATGACGCCGATCTAAACAAATGCCGATGACACGCCCAACATGCATCGTTTCGGCTGCTCGCGGGTACCGCGATCAAACTGAGAGGAGAAATGTACGAAAATATTGATGCTCGAAATCAAATTAGTTTGATTTCCCTCAATATTTGTATCAATATATTGATGTTGCCTTCAAACGACATCAATGTGTTGATGTGTTTCTTCAAACCATCAATATATTGATGCCTTCTGAGCAGGGATGCCAGGTGAAATTTTCAAATGTCTTCACAAGGCAAGCTAAAATGTCTTCACACACCCCATATTGTGGCTTCAAGCAGACCCCACACGAGCATCAATACTTCTTCAATATCGGTACTTTTTTGTCGAAATTTTTATCAAACCTTCAGCTTAATCGAAAGATTTTTCAAAAATACATTGGAAAAACCATGAGTTTGACAAAAATTCCAACAAAAAGTACCGATATTGATGAAGTATTGATGCTCGTGTGGGGTCCGTCAAAATTTATGCCATGTTCTCACTTAGCTTTATATGAAGGAATATACCGTAAGGTCATCCAGCAATAATGCATGGTTCTTTCCAGAACTTCTATAACAATTTTAAAGGGTTTTCCCAAAATTTCCTAAGCATGTTCCTCAGATTTATTTTCACCAGTTCCATAAAAAAAATCCAGGAATTTCTCTAGGAATTCCTTCGCGAAGTCCTTCAGGAAGTCCTCGCGAATATCTTCAGAAGATCCCTGGGAATTAATCATGGAGTTTCTCGGAAATCCTCCTGGAGATCCTCGGCAGTTCCTCCAAAAAATCCCCAGGAATTCTGCCAGAAGTTCCTCGAGAACTCCTCTATCGGAATTCTTTCATAAGTTTCCCAAGAATTTCTTCAGGAGTTGAGTTTCCCGATAATTCTCACAGGAAATCTTCTACAAGTTCCTCCAGGTGTTCCTCGGAAAATTCTTCGGCAATTCCCCCAGGACTTCCTCGGGAATTCCTCCAGGAGTTCTTAGGAAATTTCTCCACGAGATTTTCGGGAACTTCTCTAGGAGTTCATCGGAGATTCCTCTAGGAGCTCTTTGGGAATTCCACAAGAAGATCCTTGGGAACTCCTCCAGAACATCCTTTAGGAATTTCTCGAGAATTCATCCAGGAGATCCTTGGAGATCTTCCAGGAAGTCCTCGGCAATTCTTACAAAAGTTCCTTGGGAATTTCTGTCGGAGTTCCTCAGGATTTTTTCCGGAAGTTTATCAGGAATTGCTCCAGAATCTCATCGGGAATCCCTTCAGAGTTCCTCATTAAGATCCTTGGGAATTCCTCCAAAATATCTCGGGATTTCCTCTATAAGTTTGGCAAGAATTGCATCCGAAGTTTCCCAAACTCCTCGGCATTTTTTCCAGAAGTTCCCTTGAAATTTCGCCAGGAAATTCCTCATAAATTCCTACAGTAGTTTCCCGGGAATTCCTGCTGGAGAACTTCGGGAGTTCCTCCAGGAGATTCTCGTAAATTCCTGCAGGAGTTGCTCAGAATTACTCCAGGAGTTACTCAAAAATTCCTCCCGGAGCTCCTCGGTATTTTTTCCAGGAGTTTCATAAAAATTCCTCCAGGAGATCCTCGAGAACTTCTTCAGATGATCATCGAAAAATCCTCCAGGAGTTTTTTTTCGGAAATTCTCTCAGGAGATCCATGGAGGAAATCGACGAGAATTTCTTTAAAAGATCTTCAACAATTTCTTCAGGAGTTCCTTCAGAATTCATTCAAGGATCCTCAGGAATTCCTTCAAGAGATCCTCCGGAATCTCTACAGGAGATCCTCTGTAAATTCCTTCCAGGAGTTCTTGGGGAATACTTGCAGGAGTTCCTCGGGAATCCCGCCTGAAGTTTATCGAGAATTCCTTCAGGAATTAATTAAACAGTTTCTCGGGAAAACCTCCAGGAGTTCCTTGGGAATTTCTCTTGGGATGCCTCAGGAATTTTCCGAGGAGTTACATTTTTTTTGTCTGTATTAACGAGATTTTTAACCCTAGGCTAGTTCATCTCGGGACCCACGCTTAACTTCCCTTCCGAAGGAAGAACCCACATTTTGTGAGTATGTCGGGAGCGGGATTCGATCCCAGGTCCTCGGCGTGATAGTTTTGTGTTCTAACCACCACACCAGGTCCGCTCCTCCGAGGAGTTACATGTTTCTCGGGAATCCCTCCAAGAATTCCACGAGAATTTCTCCATATTTTCTCGAGGTTCTTTTCCGGCAGTTTCTCGGAAATTCCTCTTGGTCCATAGGAAACCCACTCCTGGAGTTTCCTGGAAATTCCCGACGATTTCCTGGAGGTGTTCATAGGTATATCCAGATGAATTTCTGATAAACTGCTGAAACATTTCCCGAGAATCTTCTGGAAGAATTCCCGAGAAAATTCTAGAAGGATTCTTGAAGGACTTCTGGAGGAATTTTCCAAGGAGCCCCTAGAGAAATTCCACAAAAAAAAACTCCTTTGAGAATTATCATGATACTCCTGAAGGAATTTCCGAAACTCCTAGAAGTATTCTCCTAGAGGCATACCCGAGAACCTTTTATAGAATTTCAGAGGAACTGGAGGAGAAATTCCCGAGGAACTCTGGAAGAATTCCCGAGTAACTTCTAGAGGAATCCCCAAAAAAATCCTGGAAAAAATCCGATGATATTGAGGAGGAATTCCCGAAGAACTCCTAGTCGAATTCCGAGGAATACATGGAGCTACTTTCCAAGGAATTTCTTAGCAATTCCTATGGAAATTCTGGAGGATCTAATAGAGGAATTCTTAAGGAATTCCTGAGGAACTCCTGAAAACGTTGTTGGCAAACTCCTGGAAAAATCCCGAGGAACATCTGGAGAAAATTCCGAGGTATTTATGTAGGACTTCCCGAGGAACCCCTGGAAGAACTTTCGAGGAACTCCTGTAGGAATTCCCGAACTCTTGAAAAAATCTCAAGGAACACCTTAAGGAATTCTCGAAGAACTTCTGAAGTAATTATCGATGAACTCCTGGACAAATCCCATTAAAACTTCAGAATGAATTCCCAAAAAACTTCAAGTGGAATTCCAGAGGAACCACTGTTGGAATTCCTCAGAAACTTCTGGGAGAATTTTCGAGGAACTCTTGGAGGAAGGGAATCCTCGAGGGTCTTCCAGAAGAGTTCACAAGTAACTCGAGAAGAATTCCCGAGGCGCTCCTTGAAAGAATTCCCGAGCAACTACTCGTGGAAAAATTTCCGATGAACTCTGGAAGAATTCCCGAGTAACTCCTGGAGGAATCTAAAAAAAAACTCCATGAAGAAATTCCCGGAGAATACATGAAGGAATTGTATGGAAACTCCTGGAAGGGTTCCCGAGGAACTGCTGGAGCAATTTCTGAGGAATATATGTAGGATTTCTCGAGGAACTCCTGGAAGAACTTTTGAGAAACTCCTGAAGGAATTACCGAGGATCTCCCGGAGGAATTCCCGAGGAATTCCTAAAATAATTCTCGAGGAATGAATGAATCCCCGAGGAACTCCTGGAGGAATTCCTGAGTAATTCCTATATGAATTCCCGAGAAACTCCTGGTGGAATTCCTGAGAAACTTCTGGGAAAATTTCCGAGGAACTCTTGGAGGATTTACCGAGAAAACCTTAAAGGAATTCCCGAGGAATTTGTTGATATCAGAGGCGTTTTATGGGGGGGGGGGGGGGGGGTGGTTGTAGATTCGTGTTAAGGCGTGGATCTCAGTTGTGCTTAAGGTGGCCTCTGAAAGGAAAAAGCTAGTCTTAGAGGCATTTCAGAGGGGTTTTGAAGAGCTTCACAAGCTCTCAGGAGATCTTTGCAGGCTTTCGGGGTGTTTCATATGGAGGAATCTCAGGGAGAGATTTCTCGAGGAATTCCGGGGAAACTTCCCAGAGGAATTCCAGGAGGAATCTCGGGAGAAATTCGTGTAGGAATCTCGGGAGGAATTTTTGGAGGAATTCCAGAAGTAATCTCGCTCACAATTCTAAGAGGAATCCCTGGAGTTATTGCTAGAAAAATCCCGGAAGGAATTCCTGGAGGTTTCGGGATTTCGGAGATATCCGAGAGGAATTCTTAGAGGAATCTCTGAAGAAATTCCTGGGGGCATCTCGGGAGTAATTCCCAGAGAAATTCCTGGAAGAATTCCGGAAGGTATTTTTCGAGGAATCCCTGGAGGAATGCCTTGAGGAATTCCTGGGGGAATCATGGGAGGAATTTCTAGACGATTTCCGGGAGGAATTTTAGAGGAATCCCTGGAGGAATTGCTGGAGGAATCTCGGGATGAATTGCTGGAGGGATCCCAGGAGGATTGCTGGAGGAACCCTGAAAAAAAATTCCTGCAGATATCCTTAGAAGGATTCTTGGAGGCATCTCGGGAGTAATTCGCTGAGAAATCCCGGGAAGAATTTTTGGACAAATCACTTGAGGAATTCCTGGGGGAATCACGGGAGAAACCCTGGCAGAAATCCCTGAACGAATTCCTGGAGGAATCCCGACAGGAACTTCTGATGGAATCACGAAAGGATATTCTCGGGTGCAAGCCCGTGCACAAGGGGGGGGGGGTTGGTTGTTACCACCCCCCCCCCCATTACCGACGCTTCATACACTAAGCGCCCCTCCGCCTTTTGCCGAAATCGGGAAAAACCTTGGCGCCACTTCTGTACACGGGCCTGCTCGGGTGATACTTGGGTGGAATTTCCGGTGAAATTCCTGGAGGGATTCCTGTAGGAATCCAGCAAAGAATTCCTGGGTGAATTCCTGGAGAAATCTAGGGAAGAATTCCTGTTGGAAACCCGGGGTATTTCCTGGAAGAAAACGAGTGCCTGGAGGAATCCCGTGATAATTCCTGGCAGAAATTCCAGAAGGAATTCCTGGAAGAACCCCGAAAGGAACTTCAGGGGGCATCCCGGGAGGAGTTGCTGGGGGGAATCCTGGGAGAAATCCGGGCAACAATTTATGAAAGAATTCCTGGAGGAACCTCCGAAGGAATTCCTAGAGAAATCTAGAGTGGAATTCCTGAAGGAATCCTGAGAGTAATTCCTGGAGGAACCCCGAAAGGAATTCCTGGAGGAATCCCGGTTGGAATCTCTAGAAGAGTCCTGATAGGAATTCCCAATGCAATTCCTGAAGGAATTTGTGGAGGAATCCCGCGAAGAAATTCTGAATAATTCTCAGGGTGAATTCATGGCGAAATCTCGGAAGGAATTCGTTGAGAAATCCCAGTGGGAATTCCTAGATGAATATCTGTGGGGCCTCCTGGAGGTTTAAGCCTGAAACCAAGCAAGACCATAGTGGGGGAGGAGGGTGGTACAAAGTTCAGGATAAAAGAGGACACGTGGTTTATGGACAGCTCCCAGTGGACCTCAAGATCACAAAATCGTCCGGTTTAACATTGACATCAAAAGTAATTAATAGTACGCCATAAAACTATTGCTCTTTTTTGCACAAATTACTCAGTGTATATTATAGCACAAAAACAAGTCGAATAAACGATTTATATCTTCGATATCTCTTTGCGATCGGGTCCCAGTTGGTGCGACTTCATGGTTCAATCTTAAAACTACCTAAGAGGCGGCCTGCATCTTTCGGCGGTCGCAGTCTGCGGAGTGGTGGCTGCCAAATGCTATATAGCGGACCGCCGCCCACGCCTGAAAACTCATTTCATCTTACGACCCCGAAACGCAAAGTTCTACTATCGCTAACCACTTGGACGCGGACCCGGTCGACTCTCCGACGCCGACGCGTGTGAATTGTTTTTTTTTTTTTGAAACGGTGCGGTGCTTGTTTTATTGGCGGATTGGGCCAGTCGCTACCTACCCTGTAACGAAGGGAAAAGTTTCCAAATATCGGTGCAGAAAAAGAAGATCGGCTAAACGATGGGATCTGTATCTCATCATAAGGTGAGCGCAGTTGAATTGGTTGTGATTTCATTAGTTTGTTTAGGGATAAGTGTAACAATAGTGGTCATAGTGCTTCTCAGTTTGAAAATATTCGGCATTTTGAAATTTTTGAAAACTTTAAAATTTTAAAATTTTCAAATATTTTCCATAAAGAGAACACTTACCACACAAAACGAACTCCATGGACCAGATACGGACCCCCTCACCAACTAGATGGCCCTAATTGGGCTACTCATCGCAGGTGATTGTGATTGTGCGCCATGCGCAATGCGCGCGCGCAAGTGATTGTTTGGTGTGCGGTATGCGCCGCCGCGGTTAATCAAGATCAGGAAAGTCAGCTGGGTGGAAAATCAGAAAACTCGGTGGCAGCTGGAAAGTGGGAAGACACGGTTGGAGGAAAAATGTGAACTAAAATATGATGGGCTCAAATAGACAGAAGACGAAACAAGAAGAGAAGAAGTGTTGTTGCAAAAGCACGTGGCTCGTGTCAAGATGGGTTTCAAGGGGTGAATTAACTGCGTTCCACGATCGTTAGTAAGACACGCACAAACATAAAGTGAACGCAGAACATGAATCGAGTTGTGGGGGTGGTGGTGTGGAAGATCTTTGTGAGACAATGTGGAAGAAGACTTGCAGTGTATGGAGCAATTAGCGGTACAGTAATTAAGCAAAATGAACTGATATAAAGTGGCTCAAAAATCAACCATGGTGTAATGACGTGAATGAAATTTTGGTAACGATTATATTTTGCATGTGATGCTTTGGGGAAATGGATTTTTGTGGCAAATACGTGGACGCAGCAAATAGAACAGGTTTGATCATTTTTGTTCCAAAACTTTCGTTTGAGGATACATTTATCTTCAATTATTTGGTAAGTAATGGCGATTTATTTCTCATTCACATGTTGCACAGTGGTCCAGATTTGAAAATACCTGGCAAAAATTGGTAAATCATAGTAGCCTGCTAGTTTTAGCCTATATGCGTGTATTGGAACATGATTTAGCGCTCAATTTCATTTTAAAGGCATTTTCATTTGAAAATTGATGTTTTTCATACAATTTTACTACACACATATCATCATGGCGCTATTGTTTTGGCAGCTCTTGGCACTTGCATTTTTCTTTAACCGATTCTGCATACATAAACGAGCATTTGAACGGGATCTCCCCGCGGGGAGTAGCGGGGAGCGATTTGTAAGACACTTTGAATTCAAACTGTAAGAATTTTTCGTACTAATGACATGTAATATCAATTTTAAAGCCAAAAGTGTTATTTTGATCTCTTGCTCCATTGCAGATGTCTGATATACACAAGAACTTACAAATAAACTTTTGAAAGCAATTGTATTACTTATATCAATAGACTTTTGAAGTGGTTGAACTTGTTTGTGTTCTTTATCAAAAATTCAGCACTTTTTTCATCAGCAGCTATTCAGTGCTGTAACAAGATACAAAATCAATATTTCCAATTTTTCCAAACGCCAGTTAGTGCTCCTGGTATTATGAATGAATGCTCAATAAACTGTATCCCATATAAGACATGTTCAAAAATTGAGTTAAGGACAGACTTGTTAGAATTCCAATATGGCCGCCACAATGGCCGACTTTGGCACCTACTCACGATTTTGAGGGCACAAATCTCTTCGTTAACAAAACCAACGCACCTGAGCTTCTTATTTGAAGCTTATTACGAGTGAGCAAGAACAAAATAATAAAATGCATTGTTGTTTGAAGCTTGCTTTTTGAGATTTGTGCGTCTGAAGTTTTGATGCACTGTTGAACCGGGATTTCAAGACGTTTGTCCTTAAAAAAATCAGGTAAATTTGAAGAAAACAGTGTTTGATTATTTGAATTAAAAAACTCGAATTCTATTAGGAAGCCATTTTGAAAGGACTTCAAAAAAAATCAAAGGGATATAATTTTCAAGCTTGAGCAAACTGAAACAATCCCTTTTTAATCAGAAAAATTAAGACGAAAATGGTTTATTGGATTGAACTGATGTTTTTGAGGGCTTATAGAAAAAAAAAACCCGGATTGATCCACCTAGTGGTGATAGTGCCTTTCTCGTCGAATATGTACTCATGACGTTTCCGTTGACGTGAGCTGAAATGTTCCTGAATCATGACAATACTTTACTTAGAATTTTATCAGAGCCATCATTGAATTGACTTTAAACTTATTGAGCAGAGCTGAAAAATATCAGACCTTTCAGTTGATAGCTTGACCTGAGACAAAAAAAAAAATTAGGCCACTTCCGGAGGGAGCCCGGAACCGGTTCCGGAGCACCACCGGTTGTGTTAAATATGGTCTTAAACTATTTTTTACTAACCATTCATCAGGTCGCCTAAGGAGCCGCGATTTGAAGTGTCGCATGCATGGGTTCGGTTCACTTTTATATTTGGCCACATCTGGCGGGACATACGGAACCGGTTCCGGAGCACTACCGGTAGAATCTTAGGTTGTCTGAGACTATTTTCTTGCTTATCATTCATCAAGTTATTGAAAAAGCCGCATGCCTGGGTTTGCTTCACTGTTATATTTGGCCACTGCAGGCGGGACCTCCGGAACCGGTTTTGGAACAGCGGTAGTTTCATATGTGATCTGAGACCATTTTCTTGCTAACCGTTCATCAGGTTATCGCAAAGGGCGCGATTTGACGTGTCGCTTGCATGGGTTTGTTTCATTTTTATATTTGTCCACTTCCGGCGGGACGCCCGGAACCGGTTCAGGAACACTACCGGTTCAGATATGATCTGAGACTATTTTCCTGTTAACCGTTCATCAGGTTATTGAAAAAGCTGCGATTTGATGAGTCGCATGTATGGGTTTGGTTCACTTTTATATTTGGCCACTTCTGGTGGGACCTTCAGAACCGGTTCCGGATCATTACCGGTTCAGATATGGTCTTAGTCAATTTTCTTGCTTACCGTTCATCATATTATCGAAAATGCCGTGGTTTGATGTGTCGCATGCGAGGGTTTGTTACATTTTCATATCTAGCCCCTTCCTGGGGTACCGATCCGGAACGCCTAAATGGCCATAATTCCGGAACGGCTTGACCGATCCGAACAATTTTCAATAGCAAACAATGGGACCAGATTCCGCGTCGAATGAACCGTCGGTCATTAAAATCGGTTGAGATTTACTGCCGAAAAGTGACGTGAGTTCGTTTGTACACATACACACATACATACATACATACACACACACACATACACACACACAGAGACATCACCTCAATTCGTCGAGCTGAGATGATTGGTATATGTGACTCGAATCTCCGGGCCTCCTATCAAAAAGTCATTTTTGGAGTGAACATATAGCTTTTTCAGTACACTTAGTGTACGAGAAAGGCAAAAATACACTGAAAGAAATATTCATCGTGGGTTTATGTTGGATGTCATATAATAAAAAATCTCATAAACCTAAGCCTTTTTATTGTACGATTCCTTTGATAAAAGCTGTCTTTTAGCCAAGGCAAAATTGGATGCCTATTCACATATTTTGGGTATTGATTTTTTAAACAACGGGTAGGTTTTTAGAATCGGTTTCCATACATAGTTAAAAGAAGGGTTAAGGCATCTTCTGGATTTGATAGAAAATGTTTTCCAGTTTTACGAAAACCATTTCTAAACAAAATTTTGAAAACTGTAGTTTCTGGAAAACTGATAAACATTTAATGAATGAATGAAGATAGCAATCGATTTTGAAAATATTGTTTTATAATTTAATAAAATTAATTACTTAATTACTAATTTAATAAACCAAAAAATGAACAAATTAACAAAAACAAGTAAAAGTAAAAGTAAACAAGTAAAAAGAGAGAATATTTGATATTTATGATACCGAAAACCCATATAGCCGAGGCGGTAAACGCACGGGTATTCAGCATGACCATGCTGAGGGTGACGGGTTCGATTCCCGGTCGGTCCAGGATCTTTTCGTAAAGGAAATTTCCTTGACTTCCTTGGACATAGAGTATCTTCGTGCCTGCCACACGATATACGCATGCAAAATGGTCATTGGCAGAGGAAGCTCTCAGTTAATAACTGTGGAGGAAGTGCTCATAGAACACTAAGCTGAGAAGCAGGCTTTGTCCCAGTGAGGACGTTACGCCAAGAAGAGAGAGAGAGATACCGAAAACCGAATTAACATAAAATTTCCTTATAATAGTTATTTATGTAACGAGTTGCAAAAAGTTGTATTTTTCAGCACGAGTGGTACATTTATCCAACGAGGCTTGCCGAGTTGGATAAATACGAAGAGTGCTGAAAAAACAAGTTTTGCAACGAGTTCCATACAAAATTTTATGCAATGACTTCTTTTCATAATGCAACTCATTTGAGTTGCATAATGTTCATAATGCAACTCAACTGAGTTGCATTATGAACATTATACAACTATTTTTCATTATGCAATTCATTTTAGTTGCATAATGGACCAGTTCGGAAATATTGGCCATTATGATACCAAAATGAGTTAGATAAAGTATAAATTATGATACTGAATTGCATAAAACATTTTTATTTGTTATTTGTATTTTGAAATGCCGAATATCGGTTTATGAGTACCTACCGAAATTTGCACAGCCGAGTTGTCAGCTAAATGTTTTCATGAGATCTCAGCTTATAAATGCCGAGAATCAGTATAACACGCCTTGTTGCAACCCATCATCTTGTTAGCTGAGCCTGGGTTAAAATTCAAAAAACCGAGATTTGCACTCCGGAAATAAAACTGAGTGCAAAAACTTCGGTTATCCATGAACTTGTACAAGTACCCAACTAACATTTTTGCTGGATAAAAGCTTAAGAGAGCTTTCTTCCGAATGCGTTTGCTACATACGCTCTTATACAGCTACTTTTGTTAGTAGGGTAAGCGCCTTAAGAAGTACAAGCGCAATAAATGGATTGTTGTTACATCACTGATACTGTGCAATATCCAACAGGTCCTTGGAACATAGTTTTAAAGAAACGTAGTTTTCAACGATATTCTAGGACCTGCAAGATCTTTCGCTAGTGCAGGCCTGAAAATCTACGAGCGTAATCAATTAATTGTTGCTACAAAACTGATGTGGTGTAACATCCTTCAGATCCATGGAGCAAGGTCCTGTAGAAAACGACTTTCCAAAGATATTCTAGGCCCTTCAAGAACTCCTGCAAGTAAAGAATTTAAGATCTTCAAGCGTAATAAATGGATTTTTGTTACACTACTGATACGGTGTTACATCCTACAAGCCCATGGAGTATAGTTCCATTACTTACCTTACCGATCAGGCTAAGGCCGGGGTGGCCTCTGCTGCACATAGAAGCCCTCTCCATTCCACTCGGTCCATGGCTATTTGTCTCCAGTTCCGCACTCTGCGTAGGGTCCGCAGATCGTCCTCCACTTGGTCGACCCACCTAGCTCGCTGCGCTCGACGTCTTCTTGTACCGGTCGGATGACTCTCGAGAACCATTTTAGTCGAGTTGCTATCCGACATCCTGATGACGTGACCCGCCCATCGTAGCCTCCCGATTTTCGCGGTGTGGAGGATGGTTGGTTCCCTTAGCAGCTGATGCAGCTCGTGGTTTATTCGCCTTCTCCAATTCCCGTCTTCCATCTGCACTCCGCCGTAAATGGTACGCAACACCTTCCGTTCGAAAACTCCAAGGGCGCGTTGATCCTCTGCACGTAGGGTCCATGTTTCGTGCCCATAGAAGACGAACGGTCTAATCAGCGTTTTGTAGATGGTTAACTTCGTGTTACGGCGAACTTTATTCGATCGTAGAGTTCTGCGGAGTCCAAAGTAAGAACGATTTCCTGCCACAATGCGCCTCTGAATTTCTCTGCTGGTGTCGTTATCGGCGGTCACCAGTGAGCCCAAGTACACGAATTCTTCAATCGCTTCGATTTCATCACCGTCAATATAAATTCGGGGTGGCGGGCGCGGAGATTCTTCCCTGGAGCCCTTTGCCATCATGACCTTTGTCTTCGACACATTAATGACTAATCCGATTCGCCTGGCTTCACTTTAGTCGGATGTACGTTTCCGCCATCGTCTCAAATTTACGAGCAAGGAGCAATAATATCAAGATCGTCAGCGAAACCAAGCAGCTGAACGGACTTCGTGAAAATCGTCCCACTTGTGTTTATTCCCGCTCCCCTTATTACACCCTCTAACGCAATGTTGAACAGCAAGCACGAAAGACCATCACCTTGCCGTAACCCTCTGCGAGATCCGAAGGGACTCGAGAGTGTCCCTGATTCTCGAACTACGCACATCACTCGATCCATCGTCGCCTTGATCAATCGTATCAGTTTATCCGGGAATCCGTATTCGTGCATAATCTGCCATAGCTGTTCTCGATCGATTGTATCATACGTCGATTTGAAATCGATGAACAAGTGATGTGTGGGCACGTTGTATTCGTGGCATTTCTGCCACACTTGGCGGATGGCGAACATCTGGTCCGTTGTAGCGCGTTCACCCATAAATCCAGCCTGATATTGCTGCACGAACTCTCTTGCAATCGGCGATAGACGGCGGCATAAAATTTGAGAGAGTATCTTGTAGGCAGCGCTCAGTAGTGGGATCGCGCGGTAGCTCCCGCAATCCAACTTGTCGCCCTTTTTGTAGATGGGACACACGATACCTTTCATCCATTCTTTCGGTAATACTTCCTTCTCCCAAATCTTGGTAATGACCCAATGTAGTGCTCTCACCAGTGCTTCTCCACCGTATTTTAGAAGCTCGCTTGGTAGTTGATCTGCTCCAGCGGCTTTGTTGTTTTTCAACCGGCCAACCTCCTCCTCAATCTCTTGGTGGTCAGGGGCCGGGAGTCTTTCGTCCTGTGCACATATTCCAAGATCTGTTACAACGCCACCTTCGATACTTGCAACGTTGACATTGAGGTGCTCATCGTAATGTTCCCGCCACCTCTCGTCCACCTCACGCTCGCTCGTGAGAATATTCCCGGGATTATCTCGGCACATGTCGGCTTGTGGCACAAAGCCTCTGCGCGAGCGGTTCAGCTTCTCGTAGAACTTTCGTGTGTCCTTAGCGCGGTACAGCTCTTCCATCGCTTCGCGATCTCGTTCTTCCTGCTGGCGCTTCTTCATCCGGAAGACTGAGTTCTGCCTGTTCCGCGCCTGTCTCTAACGTACCTCATTCGCTCCCGTACGGTGTTGCAGCATTCTCGCCCATGCTACATTCTTCTCGTTTTTCAATTGTTCACATTCACCATCGTACCAGTCGTTTCTGTGATTCGGAGTCGCGAAGCCTATCCCAGGTAACAATTTGATGTTGATTAAGCGCTTCTCTAACTTATGCTAATCAGCCTTAATTTGAACAAAAGCTGAGCAAAAGAACTGTAAACATTTGTTCAGCTCTTATACACCCAATTTTGGTGATTTTATCCAACCATAGGTTGATTTGAGCTCTCCATGAAGCTGGATTAAGGTTGAAGAAGCGCTCATATCCGAGCGAAGAACGCTTTTCAGCCTTCATTCAGCAAATGGGAATGATTTATGATTCTATTTATAGAACAGACAAGGATTAGTCGAAGCTTTAGAGTCGCTTATTCATCTTCAGTTCAGCAATTCATCATCATTTATGCAGCACTACCAAATAAAAAAAAATCAGAATAAGTCCCACAGAATTTAAGCCAGAATTGCCAGGACTCTTGGTCTAGATGTAGAATAGTAATTCATAGTTGCTGAAATTGAAATATATAAATGTTGATTATAATTGAGAATCGATCTTCGGTGCACTGATTCATAGTCACTTACCTTAGCATCTGCTCTACCTGAAATGGTACGAGCTTAGTGATTTGTGAAAGAACAACCTATACCGTCATGTCTGAATAAAGGTTGAACAATTTTGAACAAGGGCTGTGTTGAGGTTGAATAAGCGGTGAAAGTGCTTTGTTACGAATGCATGGACTAGCTGTCAAATCATCATTGTTTTGTTTACAGTTCAGAGCTCCCCGCTTCGCTTATCGCAAAACACCGCTGCAGTCAGAGAAAATGAACAGAAATACAGGTAAATATTCATAATTAATATTCCACGGTGTGGATAACAAGTATCTGTTATCTTGTAACTCAGCCCCATAGATAGTTTTGTTACTTGTAACTCAGCCCCATAGACAGGCTTGATAATCCTCCTCGAAATCAAAAGAGTTTTGCCACATGCTCTAGAGCGGTGTTTTGCTTTTGCCTCGTCGCGAGGGAGCGAACGAACCCCAAACAGAGAGGCAATAAAAACTGAGCGAGGAAGAGGGGAACGAAAAAAGAGTCGATGATTATTTCGGGTTTTTGAGTGCGATTTTCGCCTCGAGAGTCTTTCTTTGTATGGGAGTGGAACTCGCGAGAGCTTTTTGAGTGTGAGTGGACGTGAGAAACACAACAAGAAATTATGAGTGTTGGACGAACTCCTCGCTGCGCGGCAAGCTCGCGCTCGATGCTGTTGAGGATTTGCGTTGTGATTTCTGAGTTTTATGTTCACTCCTCAGAAAATCGCCAAAATCGCTTCCTCATTTTCTCGCGAGGGAGTTTCTGTCAAGCCTGCCCATAGATAGTTTTGAAATCCTCAATATACTTCTCAAACATCAGTTGAGCAAAACAATCAGTTGAGCAGTTTTTCGATGTTGTTTATGAGCATCAGTTGAACAAATAGTTACTGCAACAAATAACAGCAAGAAATGCTTATAAACACGCTCATTTAGAATATCTTTCAAGACAACAATCCCTACGTTATTAAGAAAATTTCTCCATTCTACTCCCTTCTGAAATGATAAGCACTTCATTCCTCTCATAGATCGATGAATTTCTGATGGAAGTTGGGTATTTATGAGGGAAGTTGTTAATTTTTCAATGTCCCGAGCACACAGTTTTCCTTCGTATCCGAGACTTCCATCTCGCCATCCAATTAGATACCGTTTCATAATTCCAAACTCAAGCAAATGAAGGGAATCTGCTACCCCAAAATCCTTAATCATGTCGAAACCAGGTACTTTCAAAATTGGAGAATTGGAGACGACAAAGTCCTTGACAAAATCCTATTCTTTATTTTCAGAAAATATATATATTTTTTAATTTCTTTTTATTTGTGAATTTTAACTTAGGCTAATTCTTCACACCCAGAAAGTATGGTCTTCAACACTTTTTTATATTTCTCACGTCTTTTTTTTTAATTGCGGTAATAAGTATCATTCATTTTGAATGTTATTTTTGATTTACAATCCATTTTTGTGAGTTATTATGATCCGCACAATTTCTCACTGATGGTTTGTTATTATCATTAAAGGCTGAATAAAAGAGTCCTAGCGCATAACTTTTAATATTGTAGAAAGGCTGGATAAATGGATATAGAGAAGTTGGATAATCTTCTATTGAGAATCATATTCATCAAACTTTGATAAGCTGAACAAAAGATGCTTTGTGAACTCAACAAGCTACTTTTCAACTAGGTGTTCAGCTTTCGACTTATTCAGCTATTGGCACCATTAACCAACCATTGTTCAGCATTGACTCTCACTGTTCAGCTACTATTGTTACTTGGGAGTGCTGTAGCTGATCCAGCCATCTTCAAGTGTAGCTGCGCCAAGCTGCTCTTCTATTGGTAGGGCCACTGCTAACTGCTGCGTGTAGTCTTGAGCCACTTTTACGTTACGCAGCTGCTCGATGTTTAGCCGCGGCGTTCGACTTCGACGCGTGGTGATATCTGTCGAAAGTTTTGAGCGCAGGCATACAGCGACTTAGTAGTGATCCGAATCTATTTTCGCACTGCGGTATGTGCGGACGTTGGTTATATCCGAGAAGAATTTACCGTCGATTAGAACGTAGTCGATTTGGTTTTCTGTTTGATGGTCGGGTGATCTCCAGGTAGCTTTGTGGATATCTTTGCGAAGGAAGAGTTTACGCATCGCTGGCCGTTATCATTTGATACGGCGTGCAGGCTGTTACGCCCGATTTCCGGTCTGTATTTTTTTTTCCCTTCCTATCTGCGCGTTCATGTTGCCGACAACGATTTTCACGTCACGCGGCGATCGACCATCGTATGTTTGTTCTAACTGCGCGTAGAACGCTTCTTTCTCGTCATCAGGTCTTTCTTCATGTGGGCAGTGGACGTTGATGATGCTGTAGTTGAAGAAACGGCCCTTAACTCTTAACATGCACATCCTTGCTTTGATCGGCTGCCACCCGATCACACGTTGCCGCATCTTGCCCAACAATATAAATCCTGTTCCCAGTTCATTGGTGGTGCCACAGCTCTGGTAGAAGGTAGCCGCTCGATGCCCGCTTTTCCACGCTTTCTGTCCAGTCCAACAAAGTTCCTGCAACGCCACGATGTCGAAGTATGTAGTTGTAGGGATGTATTTCGTCGTAAATTATCCTATCAAATCCTGCGAAACCTGGTGAATTACAATTCCATGTTCTAAATTTCCAATCATAGTCCTTATTTTGTCGCGTGGGTCTTTGCCGATTGTATCGAGTCGTATTTTCTACTACGTTATTCGCAATGGGGATTTTTACGGGTGGCTTATTGGGCCTACGCCAACATTCCTGTCTCACCGGAGGGCCATCGTGCCAGTTCTGTTTAACGACCTAACCAACACTGGGACGACCACGCTGATGGGGCTACCACCTTGGATTTAGCTGGGCGTGGTGTAGCGTTTCTTACTCAGCCGCTGGATGCCAGAACAGACGCTGTTTGAGCCGTACCTCCTTGGTGAACAGACACTCGGATCGTATCTCCTCAATCTAGCTGAAGTCAGAAGGACAATAGTGCCCAGGCTGCACTACCAGCTAAGCACACAACTCTTAGCTGGCGGTCTTTGTCATCGCTTGATCCGTGGAAGCATGAGATAGACACTTGTGAGGACCAGAGCTATGTATGTTGGACGCTCTCCTTATCGACTCACCGTTTTGCAGACCAGTCAAATATACAATACACGATAAACAGCTATCGTTTAACGAGTCTTTATAGTTGACCATATTCCTGCTTGTTGCGACATTTTCCAACAACTCACAAGGTCTTGGTAACCCCCAACTTGTCCTTCAAATGAATTAAAACTCTCCAATGCATGAAATGTCACCTTTCCGTCATCGCCAAACGATGTCATCGCATTAAGTCATTTTTCCGCTTCACATCCCCCGCATCAAGCTTACCAAAGCGTCGATTTCAACAGTTCACATTCCGCAATCACAGCCCTGGTAATGAAACGCTCACAAATCCACCCGCACTTTTCATCACCTCCACAGAAAACCATCACCTGCCAACACACTAGTTCGTTTTCCTCAACCTCTTATCACCGCTCTAGCATCAAATCTGATCTCACCCCGGTAGACCTCGCCACCAGTCAGCCGCCGGCCAAGCAGCTTCATCAATTAGCACACAAATTACCGCCCTCGTTACTCGCGATTTACCCGCGCGGATGGGCGATTACTAAAACAAATATGGCGAAAATGTTTTCTGCAGCGCACCCCGAACGCTTCCTCTCACCGACGGCGGCGACGCGACGGTCATGATTAGCCAGCCATATGAGCGAGAGGCAGATGGGTGCTTGCTTGATGTTGCGCCAGACGGCGTGGCGTCCAACCGATAAATTTTCACGCCAACTCATAAAAACCACCCACTCACAAAAACAGTGCAGACCCATCTGCTTGCGTGGGTCGTGCGTGTGCCGTTTCACTCTCAGCGCCGGCGGGGCCTTTTAAACGGGGTGATGATGGCTGGTGGAAAACTAGTCCATTTCATGCGCGGATTATTGTGGGAAATGCGTTCATTTAGGCTTTTTGACTTTAGGTCAGGGAAGTAGAGAATCGCTCTTTTGTAAGGCACGAGCAATTCACATCACAATCCCTGTCTCTGCAATAATCTGGATGCAAGCATACGGTGGTTCTGTCACATTCGTCAGAAAACCAGTGATGTCATTGTAAAATCAGAAATGGCGCCAATATTGTTCCGATTTTTTTCTATAATTATCGTGTCCCTTTCTTGCAGGCATTGCTTTAATGGTTTCAGCAAGGATTCTTCCAAAGGTTTCTCCGAAATAGAGGTGTGCGCCGCCGCGCCACGCCGCACAGTGGGATCATTCTGAAAAAAAGATGATCAAAACCTCTAAGAGCTGTTAGATGACATTTTAGCATGTAGGTGTCTTTGGAAGATATCTTCAGAAAAATCTTCTCTGTTTTCATGCATACTCACTGCATGGTAAAACTGTAGGGTGAACCCGAGCAAAAACATATTTTTTCAAAATATTTTTTATAGGGTAGATGTCTTCAGCAAAGTTGTAGAACAAGTAATTTTAAGTATCTTTGCTGATGACATCATATAGTTTGGACTTCATTGTTAGGGAGAAAATATGAAAGTTTAAAAAACAAGCTCAAAATCAGTTTTTTGAACTTTTCCATGATTATATCGTAAAATTTCAACGTAATATGTTCTACAAGTTTGTAGGTACTACTGGAATACACTATCTTGCCGAAGACACCAACTCTGTAAAATTGAAAACTGCTCTAGCAAACCCATTTTTTTTGAATTTTTTTCACTATTTTCACTATTGAATATTTTTTGAATAGGCACTTTTTGGCAGCCGTGCTATCAAAATTGCAATGCTTTATCATGTCCAGAATAGACCAAAAGTGACTTAACAATCGGGTCTGATAAGGCACTTTGATTTCTGATGCTATTTTAATAGTCATTTTTCAAAGAAAATATTCACAAATTTCATACAAATCATTGATTACAAACTGAAAACTCACGAAAACTTTTCGGCATTAATATTTGTTAATCAAAATAGTATTCTTGTTGAAATAGTCTACATTTCTAACACTGTGGTTGCTCCTCTCCTCTTCTCTTCTTGGCGTAACGTCCTCACTGGGACAAAGCCTGCTTCTCAGCTTAGTGTTCTATGAGCACTTCCACAGTTATTAACTGAGAGCTTCCTCTGCCAATGACCATTTTGCATGTATATATCGTGTGGCAGGCACGAAGATACTCTATGCCCAAGGAAGTCAAGGAAATTTCCTTTACGAAAAGATCCAGGACCGACCGGGAATCGAACCCGTCACCCTCAGCATGGTCATGCTGAATACCCGTGCGTTTACCGCCTCGGCTATATGGGCCCTGTGGACACTGTGGTTGCCTTTACATTGAATATCCGACAAAAAATATCGCTTTTTAAATTTTTAGATGAGTTAAAAACTCACTATTGAATATTTTTTGCGTAGGCACTTTTTGGCAGCCGTGCTGTAAAAATTTCTATGGTTCATTATGTTCAGAATAGACCAAAATTGACTTAACAATCAGGTCTGATAAGGCACTTTGATATCTGAAGCTATTTTAATAGCAATTTTCAAAGAAAATATTCACAAATCTCATACAACCTTTCGATATTATTTTTAGCTGATCCAAGTAGTAATTCTAAATAAAAAAAAACAAGCCTAATAAATGTAGACTATTTCAACTGTTAGTGTCATTTATTTTGAACTACAAATTTTGAAAGAGGGAAAAGCTTCTTTGAGTGATTTCCTCATCTACGAAATCTTTCTCAAAAAGGCACAAAACCTTTTTATATTTTCAAAAAATCGTTTTAATATAAACTTAAAACTAAAGGCTCCTCCGGAAAAGTATCCATAATCGAGCCGTTATCTTGATGCGGATTTGTCAAGGGATGAACCAAGATAATATGTCTACGACGAAGGAATTTTGAAAATCATGGACAGGAATCGACCTAACGGACGCAGTTCTTGAAAACTGGATAAAATAAATTTTAAAGAGTATCATACAGCATAACCAATTTCAATAAAATATCTGTAAAGAATTTTCATCATGACGTAAGATTTACAACCTAGAATATCTCTAACAGATATTGGCTATTTCAATGTGATGTAACAATGTTTCACTCGTTTTATTTTATTTTCAACACAAAACTTGTAGAGGCATTCATTATATTTTCGCCTTTTTAGTTTTTTAACCGAAGTTATAAAGTTAACATAGCAAATGAAAAAAAAAAATGTTATCATTGTTTTGGTTGATTGATTAATGTATGTATTTTAACATAAACAAATGCATTGGGAATTACAATAAAAAAATAGATAAAATACACAGTTTTTAATTGGTGTTAAAAACTCATCTAAAAATCTAAAAAGCTATATTTTTTGTCGTATTTTCAATGTAAAGTCAACCACAGTGTTAGAAATGTAGACTATTTCAACAAGAATACTATTTGGATTTACAAATATTATTGTCGAAAAGTTTTCGTGAGTTTTCAGTTTGTATTAATTGATTTGTATGAAATATGTGAATATTTTCTTTGAAAAATGACTATTAAAATAGCATCAGAAATCAAAGTGCCTTATCAGACCCGATTGTTAAGTCACTTTTGGTCTATCCTGGGCATGATGAAGCATTGAAATTTTGATAGCACGGCTGCCAAAAAGTGCCTATTCAAAAAATATTAAATTGTGAAAATAGTGAAAAATTTTCAAAAAAATGGTTTACTGGAGCAATTTTTAATTTTACAGAGTTGGTGTCTTCGACAAGATAGTGTATTCCAGTAGTATCTACAAACTTGTAGAACATATCACGTTGAAATTTTACGATATAATCATGGAAAATGAGCATGAGCATGAGCAATGAGCATAGATGACCGCACAATTCGTAGTTGCTACTCCGTGATTGACCAGAGCAATCAAAATTGCACAAGGAACCAATGAATAGGGCTTGGGACTAGCTTACTATTCTCAATGTACACAGTTCGAGAGCTCTCAACTTTAATAAGGTCAATAACGGCGCCGGCCACGTCCTTACGGTCATCGAGGATGGGAGGGAATGTTAGTAAGACAAACGTTGTTATAAAGACCGCGAATCGCTGCATCTCCACGTTTGTCTCAGGAAGGAATTTTTTGTTAGTAGGGTCAGGTACATTGTCAGTCCGGGAGTCACCTATGGTTGGTGATATGATTTGACAATGGATGAATATACACAAACCGCCGTTAACAACCGACCACTTTTCGACGCAAAAACTAGCCAAAAAGAAAATCCTATCGCGCGTCTCCACCCCACTAGGGAGCAGAAACCTTTAGTCTATTCCACACAGAAATACACTGAACGCGACTCACTTGTCGGCGCCCGGATTTTTTCTCGACCGGCGAGCCCGAACTAACATTTTTCATTCTTTTGTGTAAATGTGAAAGAAAATATTTATTATCAACTAAAAATGTATTGGGAACTAGCGCCGACGGGAAGCGAAAAATTCGGAACCGACTCAAGCCACGACGCGTCCACCGCACACTGAATTCCGAAAATGCGGCCTGTACACTTTGCCTCCAAAAACTCACTAAATCGGCCCGTGCGAAGATGAGCAGTCAAATAGACGACGACGACGCGCACGCGGATGATCCGGATAAAAAAAGCAGCCTGTACACTTTTTGAAATTTTACGATATAATCATGGAAAAGTTCAAAAAACTGATTTTGAGCTTGTTTTTTAAACTTTCATATTTTCTCCCAAAAAATGAAGTCCAAACTATATGGTGTCTTCAGCAAAGATACTTGAAATTACTTGTTCTACAACTTTGCTGAAGACTACCCTCAAAAAAATTATTTTGAAAAAATATTTTTTTGCTCGGGTTCACCCTACAGTTTTACCATACAGTGAATATGCATAAAAATAGAGACGATATTTCTGAACACATCTTCCAAAGGCACCTATATGCTAAAATGTCATCGGCTCTTAGAGGTTTTGATCGTCTTTTTTCAGAATGATCCCACTGTGCGCCGGCGCCGCCGCCGATTTTTGGTTCACGCCGCCGCCGCCGAACTCCAATTTTCAACGCCGATCTCAAAAACGCATTGATAAATTATATTATTTTTTAATTTATTTCTTTACAATATTTCAAGCAATTGGAGTCATCTGCATACATAGCAGTTTTCAGCGTTTACCCATTTTTTTGTTCCAAATTTATATCAGTTTTAAAACCTTGGAACGCTAAAACAGATCAAATTACGCTCAGTTCCACTGGTAGTTGTTTTAAATTCTAAACTTTCCATGTCGCGTCAACGATGTTTTGAAAGTGAAAGCCCTTTGAATTAAATTGGGTTCACAATGATACCGGGAGTTCCTAAAGATAACCGCTGGCTGAAGAAAAAATCTAGGGATTCCGTAGTAAATACTTCTTCTAGAAATTCCTAGTAGTCTTCTAGAAATTCCTACACAGATAAAAATAATGATTTTTACACGTCATGTAAACTTCATTTTAGTCATGTAAACTTAGTGTTATGATGGTTTACATAATATATCATGTAAATTTGTGTTATATGCCATGTAAACTCTCAGAGTCATGCTGATTTACATGACATATAATGGAAATTTACATTATATTTTTTTGAATTTTACATGATATGTGATGTAAACTTCTGTGATATCCCACGCTCCAATTATGTGCATCATATGTCACAGAATTTTACACTCTTTTTTCGATCTGTGTAGAAGTTACTCCGGGTTTTATTTTATGAGATCCTCCGGGAATTACTCTAGAAGTTCTTCCTGGGAATTCCTTTGGGAGCTCGTCCGGCAATTCCTCTAGGAGCACCTCCGGTATTCCTCCACGAGTTCTTCAACGAGTTCAGCCGGGAGTACTCCAGCAATTTCTGTAGCAATTCTTCCAGGAGTTTCTTTTAAAAATTCTTCCGGAAATTCTTCCATAAGTTTCTCCGAACATTCTTCTAGAAGTTCCTGAGAAAATTTCTCTAGGATTTCCTCCAAGAATTCCTCTGAGAATTCCTCTACGAGTTCCTTCGGGGATTCCTTTCCAATTTTTTCCGGGAATTACTCTAAGAGTTTCACCGTAACTTTCTCTAAAAGTTCTTCCGGGAATTCCTCTAGGAGTACTACCGGGAATTTGAATATCTTCGAGAACACCTTCACGAGTTTTACCGGGAATAGGTTATCCGGGCAATTTAACTACTATTTGCTCAAAAAGTTTTTTTTTCTAGAAGTTGCACTGGGTATGCCAGGAGTTTTCTCCGAGAATTCTTTAAGGAATTTCCCCGGAAGGTTCCTCTAGAAGTTCTTCCAGAAATTCCTCTAAAGTTCCGGTAATACATCCAGGAGTTTTCCCGAACGTTCCTCTTAAAGTTCTCCCAGGAATTTCTCTAGAAGTATCTGAGTTCACCCGGGAATTACTCTGCGAGTTCTTCTGGGAATTTCTTCACGAATTTCTTGTGTATTTTTCTAGGAGTTCCATCGAAAATTTATCTAGACCTTCTCTCAGGAATTTATGTGGGAGTTCAGCCGGGAATTTCTTTGGGAGTACCTCCGGGAATTCTTTTAAGAGTTCATCCGGGAACTCATCTGGGAATACCTCTGGTATTAGCTCTACGAGTTCCTCCTTGAATTCCTTTCCGAATTTATTCGGCAATTTCTCTAGGAGTTCCTCCGGAAATTCCTCCGAAAGTTTCTCCGGCAATTATTTTACTAGTTGCTTTAAAAGTATTTCTGGTAGTTGCACAAAGATTGTCCGGAGTTTCCTCCAAGAATTCTTCTAAGTGTTTCTCCGTGAATTCCACTGAGAGTTCCTCCGGCAATTCCTTTAAAAGTTCATCCATAAATTTCTCTAAGAGTTCTTCTAAGATTTGTTTCCGGAATTCTTCCAGGAGTTTCCCCAAACGTTCCTCTAAGAGTTCACCAGGGAATTATTTTAGATGTTCTTTTGGAAATTCGTTTAGGAGATCATCCTGGAATTCCTCTAGGTGTACCTACGGGAATGCCTCTACGAGTTCCTCCGGGAGTTCCTTTGAGAGTTTATTCGGAAATTCCTTTAGGATGTCATTCTGGATATTTTTTTGGGCAACTGATTGATGATTCACCATAACGATAAGCTCAATGAATAGCCAAAAACATGTGTAAATAAAAAAAAAAACTAAACCGTAGCTGTAAACATGTCATTGCATCTTCAACATGATGAGTTACTAAAAAATAAAACACTGATATCGATTAACGGATTTACAAAAATTTAAAAATTATGACAACGCCGTTTCACGCCGCCGCCGCCGCCGCCGAAAATTTATTCGTTGTCACGCCGATCACGCCGCCGCCGCTGGCTAAAAAAAATGCAAAACGCCGCCGCCGACAGATTTCAAATCGGCGCACACGTCTACTCCGGAAGTTAATTTAGAATACATATATTCCATCTTATGTAATTCTTAAGCATTCTCTGAAGGAATTCCTCCAGGAACATTATTAGAAATTCTTCCACGAATTTTTCCTTAGGATTTCTCAAAGATTTTTTTTAATTTCTCAATAAATTCTTCCACAATTTTTTCCAAGGATCTCTCCAGGAATTCCTCCAAAGATTTCTTCAAAAGGTGCAAGTTTTTCGCAGAGATTTGGAGACTCTTTCTGAGATTTTTTCAAAAATTCCTATAAGGTTTTCCTTTATAATTTCAAAATTCTTTCCAGGAACTCTTTCAGAAAATATTGTTGGAATTTTTCCATGTATTCAGGGATTACATACATTTATTTGTTCCACATCATTAAGACAAGACATAATCAACAATAGTACGCCACAATACTCGGTTTGTGGCTGCCGCTCTCCATCCTCGGTCACGCTCCACCTGGTCCGCCCATCGTGCTCTCTGCGCTCCACGCCTTCTTGTGCCAACCGGATCCGTTGCAAACACCAGCTTTGCAGGGTTGTTGTCCGGCATTCTTGCAACATGCCCTGCCCACCGTATCCTTCCGGCTTTGGCCACCTTCTGGATGCTGGGTTCGCCGTAAAGTGCAGCGAGCTCGTGGTTCATCCTTCTCCGCCACACACCGTTCTCCTGCACACCGCCGAAGATCGTTCTTAGCACGCGTCGCTCGAAAACTCCGAGTGCTTGTAGGTCCTCCTCGAGCATGGTCCATGTCTCGTGCCCGTAGAGGATTACCGGTCTTATTAACGTTTTGTACATGGTGCATTTGGTGCGTGGGTGAATCTTTTTCGACCGCAGTTTCTTCTGGAGCCCGTAGTAGGCCCGACTTCCGCTGATGATGCGCCTCCGAATTTCACGGCTCACGCTGTTGTCAGCCGTCAGTAAGGATCCGAGGTAGACGAATTCCTCCACCACCTCGAAAGTATCCCCGTCTATCGTAACATTACTACCCAGACGGATCCGGTCGTGTTCGGTTCCGCCTACCAGCATGTACTTTGTTTTTGAGGCATTTACCACCAGTCCGACCTTTGCTGCTTCGCGTTTCAGGCGGGTGTACAGTTCTGCCACCGTTCCAAATGTTCTAGCGATAATGTCCATGTCGTCCGCAAAGCACACAAATTGACCGGATTTTGTGAAAATCGTTCCCCGGCTGTTGAGCCCGGCTCGTCGCATCACACCTTCCAGCGCGATGTTGAAGAGTAGACATGAGAGTCCGTCACCTTGTCGCAGTCCCCGGCGAGATACGAATGAACTGGATAGTTCACCCGAAACCCTTACGCAGTTTTTCACACCGTCCATCGTTGCTTTAATCAGTCTAGTCAGCTTCCCAGGAAAGCCGTTTTCGTCCATGATTCTCCATAGCTCTGCGCGGTCGATACTATCGTATGCCGCTTTGAAGTCGATGAACAGGTGGTGCGTTGGGACCTGGTATTCACGGCATTTCTGGAGGATTTGCCGTACGGTAAAGATCTGGTCCGTTGTCGACCGGCCGTCGATGAAGCCGGCTTGATAATTTCCCACGAACTCATTTGTTTTAGGTGACAGACGACGGAAGATGATCTGGGATAGCACTTTGTAGGCAGCATTCAAAATAGTGATCGCCCTGAAGTTCTCACATTCCAAATGGTCGCCTTTCTTGTGAATGGGGCAGATTACCCCTTCCTTCCACTCCTCCGGTAGCTGTTCGGTTTCCCAGATCCTGACTATCAGCCAATGCAGACAGGTGGCCAACTTTTCTGGGCCCATCTTGATGAGTTCAGCTGCGATACCATCCTTACCAGCTGCTTTGTTGGTTTTGAGCTGGTGAATGGCATCCTTAACTTCCCTCAGCGTGGGAGTTGGTTCATTTCCGTCCTCCGCTGCACTGGCGTCGTCGTTCCTTCCGTTGCCGTGGGCTCCCGTGCCTACGTTCTCCACGCCGTTCAGGTGCTGATCGAAGTGCTGCTTCCACCTTTCGATCACCTCACGTCCGTCCGTCAAGAGGCCTCCGTCTTTATCCCTGCATATTTCGGCTCGCGGCACGAAGCCGTTGCGGGATGCGTTGAGCTTCTGATAGAACTTCCGTGTTTCTTGGGAACGGCACAGCAGTTCCATTTCTTCACACTCCGCTTCTTCCAGGCGGCGCTTTTTGTCCCGAAAGAGGCGGGTCTGCTGTTTCCGCTTCTGCTTATAACGTTCCACGTTCTGTCGAGTCCCTTGCTGCAGCATTACCGCCCTCGTTGCATTCTTCTCCTCCAAAACCGTTCTGCACTCTTCGTCGAACCATTCGTTCCGTCGATTCCGTTCCACGTACCCGATGGTGCTCTCAGCTGCGTCGTTGATGGCTGCTTTCACTGTACTCCAGCAGTCCTCTAGAGGGGCCTCATCGAGCTCGCCCTCGTCTGGCAACGCGGCCTCGAGATTCTGCGCGTATGCTGAGGCGACATCCGGTTGCTTCAGTCGCTCTAGGTTGTACCGTGGCGGTCGCCGGTACCGTACACTGTTGATGACGGAGAGTTTTGGGCGCAGTTTGACCATCACCAGATAGTGGTCGGAGTCGATATTGGCGCCACGATAGGTCCTGACGTCGATAATGTCGGAGAAGTGCCGTCCGTCAATCAGAACGTGGTCGATTTGAGATTCCGTCTGCTGTGGTGATCTCCAGGTGTAACGATAAGGAAGGCTGTGTTGGAAAAAGGTGCTACGTATGGCCATATTTTTGGAGGCGGCGAAATCAATGAGTCGTAGGCCGTTTTCGTTCGTTTGCTGGTGGGCGCTAAACTTACCAATCGTCGGTCTGAATTCCTCCTCCTGGCCTACCTGAGCGTTCAAATCTCCTATGATGATCTTGACGTCGTGGCTTGGGCAGCGGTCGTACTCGCGTTCGAGCTGCGCGTAAAATGCGTCCTTGTCATCATCAGTACTTCCGGAGTGTGGGCTGTGCACGTTTATTATGCTGAAGTTGAAGAATCGGCCCTTGATCCTCAACCTGCACATTCTTTCGTCGATCGGCCACCAACCGATCACGCGCCTCTGCATATCACCCATCACGATGAAAGCTGTTCCCAGCTCGCGTGTGTTGCCGCAGCTCTGGTAGATGGTATGATTACCTCTAAACGTTCGCACCATGGATCCTGTCCAACACACCTCCTGCAGCGCTACGATGCCGAACCCGCGGTCCTTCTGTAGATCGGCGAGTATGCGGGTGCTCCCAATGAAGTTGAGAGATCGGCAGTTCCACGTACCGAGTTTCCAATCGCAAGTCCTTTTTGTTCGCTGGGGTCGTTGCCGTTGGTCTCGGTTCGTATTATTCTGTTGCTGATTTTCCGTTACAATGGGTTTTTACGGCTGGCTCGTAGGGCCTGACACCAACCCCCTACTTTCCGGAGGACCATAGTGCACAGTTGAGCTTAGAGTCCTTCCCCGGCACTCGGACGTAGATCAGCCGCCCCTAACATGGGGATCAGACGCTGTTGTGAGCCGCTCCTCCTGGAGAACAGACGCTCAGGTTTGCCGAAGCAAATCCCCCCTTCCCTGTCAGCCTACGACCAAAGGTCCCACCGGGGTTGGTTACCCGATCTTCCCTAAGGTTGCTCATAGTTTCCGGCCGGTACCGCGTGGAGGTAGGGATAGGAGTTGCTGGGCAGAGGCTAGTGGATCACAATGGGATCTGAATTGCGCAGCATACCCAGCCTTTACCGTGCCGTATTCAGGGATTCTCTGAGGTATTTATTCAGAAATAAATCCAGAAAACTTTTAAGATATTCTTCTGGAAGTACCTCCAAGTATACCTCCAGGGATTGCTAAGGATTAGTACAGGCATTTCTGCAGAGATTCTTTCCGACATTTTTTCCGGTGATGCTTTAGGAATTTTTACAACAAATCTCTATGAAATTCATGCAGAAATAACAACATAATTTATTGATCGACATTTTCGACATATTTTTAAAGAAATTATTCTATAAATACTTGCAAAGGGTTTTACAGTGCTTCCAGGTATTCTTTCGAAGATCCCTTACAAAATATTTTTTCAAGAAATTACTTCTCTAAAGAATTCCTCTAGAATTTATATTTAAATTTTCGGCGGGATTTCTTTCAGAAATTTCTGCAAAAAAATACTTCCGTTATTTTCACAACACTGTTAAGAGATTCCTTCAGACATTTCTAAAGCAAACTTTCTCATGAAAATTCCTTCAGAAATTATTCATGATTTTTTTCTAGGAACTAAGGAAGAATCTTAGCCATCCCAATACAAAACGTTTGGAATAGCTCTCTGACGCAGTACACGGTTTAGATAAAAAATGCACGAGGATGGTTCAGGAGTTTTTCAAGTGTTCTTCCAGACATTCATCCAAGAATTTCTTCAGATATAACTTCAGAAATTGTTTCAGGATTTTATGCCCAGGAATCGTTCCAAAAATGTTCCACAATTTCTTCCAGGAATTTTGAAAAGATTCTAAAACAATCATGGAAAATTTCTATAAAAAATCATAGAAAATAAAATTCTAAAGGAATTCATGGAATTTTTGATGAAATCGCCGGTAGAATGCCTGTTGAAATCTTCGGAAGTACTCTTGAATGAATCTCTAGAGAAATATCTAAAGAAATCCCAGGGAAATTCTTGAAGGAATTCCAGGAAGAAATTTTGAAAAATATCCTGAAAAATACCTGGAGAAGCTCATCTGGAAATCCTTGATGAAATTCCTAGGAAAGTTCTATTGAGGAATTTTTCGAAAAAGAAATCCTGGATTAAATTGTTTTTTTTTTCTTAATCATTTGAAAAAAAATGTCTCCTTCCTGGAAAAAAAATCTCTATATAATGTTGATTTTTCTCCAGAAATTTCTCCAGGGTTCTCTTAAGAAAACTTTTGAGAAATAATTTCGAAATTTCTTCGAGAATCTCAAAATTCTCCCTGTAATCCTTTCACATATTGAAATAGAAATACTTTCTTGAGATTCCTTCAGACATTCCACTATTGATTCTTCGCGAAACTTCCCATAGAATTAATTTAGAAAACCTTGCATAATATGCTTCAGAAGCTTCCTTACGAATTTCTTCAAGAATTTCCTACAGGGATTCAATCAGAAGTTCTTGTTAAGATTCCTTCAGAAATATCTATCTGTTTGTTGTTTAGAACTTCCTGCAAAAGTAGTTTTCAGGAAGTTTTCCTGGAATTTCCTCAGAGATTGATCAAAGGATTTCTATAGAAATGCATCTTGCTGTTGCATTTCTGGAATTCCTCCTCTGCTTCTGTCAAAGAATCGTTTAAAAATACATTGGGAAAAGGTTTCATGGATTTCTTCAAAATTTGCTCCGGAGATTCCTTGAGAAATTGCTTTAGAAGTCTTATCAGACATTTTTAAGAGTTTGTTTCGGAAGCTCTGCTATCGATTGCTTCATAAATTCTTCGAGAGTTTTCTGTAGAAACTCCATTAGAGATTGCTTTAGAAATTTATCGGAAGGTTTCCCTTTGAACATCTTCCTTTGTATTTTTTCCATGGATTCGCTCAGAAAATCCCTGCAGACATTCTTTTCAGAAATGGGTAGCTTAACAAACTTCCCCATGAATTTCCTCAGATTCAAAATGTGCCAAAAACTCCTCGGACGTTTCGTTAAAAAATCCTCTATTTCCTTCAGAGACACTGCAAAAAACTTCTGTGGTTTTTTTTTATTTATTGCAGTAATTCTTCAAGAAATTATTCTAGAGAGTCTTCAGGTTCTGACATTCCTCTAGAATTTTCTTCAGGAATTTCCCTCTTCACTCCTTTAGAAAAATCATCCAAAGATTTATTAAGAAATTTCCGCAAAGAGGGCTTCAAGCTGCATTCCTGGAAATTCTTCAGAAATAAGTCTCAGGATTCCTCCCGAAGTTTCAGAATTTTATTAGAAAATCTTCTTTTTTTCAGAAATTTGCCAGGGATTTCTTAAAAAAATGTTTCTCTTTGAAAAAATCTTTTAAAATTTCTTATTCAAAAAAAGGAACACGGAGCTTCTACAGGAATTATTCCGTGGATTATAAAAAAAAACCTCCCATGTAATGCCTCAGACACGGATTTCATCAGAAATTGCTCTAGAATATCCTCCTGAAACGTCCTCAAGGTGGATCTGGCGTGATGGCTAAAGCACGTGACTATCATGCCGAGAATCCAGGATCGAATCCCATGTGAGTTCTTCTTCGGAAGGGAGGATAAGCGTGGGTCCCGAGAAGAACTAGCCTACGTCTAAAAATTTCGTTTATACAAATAAAAAAAATGTTTTCAAGGATTCCTTTAGAAAAACTTCCACAGATTTGCTCTGTAATTTCAAAATGGATTCCTTTAGAAAATTCTGCACCTCCTTCAGAAATCTATCCTAAACTTTATTAAAAACTATTTTAGGAATTCTTCCAGAAGTTCCTTTATGAAAACTTTCAAATATTCCTTCGAAAATTCCTTCAAAGTTTCTTAAAGAAATTCCAACTGAGATTTTCTTTTAAATCCTTTAAGGATTCATCGGGAAATTCCTCCAGACAGGCCCGTGCACAGAAAAGGCGGCAAGAGAGGGGTTTTTACTATTTTCCTTTCCCCAGAAATTCCTTCCAGAATTCTGTAGGAGACCACCAGGAGTTCCCCGGGAATTCCTTCAGGACTAACCCAGGTATTCCTCCAGAAGCTCTTGAGGAATTCCTGCAATAGTTGTTCGGATAGTTTTCCAGGGCTTCTGCTGGAGAACTCCGAAGTTTCCTGGGAATTCCAACAATAGTTTCCCGGGAAATTCACCAGAAGTTCTTCGGGAATTTCTCCTGAAGTTCTCCGCAAAATCCTTCAATTATAGCCAAGTAATGCTTTCAGGAGTTCCCCAGGAATTCCTTCAGGAGTTCTTCGGGAGTCCCTCCAAAAGTTATCCGGAATCCCTCCAGGAGTTCCTCAGGAAATCCCCGGAATTAATCGGAGAGTTCTTCTACAATTTATCCTGTTCCTCCTGTTCCTACAGGAGTCCTCAGCGATTTTCTGCAGGAGTTCTTCGGAAATTCTTCCACAAGTTCCCCGGGATATCCTTCAACTGTTGTCCGGGAATACCTCCAGGAGTTCCCCAGGGGTTTTATCAGAAATTCCTCCAGAAAATCCCCGGGGATTCTCCCATGAGCTCCCCGAAAATTTCTCCAAGAGTTCCCCAGGAATTTCTTCAGGAGCTCCCCGAGAATTCCTCCTGGACTTGTCCGCAAATTCCTTCAGGATTTCCTCGGGAATTTCTCCAGGAGTTCTACGGGATATTCCCTAGGAACCCCAGGAGCGATTCCTGAGGAACCCCATGAAAGATTCCCGGGAAACTCCAGGAGAGATTCCCGCAAAGCTCTTGGAGAAATTGCCGAGGAACTTCTGGAGAGATCCTCGAAGAATTTCTGGTGGGATTCTCGTGGAACTCCTGGAGGGATTTCCGAGAAACTCCTTAAAGGATTTCTGATGGCATTCTAGGTGGAAACCCCAGAGGGGACTCCTGGAGGAATCCCAAGAGGAAGAAATTTCAGCAGGAAGTTTCAGATAAATCTTGAGAAGGAATCCTCAGAAAAATTTGGTGTTCTGTTGTTGTTCAAAATCGTAACATTACCAACGCTAAAAATTTTAATTTTGTGTTTTTTTGCCGATAAGTTTAGTTTGTATGAATTTGCTAAAGATCAAACTCTATTACGTGAAAATTTTGCAACTCTTCTGCTTGTAATCCTTTTCCGATTCCTCTCATCCGCAGATATCAACCCGGTTGATCATCTTCCTGATGCTAGCGGCAGGTACCGGGCTCGAACCGGGATCAGTGACAGCCATCACAATCACAACGACGGACGCCATGCTGGAATCGACTCAGACCACCATCACGGCGGACATGATACCCAGCAGCAGCTTGGACGACGAATCGACTGTCAGCGAGAAATCCGATCTGACCGAAGCGGAAACAAAGGATCCGAAAAAGTTGGAGATTATCAAGCAAATTCGGAAGATCAATACCGACGGGTCGTATACGGTGGGGTACGAAGCGGAAGACGGAACGTTTAAGATTGAGAGTCGGGATGTGCTGGGGAATGTCAAGGGAACTTACGGGTACATTGATGAGAATGGAGAGATTCAGAGGGTGTCTTACAATGCTCATAACAATACTGGGATTAAATCGGCGGAGCCTCCACAAGTAACGGAGGATGTCGTCCACATTCCACCGAGGTTTAACCGGAGTCATATTGGAGCACCAACTACCAGAAGGCCTGCCTTGTACCATTCGAGTACATCTGCTCCGCAGCGAACGAGTGTGATCCAAACAATTCCACGGAAGCGACCGCACATGACTTCAACAACAGAGAGGCCGTCGTCGAAAGCAGCGGATACGACTACTTCGTACGAACCTACTACGGCATCCAGCCAGAGCACTTCGGTTCATACTGCAAAACCGTTGCTGATAATACGACCAACTCCATTGCCACTTAGTGCGAAGACCATTGAACAGCTGGCGAGACCTGAAAAGCTGGAAAGTGAACACATATCGAAGATCTACCCTAAGGCTTCACCGCTAAGGCAGAAGGAACCGGAGAAGAAGCCTGTGAGAGGCAACTTCCTGAGGAGACAGCTGCCTCAGGAGTCAGAAGAGCAATACGAAGCCCAACAGCAAGTCGTCTACGGTCAGTCCGCAGGCGAAGAGATTGCCAATCTATTTTCCGCAACGCCACCCGGATTGCGGCCAATTTACTCGACCACACCAGCTCCCAGAATTCCAGCTGCGGTGCTGGCAGCTCGCCAAAGGGCAGCACAAATCCAGAATTTGATCACCAGTGAAAGACCTTCCACCACGACGGAACGGGTGTACGCCAAACCTCCTCGCAAGCAGGAGCCGGCTCCCGTAATGTACGAACCGGCAACAGAGCCGTCTTCGGAAACCAGTTACGTTACCGATATGCCAGTCTCGGTCGTACAAATCCCAGCAAATTCGAACCGCGAAGTCGCGGAAGCTGCCGAAGATGAACGAAGAGTATACCGGCAAAGACCGATAGAATTCCGACCTCGAGAAGGATACCGGTTTGTTCCGGCTCAAGATCGTCCGGAACGGTATCGCGTGCCGCTTGGAATACCACCGCAAGCTCGAGCCTTCCCGATTCCAGATCAACAGCAGCAATATCTACGGGAACCGACGCAAATACCCGGTCGAGGAGCTCCAATCGCTCCGGAGAACTACCCAGCTGAAGACGAAATCAACAACGTTGCGTATCGTCAACAGCGACGGCCCCAAGGTCCTCCTCCGGCCCCGTACCCACAAACCCAACAGGAAGCACCCGTCAGCAGTGTACCCAACGGTCATAGCTATCCGCAGCAATCTTACCCAGTTCCATATTCCTACAACCCGTATCGCAATCCGTATCAATCCCCCGTCAGCCCGTACTACGACTTCCCCGACCGACCTCTAACGACCCGCGACTTCGAACGAATTCTTCAAATCCTCATCTACAGACACCAGCAGGTTCAGCACCAGCAAGCATTCCGTTTCGGTGGCTATTCTAACCCATACTTCGGTGGTCCTTCCTACGCACCGCCCTTCATCCCTGGTCAATATTCCGGCGCTGGTGGCTTCCCAGCACAAATCCCTCGTCCACCGTTCTACAACGCTCCCCCTACGGGTGCCGGCTACTTCGACCCTCGCTACCAGAACCCCCTCTACAGTCCATCGAACGGCAATCGCCAGTACTCGGGCGCACGCGATCAACCCTCCAACGACTACCAACAACCCGTCCAAGAGTCTCAACCCGCCTACGGTCAACGAAGGCGGCAGTACATCCCGCGGCTTCCGGAGCCCGACTACCAGGGTTCTTCCGGTACGGCGGACACCTTCCAGCCGGAACTGCTTCCACCGAACGTCCGGGAGGAGCTGCTGTACCGGATGCTGATGCTGGCCATCCAGCCGGATGCGGGTGCGCACGCTGGAGTCGGTGGTGGTGCAGGCGGTGCCGGAGGTCCTGGCTTCCTGCCTGCCAACTTGATTCCGGCCGGTTCGGTTCCACGGCCGCAGACGACATCACCCACGCCGAGCTACAGCAAAAAACCGGTTCGGAGCGTACAAATTTTGGGAGAGGAGTAGCGAGGGCCCCCGATGCGATGGCGGAACTGACTGCACAGTGTATGTATAATTTGAAGGTATTTCGATGCTTTGTTTTTTTTATTGCAATATTCCGTGTCGAACGTGTAGATAGGAAGAAGGAATGAGCGATTCCTTGAAGTTTTTTTTCGTTTAGAATAGTGAGATTCATAGGTATTAGAAAAAGTGAAACCCAAAGATTTTCTGTTAATGATTTGACGATAGGACAGTGAAAAAACAAACAGGTTTGCGCTTGCTGAACAATACAGTACTAGTTGGTACAAATGTATAACCGAAAAATGTTGATGTATGATGAATTTATTGGTAGGCTTGATTTAACCAAATTTGACATCATAGCTCAAGTAAACCTACTTCAAGATGCCACTATTTGAATATGAAATGAGTCTGCTACAATGGCGTTCAGTGAGGAATTAGAAAATGCAGTGACCCGAAGCCAACTAGTTAAACAATATATATACACAGTCATGACTTAAAGTTCCTTCAAGAATTCCATCCGGAGTTACTGCAGGTATACGGAACAGAGTTCCGCCAGGAGTTTCGTCTGGAGTTCTCTCGGGAAATTAGGTATTATGTCCGGAGTTCCATTAGTAGTTCCTCGCAAAGTTCCTTCAGGAATTCCGTCTGGATTTTCTCTGGTAATTTCGTCCGGAGTTCCTCCAGGAATTCCGTCAGAAATTATTGCAAATATTCCGTCTGGAGTTCTCTCGGGAAACCCGTTCGGAGTTCCTTTAGGAATTTTGTCAGGTTTTTCATTGGTAATTCCTCCCAATAATTCTGTCCGGAGTTACTGGAGGTATTCTGTCCGGAGTTCCATTAGTAATTTCTCCCAAAGCTCCTTCAGGAAATCCATCCGGGGTTCCTCCAGCTATTCCATCCGGAGCTCCTCCAGGAATTCCGTCACAAATTATTGCAGGTATTCCGTCAGGAGTTTTCTCGGGAAACCCATTCGGAGTTCCTCCAAAAATTCCATCCGGATTTCAACTAGTAATTCTTCTCAGTAATTCCGTCCGGAAATACTGCGAGTACTCTGTCCGGAGTTCAATTGGTAATTCCTCCCAAAGTTCCTTCAGGAATTCCGTCTGGAGATCCTCTGGGAATTCAGTCCGGAGTTCCTCCAAGAATTCCGTCAGAAATTATTGCAAGTATTTCGTCAGAAGTTCTATCGGGAAACCCGTTCGGTGTTCCTTCAGGAATTCTGTCCGGAGTTCCATTAGTAATTCCTCCTGAAGTTCCTCCGGGAATTCCATCCGGAGTTCTTCCAGCTATTCCGTCTGGAGTTCCTCCAGAAATTCCGTCCGAAATTACTACGGGTATTGTGTCCAGAGTTTCATTAGTATTTCCTTCCAAAGTTATTTCACGACTTCCGTCTGGAGTTCCTCCAGGAATTCCATCCGGAGTTCTTCCAGCTATTCCGTCCGGAGTTCCTTCAGGAATTCCATCAGAAATTATTGCAAGTATTATGTCTGGAGTTCTCTCTGAAAATCCCTTCGGAACTCCTTCAGGAATTCTGTCAGGATTTCCATTGTTAATTTCTCCCAGTAATTCCGTCCGGAGTTACTGCTGGTAATCTGTCCGGAGTTCCATTAGTATTTTTTCTATAGTTCCTACAGGAATTCCATCCGGGGTTCCTCCAGCTATTCCGTCCGGAGTTCCTCCAGTTATTCCGTCCGAAGTTTCTTCAGGAATTCATTCAGAAATCATTGCAAGTATTCCGTCAGGAGTTCTCTCGGGAAACCCGTTCGGAGTTCCCTCAAGAATTCTGTCCGAAGTTCCATTAGTAATTCCTCCTGAAGTTCCTTCAGGAATTCCGTCTGGAGTTCCTCCAGGAATTCCATCCGGAGCTCCTCCAGTTATTACGTCCGGAGCTCTTCCAGGAATTCCGTCAGAAATTATTGCAGGTATTTCGTCTGGAGTTCTCTCGGGAAACCCGTTCGGAGTTCCTTTAGGAATTCTGTCCGGAGTTCTATTAGTAATTCTTTCTAAAGTTCCTTCAGGAATTCCACCTGGAGTTCTTCCAGGAATTCCATCTGGAGCTTCTCCAGTTATTCCGTCTGGAGTACCTCCAGGAATTCCGGCAGAAGTTATTGCAAGTATTTCGTCTGGAGTTCTCTCGGGAAATCTGTTCGGAATTCCTTCAAGATTCCGTTCGGAGTTACTGCGGGTATGCTGTGCGGAGATCCATTAGTATTTCGTCCCAAAGTTCTTTCAGGAATTCCGCGTGGAGTTCCTTCAAGAATTCCATCCGGGGTTCCTCCAGCTATTCCACCCGGAGTTCCTCCAGGAATTCTTACAGAAATGATTGCAGGAATCGCGTCTGGAGTTCTCTCGGCAAACCCATTCGATGTTCATCCAGGAATTCCGTCCGGATTTTTTACTAGTAATTCCGTCCGGAGATACTATACTCTGTACGGAGTTCCAGTAGTAATTCTTGGAGTTCCTCCAGCTTTTCCGTCCGGAGTTCCTCCAGCAATTCCGTCAGAAATTATTGCAGGTATATTCCGTCTGGAGTTCTCTCGACAAACCCATTCGGAGCTCCTCCAGGAATCCCGTCCAATTTTCCACTAGTAATTCTTCTCAGAAATTCCGTAGGGAGATACTGTTGGTACTATGTCGGGAGTTCCATCAGTAATTCATCCCAAAGTTCCTTCAGAAATTCCGTCTGGAATTCCTCCGGGAATTCCGTTCGGAGCTCCTCCAGTCATTCCGTCCGGAGTTCCTCTAGGAATTCCGTTAGATATTATTGCAGGTACTGCGTCTGGAGTTCTCTCGGGAAATTCGTTCGGAGATCTTTCTGGATGAATTCCTGAAGCAATCCTTGGAGATATTTCTGGAGAAATCCTTGGAGGAATTCCTGGAGAGATTCTTGGAGGAATTCCTGCAGCAATCCTTGGAGATATTTCTGGAGAAATCCTTGGAGGAACTCCTGGAGAAATTCTTGGAAGAAATCCTGCAGCAATGCTTGAAGAAATTACTAGAGATAATATTGGAGGAATTCCTGAATCAATCATAAAAGAAATTCCTGGAGAAATCCTTGTAGGAATTCCTGGAGGAATCCTTGAAAAAAATCCTGAAGCAATCCTTGAAGATATTCCTGGAGAAATCCTTGTTAGAATTACTGGAGCAATGCTTGGAGTAATTCCTAGGAGAGTTCTTGAAGGAATCCCTGGAGAAATCCCTGAAGAAATTCCCTGGAGTAATCCTTGAAGAAATTCCTGGAGAAATCCTTGGAGAAACTGCTGGAGGAACCCTTGAAGAAATTCCTTGATAAATCCTTGTGACATTTCCTGGAGTTATCCCTCCAGGATTCATGGAGGATATCGTGAAGAAATTTCTGGAGGAATCCTTGTAGTAAATTATTGAAAAACCTCTCGACGCTTTATTGGAGGAACTCTTGAAGAAATTTCTAAAGGAACAATGGTAGGAATCTACGAATGGACTCTTGGCTAAGTCTCCGGAGGAAGAACTCCCAAAAGATGCATGGAACTTAGGAGGAAATCCTGAAGGAATTCCTGGAGCAATTTCAGGAGGAATCCCTGAGGTATTCCTGGAGAAATTTCGAAAGAAATCTCTGGCGGAATTTCTGATGCAATTCCTGAAGAAATCCTCCGAGGAATTCCTATAGAGATACTTGAGGAAACTCTTGCACAAATTCTTGAAGAAATTCTTGAATGGATCTTGAAGGAATTCATCAAGGAATCCTTAAAGAAGTTCCTTCAGGACTGGAATGAAGGAATTTTTGAAAAGATTCCTGAACGAAATTCCTTGTGAAATTTCTGAAGTACTCCTTACTGGAGGTACTTCTAGAAGAATAATTGAACCCTGGAGAAATTCCTATAAAGATCCCTGGAAGGATTCCTGAAGAAGTTCATTAAGGGATTCCTGGAGGTATTGTTGGATTAGTTCCTGATGAAGATCTGGGAAGAATCCCTAAGGAAGCATCTGCAGGAATCTCTGAAAAATGTCATGTAGAAAGTCTTGGAAGAATTCCTGTAGGAATCCCTGGAGAAATCCTGGGAGGAATTGCTGGAGCAATCCATGGAGGATTTTCTGGAGCAATCCTTGAAGAAATTCCCAAAGGTATCCTTGAAGGAATTTCAGGAGAATCCCTCTGGCATTGATGGATGAATTCTTGAAGAAATTCCTGGAGGAATCCTTGAAGATATCGGAACCTTTGAAGTTAATTCTGGAGGAATACCTTGAGAAACAACTGACGAAATCCCTGAACGAAATCCTTGAGAAATCTCTGAAGAAATTTCTTATGAAATTCCAGAAAGTATTCCTTACTGGAGGAACTTTTAGAAGAATAATTGAATCCTGGAGGATTTCCTGGAGAAATCCCAGAATGAATTCCTGGAGAAATCTATAAAGGAATTCCAGGAGGCTTTTTTTGATGAGTTCCTGACGAAGTTCTTGGAAGAATCCTTTAAGAAACTTCTGGAGAAATGGCTGAAGGAAAACCTGGAGGAAATGTTTCTAGGATTTCTCCAGGAATTCTTGAATAAATTCCAGAAAAAACCTGAAATGATTCTTAGAGAAATTCCTAGAGCAATCTCCGAGGGAATTCCTGAAGAAATCATTGAAAAAATTCTCGAGATATTCTAGAAGAAATTCTTGGAGAAATCCTTCAAGAATTTTATGTATCTCTTAAGAAATGTATGGATCAATCCCTCAAGGATGTATTGGAGGAATTTTTGAAAGCATTTCTGGAGGAATCCTTGACAGTATGTCTGGAGAAATCCCTCGAGGATTTATTTGAGAAACCTTTGAAATTATTCCTGGTTGAATTCTTGAAGAAATCCTTATAAGGAAACCTTGAATAAATTCCTGGAGGAACCTCTAAAGAAATTCCAGGAAGAATCCTTTGAGAAATATCTAGAGGTGTCCCATAACGAAATCCTAGAAAAAATTACCGAATAAATACCTTGAGAAATTCCAGAATGTATTCCTTACTCAACGAGCTCCTTATAGAATCACTGAGCCTTGGAAAAATTCCTGGATGAATTTCTAAAGGAATTTCTGGAGGCATCATTGAGGGAATTCTAGGAGAGATCCCAGGAATTTCTGGAGACATTTCTAAAGGAATTTCGGGAGGCATTATGTGGTAAGCTCCTGAAACAATTCTTGGTAGAATCTTCAAGCTTTGAAGGAACTCTTAGAGAAATTTCTGAGGGAATTCCTGAAGGAATTCGTAAAGAAATCTTGGAAGAAATTTCTGCAATTATTTCCTGAAAAAAATTAAAAGAAATTTTTGGAGAAATCCTTGACGCAATTCCTGGACGAATCCTTTCTGGATTTATAGAGAAATACTTTATGGAGAAATACTTCTGGATGTTTTTAGAGGAGTTCTATCTCTCGAGGATTTATTGGGGGAATTTTGAAAAAAAAAAATCTGGGGGAATCTTTGGAGAAATATCTGGTGGAATCCATGAAGAAATTCACGAAGGAACCTTTGAAGAAATTTCTGAAGGAAACCCGTGAGAAATATCAAGAAAAATCACTGAACTAAATCTCTGAGCAAATTCCTTTAGGTATTCCAGAAGGTATTCCTTACTAAAAGAACCCCTAGAATAATCACGGAGCCTTGGAGGAATTTCCGATAAAATACCTGGAGAGATCCCTGAAAGAAACCGTGAAGAAACACCTGGAGGAATTCTTGAAGGAATTCCTTATTCTTTGAAGGAGTTTATACAGGAATTCCTGATGACTTTCTCGAATGAATCTCTGGAGTAACCCTTGAATGTCTCCTGGAGAAAATGCTTTAAATTCCTGGAAGATTTTGTGATCCCTCAAGGAATCACTGAAGGAATTTCTGAAGGAGTTTCTGAAGGAATTTTTCGAGGTACCTCTGAAAAAATTTCTATTTGAAGAAACTCCTAGGGGCATCATCTCTGAATGAACTCAGAAGATACCCATAAAGGAACTCCTGAAAGAATCACCGAAAGAACTCCTGGAGCAATCCTGATGGAACTTCTTGAGGAATTTCTAAATGTTCTCCAGAAAGAGCCCACAAAAAAAAAAACTTCTGGTGTTATCTCTGAAGAAACTTCCGGAAGAATTCCTATTTATGAGAATGTGTGAGGAAGTTCCTAGTCCCATGGATTCGCTCAGGGCTTGTTGAAGTGCTTCTTCCAAACGAGCTTCAGTTTGGGGGATCTCCAGCTTTATTTTGAAGTCAGAAACTATCAATGGCTTCCTAGATTACCTTGACGAGTGCCATTCTATAGAAATTCCTGGAAGATTCTCTAAAACAATCATTGAAACATTGAACAAAGATTTTTTTGAAGTAGTTTGTAAAGGAATTTTAGAAGCAATACTTGAAGATTTTCTAATAGTTTCGCGGGAAAAAAAATGTACCAATTTCTAAAAAAAAAAATGGAATTTCCATTTTTTGTGAGGAATCTCTGGTGGAATTTCCAAAGGATTTCGTGAAAGATTTCTATGGAGAACCCCAGGAGGTCTTTCAGAAAGAAAGCATGTAGAATTTCACGGAATGTTTACTAAACGAATGCTTGGAGAATTTTTGATGGGAGTCTCAGAAGGACTTTCAGAGGAATTTCAGAAAATAACTCTGTAGCAATTTCTGAAGCAATCCATGTAAAATTTTTATAAAGAATGCCTGGGATATTTTCTGGAGGAATTCGGCGTAGATATTCTCAAAGTAATAACTAGAGGATTTTCGAAAAGTATTCATGCAGCAATTTCGGAAGCAATCCATGAAAGATTTTCTAAAAGTGTTCCTGGAGAAATTTCTGGAAGAATTTCTGGATTAGTTTCCGCAGTAATCCCTGGTGGAAACTGCAAAGAAATCACTGGAAGATTTTAGGAGTTTTGTAAAGGAATCTTGCAAAGAAATTAAAAAAAATTCAAGAAGTTTCCTAAAAAGTCTAAGGAAGATTTCAAAAATGGATTCCTGGAAGAACTTATGAAGGAATTCCAAAAAGTATGATTTTTTAAAAGTCGCCGGATAATTTTTTGAATAAATTCTGTTGAATATTTTCCAGTAGAAGACCTTCTTAAGGAAGAATAACGAAAGAAATACATAGATTTTTTTATAGGAATCCATGGAGGAACAACTGAGAAGACCAAGAATGGTTTTCTCAAATCACTATTGAAAAAATTGAAATTTCTAGAAAAAAATAAAAAAAAATATGGAGGGGGTTTCTGTAGTTTCATTCATAAAAAAACTAATGAAAATTTTGGCAAGAACCTTCGAAAGAATTTTAAAGGAATCTTTGGAGAAATTTTTGAAGGAATTCCTGAAGAAATTTCTTTTTCAATTTAAGCAGAATGCCTCCAAAGATTTCTGTTCAGGTATGGCTTTGGGATTCATGCAGAGATTTATTCAGAAATTTCTCCTGGGATTCCTTCAGGAACTCTTGAGGAAATTTCTTCAAGGATTGCTATAGACATTCTTGCGTGCATTCCTTCTTGATTTGTTTTTCGAGCATTTCTGAAAGAACTCCTCCAGGAGTACATTCAGTTTTACTCCCTAAATTTTTCTTTGGGATTTCTCGAAAAATTCTTTTGGGAGTTTCTCAAGACATTCTTCTTGTAATTGCTCCAGGAACTCCTCTATAAATTTCCTCAAAAAAAAAAAAACAAATCTAGAGATTTTTTTCTTGGATATTCGAAAAAAAAATCAGTGATTCATTCGAATGTTCCTCTTGGGGTTTGCTTTAGTTAGAAATTGAGAAACTCCTCCAGAGATTATTTAGAATACACTTTCTTGAAAATTTACCCGGTAATGCTTCAGAAATTTCTCCAAATATTATTTCAGCAATTCCTGCTGAAATTTTTCCAGAATGTATTCGTTAGTAATTATCAAGGAATTTTTCAAAACTTTTTTTTAAATACCTGCAGAGAGTTCTTCAGGCCTACCAGGTATTATTTTAAAGAATATTTCAAAAATACATTGTTTTAGAAATTTCTTCAGTGATTTTCTAAAGAATTCTTCAAGGATTTTCATTTCTGCTTCTACCAGATTTTCTCCGGAAATTTCTCCAGTGCTTCAGGGATTTTCGTGTACTGATCCCTTTCAGAAGTTGTATGTACTAGAAATTCTTCCAGAGGTATCTCTAGGAGGTCTTCCAAGGATTCCTTCGGAATATCCTCCAAGAATCCCTCAAGATATTCTTCAAGTAATTTTTCATTGAAATGTTTTTTCCAGAGTTCTTCCAGAAACTTTTAATGTTTATTTTTTTTTTCTTGCAATTCAGGGGATATCTAGAGATGTTTCTACAGGTATTCCATCAGGCATTCATCCCGAGTTAACTTGAAAAAAATCCTATAGGTATTCTTCTAGGCATTCAACCAGGAACACCTACAGAGAAAACTTCAGAAATTGCATCAGAAGTTTTTGTCCGGGAATTCCTCCCGAAAGTTTTCAAGAATTTCTTCTAGGAATCTCCTTCTAGGAATGTAACACTAGTCGTTTTTAACTGCCTCCTTTAGACAATCCAGGGATTTCATTAAAAAATCCTTGGTAAATTGTTTCAAAAGTTTTCTAAATTTCATTTTTTTATTTTTTTTTTGAGCAATTTCTGGGAAAAGTTCTTGAAAAGTCCCTGAAGCTATATCCGAAACTATTCCTGCAGAACTCTCCGGAATGCAGAAGGAATCCTGGGACAAATTTCTGACGGAACCGCAGTATCAATGTCTAAAAATAGTTCTTGCTAGAATTTCTGCGGAAACTCCTCAAGGAATTTCTCAAGAATTTATTAGAAAGCGCATGAAAAAATTTCCGAAAACATCTCTATAGGACTTTTTAACGATTGTTTAGAGGAATCTCTGAAAAAATAATCATGAAAGGACTTTTTCAGAAATCAATTGCTGAAATTCCTGAAGAAATCCTTACCGTTCTGATGAAATATTTGGAGAAGTTTTTGAAGGAATCTCATGAGGAAACCGAGCAGAAGTTTCTAAAAAAAAATTCCCGATGGAATTTCTTAAGAAATTTTCAGTAGAATCCATGTTAAAATTTCAGAAGTATCCGTGCTTGCTTGCTCGGAAACTCATCGAAAAACCCTCGGTGGCACTACAAGAAAGATTTACTGAGGAATTGTTAAGAAAATTCCTGTTAAAATCCTTAGATAATATTCTTGGAGGATTTTCTGAAAATATGTTTTGAGCGTTCTGTGGTCATATTTCAGTAGAAATTTCTAGATACACGCCAATAAGAATTTCTTAAGACTCTAGAAAAAAAAACTCTTGAAATAATTCCGAAGGAAGCCTGTATAAATCACTAGAAAATATTTCTGAATTTTTTCCTTAATGAATCCGTGGAATATTCTTAAAGTTTTTCTTAGAGGAAATGCCGAAGGGATTTCCGAAAAAAAAAAACATAGAAGAATATCTTAAGGAAATTCCGAAGCGTTCCTGCAGGAATCACCGAATGTAGTAATGTAAGAATCACTGGAGGAATTCCTGCAGTATTTCTGGATGAAAAGTCACTGGTGGACTTTTCTAAGAAATATCTGCACGAATCAGATGGAATCTTTGGAAATTTTTCTTCCGAAATTACTGGAAGAATTTCTGAAATAATTTTTGAAGCAAACCCTGCAGAAAACTCTGGAGGAATTCCTAAACAAATTCTCGAAGAATTTTATTTACGAATTTCTAGAACAATTTCTAAAGCAATTCCTGACGGAGATTCTAAAGTAGCACATGGAAATTTACCTTAAAGAATTTCTGGAAAAACTTTTGCGGGAATGTCTGAAGGAAGCCTTAAGGAAATATCCCAAAGAACCGATGGAAGCATTTCTGAAGAAACCGATGGAGGAGTTTCTGAAAAAAAAATCTTGGTAAATTATAAGACCGAATTCCTGGAGTGATTTCTGAAGGAATCCATGAGCGATTTCGGATAGAATTCATAGAAGAATGTCATAAAGAATTTTTGAAAGAATCTTCAGAGTTTTTCTTAGGGAATCCCTGGAAGGAATCCTGAAGGGAACTTTGTAGGAATTGTTGAAAAGTTTAATCCTTGGAGAAATCTTGATAGGAATTCTACCGAACCTTAGATTCTTCGAAGGAATTTCTGACAACATTTTTGAGTGAGTCCATGGATAATTGTCTGGGAGACTATGTAGGAATTTCGGAGAAAATACATGGTACAAGAGGCAATAATTTATTGCTTCCTTTGCTTCGTTTTTTCTTCCGAGAATGTCTCCGGGAATTTCTACAGGAACTCTTCCGGGAATTTATCCAAGAATTCCACTGGTAATTCCTCAAGAACTTCCTCCAGTAATTTCTTCAGGAATTCTTCCGGAAATTCTTCTAGGACATCCTCCAGAAGTTCCTCCGGGAAATCTTCTAGGAAATCCTCCAGGGATTCCTCCGGATTTTCCTCCGGAAATTTCCCCTAGGACTCCAACCAGGAACTCCTTCAGGAGTTCCTTCGGCAATTTCTGCAGGAATTCTATTGGGAATTTTTCCAGGAATTCATCCGGACTTTTTTCCAAGATTTTCTTCGGAAGTTGCACTGAGAATTTCCCCATGAATTCGTCCATGAGCGCCTCCGGGAATTTCTTCAGGAATTCCTCCGGGATGTTGTATAGGAATACCTCCAAGAATTCCTCTAGGAATTTCTCCGGGAATTTTTCCAGGAGTTTCTCCAGGAATATATCCGAGAATTTTCTAAAGAAAACAGTCGTTTTTTTATTCAAGAAAAATCTCTGAGAATTTCTTTAGGAATATCTTTAGAAAGTCTTTCGGGATATTTTTCCACAAAACCCTCGAGAATTTCTCCCGGAATTCCTCTGGGACTTCCTTTACGAATACCTCCGGGAATTTATCCTGTAATTCCTCCGGGAATTGCTCCAGGAATTCCTCCAGGAATTGCTTTGGAAATTTCTTCTGGAAATCTCCCAGAAATTCTTTCAGGAATTCCTCCGGGCACTCTTCTGAAATATCTCCGGGATTTTCTCAGGAAATCCTCTGGGAATTTCACCAACTATTCCTCTGAGAATCCTCCAAGAATTCCTTAGGAAATTTCTCGAGGCATTCCTCCGGTAATTTCTCCAGCAATTCCTCTGGAAAATTCTTCAGGGAATCCTCCTTCCTGGGGGATTCCCTGAAGTTAATTCCTAGGAAGAATCTCTGGAGAAATCCCCTGAAGGGAATTCCTGGAGGAATCCCCGGGAGAATTCCGGGAGAAATACCCGAAAGAATTCCTGGAAATAATCCTGGAAAAAGTCCTGGAGAAATTGCTGATGGGAGTCTTAGAAGAATTCCCGGAGAAATTCCTGGAAGGAGTCGTATTGAAATTCCTAGTGGAATTCCAGGAAAAAATTTGAAAGGATTCCCTGAAGAAATTTCAAGTGGAATTTATGGAAAAATTCCAGGGAGAATTTCCAGAAACATTCCCAAAGGAATTCCCGGAGAAATTCCCGGCGGAATTCCTGGAGAAAACAAAGGAGGAATTCCTAGAGAAATTCCCAGAGAAATTCCCAGAGGGTTTTCTGAAAAAAAAAATCACGGAAGCTTCCTGAAGGAAGACTTCCTGGAAAAAATCTCAGTGAATTTTTTTGAAAAAAAAAACCGGAAGTTTTCCTGAAGAAATTTCCGGAGGAATTTCTGTAGGAATTCCCGGAGGAATTCCTGGAACAATTTCTGGAGGATTTCCTGGACAATTTCTTGAAGAAATTTCCGAAGCAATTTCTGGCGGATTTCCTGAAGAAATTCCCGTATGAATTCCCGGAGACATTCCCGGAGATATTCCTGGAGGAACTCCAAGAAAAATTCTCGGAGAAATCTAGCCTGGAGAAATTCTTGAAAGAATTCCTGAGGAAAATCCCGGAGCAATTCATGGAGTGATTCCCAGAGGAACTCATGGAGGTATTCCTGGCAAAATTCGCTGCGGAAATCCGAAGGAATTCCAGGAGAACTCCTGGAGAAATTCCCAGAAGAATTCCTGGGGAAATTACCGAAGGATTTCCTGAAGGAATCTCCGCAGGAGTTCCTGATGTGGGTCCTAGAGGAAATCCTGGAAAAAAAATCCGGAAGAATTCCCGGAGACATTTCCAACGGAATTCGTAGAGAAATTTTTGGAGAAATTCCTGGAAAAATTCCCGGAAGAGTTCCTGTAGAAATTCCCGGAAGAAAAAACGGAGCAATATTGTGGGGTGACAAAATTTGTCTGCAGGGGGTCAAAGACGGTGTGGCGAATAACCTAGCGAATAAATCACGAATCAAAGACTCAATCATACAGTTTTTAGCTTGCTGAAGAACTTTGTTGAAGACGGCATCATTCTATCTTATCAGGATTCTGAGATATAGAAGTTTGAAGATGTTTGACCCTGGCGCCACCTAGCGGATGATTCTCGAACCAAAGACGCAATTGCTAGATAGTTCTTAGCCTGCTGAACAACTTTGCTGAAAACGGCATGCTTGTACCTCATTAGAGTATCGAGATATACGTGTTTGAATTTTTCAGACAAAATGCGCCACCTAGCGGATAAAACCCAAACCAAAGACTTTACTATCAGATAGTTCTGAGCTTGCTGAAGTATTTTGTCGAAGACAGCATCATTCTATCTTATCAGGTTTCTGAGATATGAGGGTTTGAACATTTTTGACACTGGCGCCGCCTAGTGGCCGAATCGCGAACTAAAGTTGCCGTTGCCAGTTAATTCTTAACCTGCTGAACAAATTCGCCAAAGACACTATACTTCTACCTCATCTGGATCTTGAGATATACGTTGCGCAAAGTATGTGGCCAATTTTGGTAGCCCAACACAATCCGGAATAACTCCGGAACCATGTGGACCAGGCACTCATGTCCTCGGCATCACAAACTAGAAGAGTTTTTCGGGAAGTTGTGAAAATTGCATCAACATCCATCGAAAAACAAAAAAAGTTATGACCATTTTTGTGCTTTTCCGAAGGTGGAAAATGTACGTTGGCTGGATGAAAGTTAATCAATCGGAGCCGTAATCGCTTGTTTTCGAAAATGGATGAACAGGGGAGCGTGAGATTACTGATGGGGCACACATACCCTAGCTTGTGAAGAATAAACCAATATATTTTAGTTATTATTTTTGCCCACCGGATCATAATACCCCATCACAAGTGCAACGAAGAAATCTTTCCCAGTAGTTGCGAAGTGCATACGATGTTTCGATTGCATAAAATTCGCGCTCACAATGACTTGCATCCTCTCTCGGACGAAGAAAACTAGTTTGTTTACATTTTATCGACGTAGAAAAAACTAGTAATTGATTGTATTCATTGAACAGCTTTTGCTGCATTCTGCAGTGTTGAAACTCCAGCTTTGAAGTTTCCCAGAGCTTTTGTTGAGCGTGACTTGAATGTCAGTTCACTAAGTGAATCTGGTGAATTGGAATCTGGACATTTCGGCTAGCTGCTGCTTTGGTGTGATTTCCTTCGTCATACACAAAACGAGAAAGAATGTTAATTTCCAGTGCTAGGGTCTTGTATCATTTGGGCAGGTGTACCTATTTTGGGCACTTGCCGCTATAACTAAGCCAATTTCAAACCGATTGATTTGAAATTTCCAGAGTTAGGCACGTATAGTATCTAACGCTGTACAAAAATTCAAATCAATCGGTTTGAAATTGACTTAGTTATAGCGGCAAGTGCCCAAAATAGGTTCACCTGCCCAAATGGTACAATACCCTATATAAGCCAGTTTTCAATAGTCTACATCTTCTTGCTTCTTTCTAATGAGGCTTTGGCAAAAGTAAGTAAGTATAACTGTAAAAATTGGCTTTTTTCCATCTGATGTGACGGGAATTAGCGCATATGATGAGGTAAATTTTTACCCTAGAAAATTATTTATATTTGCAAGAGGGTTGAGCCCTGTGATAGTAACATTTTTGTTTTATCTCAGGAGCTAGTTCCTCTTCTTCTTCTTCTTCTTCTTTATGGCCATACGTTCCCACAGGAACTTGGCCTGCCTCGCTTCAACTTAGTGTTCTTAGAGCATTTCCATAGTTATTGATTGAAGGGTTACCTTTGGTTGTATATCGTGAGGCAAGTACAATTATACAATATGCCCAGGGAGTCGAGAAAATTGTCCCGACCGGAACGGGAATCGAACCCGCCGTTTCCGGATTGGCGATTCATAGCCTTAACAACTAGGCTGATTGGAGACCCCGGACCAAGAGCTGATTACTCAGTGAGTCATTTGGAGTAAGGTACACCGGGGCAAGTTGAAACGAGTGGGGCAAGATGAAACAGCGGGTTAACATGATGTTTTCTAATGGTGATAAACAGTTTGATCGCCATTGAATATAGTTTTTGATTCAAGCAAACTTTTAGCGAAGGATACATTTTAAAATTCATTTGAAATCTATATCAAAACTTCGCGTTTCATCTTGCCCCACCCGTTTCAACTTGCCCCGGTGTACCTTAACCTCGATGACGGCCGAGTCTCACCCACCGCAATTCCTCTATTGTGTTCCAGCCAATTTGATTTGAATTCTTTTTTGAAGGAAGTTCGCTTAAGTTGATGGTCCACCTCGCTGCTTTTCTGGTCATTCTCAGAAAAACTTTCAAAATGTACCTTGAGTATTAAAAGAAGATACCCCAATAAATTCATCATCCATATGCGAAGAAAAAAAATCGCTAAAGTAATTCAATCGTTCCCAACGATCCGCCAGCTATGCAATTCTGTTCTCCCTAAAAGTAGCATAAAAAGCAATCACATTAGTTTAGAATTAATGTATTGTTAATCCATTCCCATCGAGCAACAACAGCAACGACTGCTGCAACGAAAATGTTATAAAGTGGTAGCAAGCATCAGACAGCAGCAGCAACAGCAGCAAACGAGAAGAGAACCTTTGTAAATTGTGTGCATTTTCATATTTACTTGTTAAACATGTACTTGTACGAAGAAAACAAAACCCCCTCGGGGGCGGGAAGGCGAGCGAACGCAGATAAGGAAAAGCTTGGCACCGCGACATCACCACATCCATTGCATTATTGTGGGGTGGGTGGTGAACGGTGACGGTGATGATGGTGGGCGCCAAGAACCGACCGAACAAATAGCAATCAAATAAATTTCCGAAACCCCGCACGCGCTCACGCGAGCAACCTACCAACAAGTACCTACGGCAACAGCGGTGTGGCAGGTGGTGGCGTGCAGTGCAATAGCGTGGGAAATATTTAATTATTCTTTGAGTTTCATTTATACGGTCCGAGTCCGCGGGAAGAACTCCCTTCACCGAGCAGTAAGCAGCAGCAGCAGCAGCAGCAGCAGCAGCAGGTGGTGTCTTGTTTGCTGCTCTGATGCAGATGTAGTGCATTTGCATGATTTCCTCAACCTTGCCCGGCCAGTCGTCATCGTCGTCGCGTTGTGGGTGGGTGGAAGTGTGACGACGCGTGAAGAAAATCATCATCGGCGGCCGTCGTTGATGCGGTTGTCGTCATCGTTCTGGTGTAAGGTTGTAGCTGAGTATGTACTACCATCTGGAGTGTGGTTGGTTATTGTAGATTTCAGTTACATATTAACTTCTCAAGTCGTACAGTACAGTGTATAGTTACCGATGCTTTGCCACGTTTCCATTGTTTCCATTGAAGTGATCAACATTGAAGAGCTAGTTCAGAGTCATCCAAGCAAATTTCGTGTAAAGGGATCAACATCACCCCCGTTCAGGGTAGACACTCAATATGCTGAAAACGGCCAATAATTTTTACCTGTAACGTTTCACTACTTTGTTAAGTTATCAGAAAAGATTGATGATGATGGCCGATGAGGGTTTTGTTTGCTTTCCTTTGGGCTGGTTACACGGAAACTATAAGCAAGTTATGCAATGGCTAGTCAGTGGAGAATGATTACATTTTCTCAATTGGTGTGGTCAGCCAGAAGGTAAGTGAAAGGGTGATGCTCATTATATTGATATTAGCTGACCCGGCTAACGTTGTATTGTCCATTTGAATCATGGTTGTGTAGGCTTTTTTTTTGACAATTTTGGATCAAAACTTTGTTAGTGAAAATTGTAAGAAAGACAATTCTCCCACCATCACGAAATGCATAAAAGTGCTACTCAAAAGGTAAACCTTTGGTGAAAAAAAAACTGATCTTCAGTTTTTCTGTTGCATTTGTATGGAAACCTCCCTTTCCAGAGGCTAAAATATAAACGACTCATAACAAAGTGATCATTCTTCATAAATAATTCCAAAAGTCTTAGTGAAGAAACAGGGGTGTAAGCAGTAATAAATAACAAAATTCCCATAAGCAAATTAAAAAATGCATAAATAAATCAAAAGTTTCCATAAATAATTGATTTTTGAGCAATTAAAAACGTCAAAAGTGCAATAAATAATTCAACTGTAGCCCTTAAAAAAGCCACATCTTTTTTGTTTCAAATTTCTCATCAAAGTTGTCTAAGAACCAATTTTAGAGCTTTAAAAACGCACATTTTCGTGCGCTGAGAATGTTGCTACGTCAATCCGTTCAAAATATATTGATGGTTTTCTAGAAAAAATAGGCACTTTTCAAGTATTTTTCACTTGAGTTACAAAAATAACACCCCTCTAATTTTGTTATATGTTTTATAACAACATTTCTTCTTTTGAATGCGGGCAAATGATATTTTTATGTTTTTTTTTTTCTTCTAAACCATAGGGGGAAAAATCTGCTCAACAGACACCCTAACAGGTAGGTTAGGGTAGTGTTGGGTTTAGGCCGTCTTCTACAACAAAAGTAAAAGTCAGGACTACTCTATCCTCGACCCACTAAAACACATTCCTATGGTCGCCAAACCCTTTGTCTCTCCGGAACCACCAAGAAGGCATTGCTTCAGAGAGGGGCAAGTGCACATCGCACCCTCAAGGCACAGAGAACAGACGTCTATCTTCGCTTTCTGCCTTGTGTAAAACTTTGTAACGGTCATATCAGAGTATGTGGTTATGCTCCCGTTGCGCGGCGCTAGCGTCTCATCACTTACATTGTTGTGTTGTCAAATTTGTTTTCAGTGCTCGCCGTTTTTGGCCGTTTGGCGCTCGTGTCGCTTTGTGGGCTAGTGTATTTTAACGATGAACACTGCCATCGTGGGGTCAAACCGACTTTATGTGTGGGGCAGTCCCCGTTGGTGGCGTTGAGGTACACTTAAATCCTTTACACACGATTTCGACGTATTCTTGTTCGAGCTTAAATGTCTGTTCTCTGTGCTCAAGGTTAGCTGCGTAGCCTGCAGCAACGAACACATGCTGGCGCTTAGCCAGTTTCCCGAGTGGTCCTCGCCACTCCCTTTGTCCTCGGAAGGCGGGCAGGGTCAACCCCGCCCGCGCCCAACTGCTTTGCAGACATCAAGAATTGATACCCACGTGCAACCCGATCTGACCTGCCCGTAAGGAAGGGTATCACTACCCTTCAGGCCCTATCAGCTGCACCAGAAGGTTGCTGACAGCCCACCTGCCCCGACCCTTGCCGGCGACCCCTTTCCAACCGCGGGCTCGGATCCAACCCAGTAGACCGACGCCACGACAGCACCACTACCGGGACTTCCTCTCCGCGGCCACTTAATCGCTGTAAGGGTCGATCTCGACCGCAGGGCACCGGTATGACCTACGAAGCCGACTCCGAACCCCTGGACCACCTCTTGTACTGCATCTGGACTAGCCATTTTCCGAGTCCACGCGCCACCTCCTCTGTAGCTCCCAGACGATATGGGTGATAGCCGTTGAAACAGCGTTCCAGCCAAACTCATCGCTACACATCCTCTGGACCAAGTTGTCCGGGTTTGTGTCCTCCCCGCATGTGGCAAGCATGCGGTCACGCATTGTGCGAAAACGCGGGCACACGAACAAAATGTGTTCCGCCGTTTCCTCTAAACCATTGCACACTGGGCATTCGGGAGAATCCGCATGCCCGAAACGGTATAGATACTGTCGGAAGCAACCATGACCTGTAAGGACCTGTGTCAGGTGGAATGTAACTTCCCCATGGCGCCTATTAAACCAACTATCTACCCTCGGTATCAACCTATGGGTCCACCTTCATTTGGTGGAACTGTCCCACGCGCGCTGCCATTTGACCATAGAGGCCATCCTGACAGTCCTGCGTATGCCTCTTGTGCCGCGCATTTCGAAGCACTCCATGTCCTCACTGATAAGAATGCTGATAGGCATCATACCAGTAATGACGCAGAGAGCGTCGTGAAGCTCCTCGCAACCCTCAGGCACATAAGCCTGTAAGTACTTTCCAGCTTCCGTCGGTAGCATTTGGTACTTAGCGCGGTGCCCCACGCCATGCCGCCATACCAGAAGCTTGCGCTTACTGGCGTACACCGCAGAGCTATTGGACATCATCCGGGACAGTGCCGCAATAGCTGTGGAGGCTCTTTTATAGGCATAATCGACGTGGCTATCAAAGGTAAGCTTATCGTCGATCATCACGCCCAAGTGTTTGACGGAGCGCTTTGACAGGATAGTGCACTCTCCTACACTGATCTCCGTCTGCTGCTCCGACTTCCGGTTGTTAACAACCGTCACCTCTGTCTTGTGGTGAGCCAGCTCCAGTTTCCTGGACCGCATCCACACCTCCACAACCTTGATCGAGTGGTCGGTAGTCAACTTCACCTCCTCGATCGTTTCACCGTAGACTTCGAGCGTAATGTCGTCGGCAAATCCGACAATATGCACTCCCTCTGGGTACTCTAACCTCAACACCTCGTCGTACATGACATTCCATAACACCGGACCCAGGATGGAACCTTGCGGGACTTCTGAGGTTATGTGAAAGCACTTCCGACCCACTCCTCTCCTCTTCTTGGCGTAACGTCCTCACTGGGACAAAGCCTGCTTCTCAGCTTAGTGTTCTATGAGCACTTCCACAGTTATTAACTGAGAGCTTCCTCTGCCAATGACCATTTTGCATGTGTATATCGTGTGGCAGGCACGAAGATACTCTATGCCCAAGGAAGTCAAGGAAATTTCCTTTACGAAAAGATCCTGGACCGACCGGGAATCGAACCCGTCACCCTCAGCATGGTCATTGTAAGATTTTGATTCTGATACACTAAACACGTCTGCTTTAGTTGCTGGTTGCGAAGGAAGAGAGAAAGGAATGTATACGAATGAATGACGTTACCACATCGCCTACTAGATTGCATTAGCTCCAATGTTTACTGAAGGTACAGCAACCATGAACAAGGTACAGCAAATATCATTTTTTTATGATCGTCAACCATGACGTCAGACAACCCTCAACATACTCCCCCGCCAATAACTCATTTCAACGAAGGCCATTGACGGTTGAGAACCCTTATTCGTTATCGGCAAATGATAACCATTCCATCTAATGGGTAGTACGCAGATGGCAAGAAATTTATTGGCCTATCTCGATGCGTGGAAAATTCAGGCAAGGGAACGCTAAAGAACTAATAAAGCGTTACTTTATTCCGGATCCTAGAACGGAGCTGAAACGAAATGTCAAATCAAATGGGGCTTGCTGTGTTAAATTTCTTGATCATTCCGGTCACGAAAAAATAATGCACTGAACAAAAATTATTTGAGCGATTCCGTTTGAAGTGCATACCTCGCATAACAAGGTACTGTTGATCAACCTTTAAAATGAATCCCTATACACAAACAATCACCCGTTCATCAGTGTTGTTCAAATATTACAACTGATATAATGTGTTCATTCCATGGTTCATTCCCATCCTTATTTGTCACTGGACTTTCATATACATTGCAGTTAATGTCGTACACCTACGGCTATCTAAGGATCGAGCACATTGCCGGCAGTACACAATACCTTGTGTGTGCCCAAATGTAGCGTATGTGGTGATACAATGCGACTAATCAAGGCGTGAATTGATGGAATATCCCTGAAATCTACCATCTTTATTTCAGATCAATGTCAACATCTCTTCTTAGCTGAATTAAGTGGACTGTATTGCAGGCAACCCGATTGTTAGTTTATTTCACATATTCCCGCAAATGCCGGTGATTGGGCACCTCCTCCTGTCGCTCTCCTTAATGACCAGTGGTTGTTTTGAAAAATAACTGAGGCAACTCTGATCATATCAGCATGATGATCATGTATAACCAATGTATAACACCCTCTGCTTTTGATTGACCTCAACTTGTATTCAAAGTGTCTTCGTCTTGGGGTCTAAAACTCGGCCGTCACCCCATCCCTCAGCTCAGATTTGATAAGTGAACCATTCAGCAGTCCCTCTTCTCTTTCGTTAGTTCTGTTTCAATTACCAAGTGTGCCCATGTACCATCGTCGAGTCGCATGGTTCACGAAGGAATACAAAGAAGACACTCCAATACAGACAAGCTGCGGCGATGCGCATACATCGCCAAGTGTAACACCCTCTGATGCTCTCTTCGCTGTATTGGAACAACTGTGAATACGTTATTTTATCATTATTCAACACACATTCGCTTCAATTGTATTTATGATGTTGCAAGTTGTGTTGTCATAACAATCAAGATGCCAATTGCGTTCTCGTATTCAACCGGGCAAGAGAATGAATAGCATTTCGGGAAGCGTTCCCGAGCACATCGCTTCACGATTTGTTACATTCATCGAGTGTAACACAAGCTGAGTTTAGACCACTCAGTGATTCATGATAACATTCCAAACTCTGACTCAGCTCGTGGCACATCGTCGTGTCCAAAGTACGCACCTCAACATCAGCAACAACCATCCACTGCTGAGTGTCTCCTAACACAAATAGCAATGTGAACGAACAACCACCGCACAACTGCAGCATACCAAAACAGACCTTGGGCGGCCATCATTTTGTGGAGTTTTGGATTTCTCTGGAAGGAATCACCCCTCACGTGCAGCACACACAACTTACCCAGGCTGACGTTGGTTCGCAAGTGGCAAGAGTGAACGCGGTTGGGTGACGCCTGGAGTTGTTGCTAAGCAAGCAGGGATGCTAACATTGTCTGCTTGACAGTTCGCATCACATTCAAATGCGCTATATCGCCTGCTGTGATCATTCTCTTTATCACAGCTTTATTCAGTACATCTTATATCTCACATCCTTCTTCTACTCTAAAGAAGTTTTACACATTTTTAACATAAAATTGAATTTCCGTATCTCAATTTGGAGTATTTACTTACAACCATCCAACATAATTAACTGTTATCACAGAGAACAGACATTTAAGCTCGAACAAGAATACGTCGAAATCGTGTGTAAAGGATTTAAGTGTACCTCAACGCCACCAACGGGGACTGCCCCACACATAAAGTCGGTTTGACCCCACGATGGCAGTGTTCATCGTTAAAATACACTAGCCCACAAAGCGACACGAGCGCCAAACGGCCAAAAACGGCGAGCACTGAAAACAAATTTGACAACACAACAATGTAAGTGATGAGACGCTAGCGCCGCGCAACGGGAGCATAACCACATACTCTGATATGACCGTTACAAAGTTTTACACAAGGCAGAAAGCGAAGATAGACGTCTGTTCTCTGTGCTGTTATATTACATCGTCACACACGTTGCAGCTGCTGCCATGGCTGCCGAATACAGTTTTCATTGTGAGGTACCATTCTGACTATGCTGCCGCTACTTTGTTTTCCAAAAAGATCGATCATTATAGTACTTAATTGTAGGAATGATATTTTCCGACGTCATCATTATCTCTCTCTCTCTTTTCCTCTCGTTCGGGGTCGTTCGACACAGCTGTCCTTGCTCTCAAAATAGTTTTGTCATTCATTGAAACACTAACCACAGAAAACAAACTGCATCCACATAATTCTTCTTTTGGCTAGCCGACATTGACGACACCTTTTGATAAACGGCACGAATCAAAACTACGGGATTTTTCTATTTTTTTGCATACATTGCTAAGATTTATCGGTCACGACAAACAATACGATGTAAGCTTCAGATCCGACATTTGCACGAAAGAAAACAACGTCATCTTCCTAACCAAGCTTTTCGTCAGCGGACATTGCCGGGACTGTCCCTCCACGGCAAGCAACGCGCTGTAAGCTTCCGATCCGACATTTGCACGATGCAAAACAACAGAATCTTTCTAACCTAGCTTTTCGTCAGCGGACATTGCCGGAGGTTTTCCCCCACGGCAAACAACACGCTGTAAGCATTCGATCCGACATTTGCACGATGCAAAACAACAGGATCTTTCTAACCTTGCTTTTCGGCAGCGGACATTGCCGGAGGTTTTCCCCCACGGCAAACAACACGCTGTAAGCATTCGATCCGACATTTACACGATGCAAAACAACAGGATCTTTCTAACCTTGCTTTTCGGCAGCGGACATTGCCGGAGGTTTTCCCCCACGGCAAACAACACGCTGTAAGCACAAAATAACAGAATCACTATAGCTTTTCCTTACCAGTTACTGCTGCTGGTTTATTTTTCTCGTGTTTTATTTCTTCCTCAATAATTGGGTTTTTAAATTAAAAAAAATGTATCGATTTTTCGATTTTATACGAAAGAGCACCTTTTTCTGAGCCACTATGATTTTTTTCAGATTTTTAGAACTTTATTTTGATACCTAAAATCAATTTCAAAGAGATTTTTTGAAAACACCTTTTGACAGCTGGGAAACTGTTTGACAGCTCCACCCAGTACAAAATGCGACGAGGGGTGATTCGACAAATCGCTCCCATACAAACTTCAAATTGATTTTTAAATAGGTTCTCGGGCACCAAAATTCATGAAAATTTGGATTTCGGCTCAGTTTCGCATGCAGATTCCGAATATGGAATTATCTCAACACCGCTAAAGAAGCCAATTGTCCAAGCGCATCCGGAAGCATGCACCATCCGGAGCCCACGATGAATATCACACCACATTTTTCACTTTTGTTGTTGTCGTAATTTTCTCTCTTTTGCATGCAAATTGAAGAGTGATTCCTCCCAGCAAAATAATAAATTGGTTCGATTTTTTTTTTGCAATTGAACGAAAAACTGGCAGGAATTCGCCAATGTGGAGTTTTGGATTTCTCTGGAAGGAATCACCCCTCACGTGCAGCACACACAACTTACCCAGGCTGACGTTGGTTCGCAAGTGGCAAGAGTGAACGCGGTTGGGTGACGCCTGGAGTTGTTGCTAAGCAAGCAGGGATGCTAACATTGTCTGCTTGACAGTTCGCATCACATTCAAATGCGCTATATCGCCTGCTGTGATCATTCTCTTTATCACAGCTTTATTCAGTACATCTTATATCTCACACATTTGATGATAGGCTGCCAATTACTGACTGATCCACCCTTACACATATGTACCATTGCACCCTCTCTGACGACCTCGACAATGCCCGATGAAACACCTCTGTAAACACGTACCTCTGGTAGCCGTTGCATCTACCCAAATGTGCCACCACAAATGGACGTCAACACTGTAACAGCAGTGGAACCACATCAAACACAAGACTATGGGAGTGCTATCTGTTCCTTATCGCATTGAACCGCTTTGGTTGTTCTAGTGATCCATTTATGCTAACAGGACTTCCATTTGACCGATCCGTAATTGGTTTTGTAAGATGACGCTGATGTTTCAACGATTTGCGATAACGAAGAGCTCCCACCTCTGGTCCTACCAGGTACAGTGGTACAAATTCGTTTAAACGCACATGCTTCTCAGAACATTCTCTTTATGTTGCTGCATATTAAAAATTATGATAATACCGCTCTAAGTATCACTAGTACTAGTACTTGTAGAAATGCATATTGATATACAAAAATGTGAAATGATTTACCAATAACAATTACGGAAAAATCGAAAAAAGTGCGTTTAAACGAATTTTCCTCCAAAACTTAGATAGTTGTTCCCTGATAAAAATAAAACGAATTGAAAAGAATTTTTCGTTACTCGTGCAGATAGTATACTACGTTAGTGTCTATCGAAATATATACCAATAAAACACTGATAACCTTCAAGTAAAGTTTACCGTTCAAAAATCAAGTGCGTTTAAACGAATTTGTACCACTGTATATGCCAGACACAATCCTGCAACGACCCCTAGTAGAGAACAAACAATGCCATACCCAAACTCAGATGAACCGCTCGCTGAATTCAATCTATCCTCCCTCAATCAGTTTTGTAATGTTTTCAGCTTTGCCTCCGATCATATCCCTTTCTTGCAAAATGGTCAAAAACTGTCTGCCCTTCTGATGAACTCCTCCAATCATAACGGCCCTGACATTCACGTTCACGCCAATGCCAAAACATACTCCACTCTTGTATTGCACTATGCACACACAACTCCTCCATGCACAATCATTGGTGTTAAATTTGTTCTGTCATCATCCTGTCTCAACTCTGTCAATTAGAAAAAAAGTCCCTGTTCTCAGATTGCCCAACACTATACCAGGAGATTACAAGTAATTTAATGCCGACCCTCACACTTGATAGCAAACCGTTCTTACGCGGAGCACACAGCTAAAATGGAACAAAGTAGGCCTCTCAGTGAAGCCTCCGACAACCGTCCAAATATGTGCTGCCTGACTTATGCGTCAGGTCTTACGGGGATTTCAAACTGTAAATGTCTTTACTCCGCATGTTGGACAACGAAAACCTTTCCAATTCTGATTCAAGGTTATCAACCCAACCCGGGTGTTCAATGTCCATAAAAGATGATCAGGATGTTATTGTCAACCCATGCGTTGATTTGGCACAACGATGCATATGTCGTTAACACTTGCATCTAACACAATCATTAGAGATGCCACGATTGTATCGCTCTCGCTAAACAATATAACCCTCGTGTCGCTCCACCATTCAATCCCGAAACTGAAGAACATTATCCGAACTCAACTGACCCACGTGCTAATTGCATCCAACCCAGGCGTTGGATGCAGAAATCCAGAAAAGGTGATCCAAAAGCCAACCTCAACCCATGCGTTGATTTAGCATAACGACCCACGTGTCGTTTATAATTTCATCCAACCCAGGTGTTGGGATATTCCAAATGCATAACGACCCGCGTGTCGTTTTCAAATTCATCCAACCCAAGCGTTGGGATATTCCGAATGTATTAATTCGACCCATGCGTCGATTGTACTCAACCCGAGTGTTGAATACTTAGATCAACCCACGTGTTGATCCGCCATTGCGACCCGTGTGTCCTTTTGGATTTGTGTTTCATTCGGCCCTTGCGTCGATTGTTGTATTCAACCCTGGAGTTGAATTCGTAGATCAACCCACGTGTTGATCTGCCATCACGACCCGTGTGTCGTTTTAATGATAGCTCCAAGGAGAAAGTTATCAGCGTATATGTTTTTGACCTAAGTATCGCATGTATCAAACTTTGGTGTTGGATAGCAAAGGTTTCACCAGGCTCTTCGAAAGCTAGGAACTGGGGAAATTAAGAAACAAATTACCTCTACGATAAATCACCAATCCGGTTCGAAGGACCAAATGTAAGATTTTGATTCTGATACACTAAACACGTCTGCTTTAGTTGCTGGTTGCGAAGGAAGAGAGAAAGGAATGTATACGAATGAATGACGTTACCACATCGCCTACTAGATTGCATTAGCTCCAATGTGTACTGAAGGTACAGCAACCATGAACAAGGTACAGCAAATATCATTTTTTTATGATCGTCAACCATGACGTCAGACAACCCTCAACAGTCATGCTGAATACCCGTGCGTTTACCGCCTCGGCTATATGGCCCCACCTCCGTCTCGTAGACTAGTACACGATTCTGAAAGTAACTTCCGAGAATCTTGTACAAGTACTCCGGTATCCCCAAACGCAAGAGCGCATCGGCAATAGCAGACCAGCTGGCGCTATTAAACGCATTCCTTACATCCAGAGTCACTACCGCGCAGAAGCGGTTTTTGTAACCGACAAGATAGCGTCTACGGTGCAAGGTTGCGACCATTCATTTGCAAAGATTTACATTCATTTGCTATTATCTCAGTTCAGAGGCATGCTATCGAAAAACAATGTATGGATGAATTTAACCTTGTAGTTTTATCAGAAAGTTTGCCGAATAACATTGGGGTCGCAAATGTATACCAAAGTCGTGAGCGAGCTGTGAAGGCAACTCTCCACGCGGTGAATGTAAATTTCATTCACGCTGTGGAAAGTTGCCTTCACAGCTCACTCACGACTTTGAAATGCGTGTGCGACCCCAACGTTATTCGACAATCTTTCAGATAAAACTACAAGGTTAAATTCATCCATACATTGTTTTTCGATAGCATGCTTCTGAACTGAGATAAAAGCAAATGAATGTAAATCTTTGCAAATGAATGGTTGCAACCTTGCTACGGTGGACCTCCCCTTTCGGAAGCCGTACTGGTTACTCGAAAGACCATTTTCGCCCTCGGTGAACCTCAACATTCTATTGAGGATGATCTTTTCGAGCACCTTCCCCGCCGTGTCAATCAAGCATATTGGTCTATATGCCGACGGGTCTCCGGGTGGTTTCCCCGCCTTTGGCAATTGTACCAGGCTCTGCCTCTTCCAAGCTTCTGGGAAAACTCCCTCGTCCAGGCATTTCTGCATAGCAGACCTGAACATCTCGGGAGCCTCTGCAATAGCTACTTTTAAGGCCAGGTTCGGAAATCCATCCGGACCTGGGGCCTTACCTACGCTAAGGGACTTAGCTATCCCCGCAAGTTCCACATCGGTGACCCTCTCCTCATCGCCAGCCCCAGTCCCCGGCTGTCCTACGAAAGGAGGCCAAGGATTAGGATCATGACGCGGAAAAAGTCCTCCAATGATCCCCTCCAACATCTCTGGAGATTGCTCTGTAGGAGCCATCACACCTCTCGTCTTGGCCATAACGATCCTGTAGGCGTCACCCCACGGGTTCGTATTGGCACTCTGACAGAGACCCTCAAAGCATGCCTTTTTTGCTTGCTCTTATCTCGGTCTTAAGCGCGACTTTTGCAGCGGCGAACACCACCCGCCGTTCGTTTCGCTCTTCCTCTGATCGTGTTCGCTGCATTCGCCGCCTAGCCCGTAGGCAGGCGCGGCGCAGGTCCGCAATCGCGTCGGTCCACCAGTAAGCCGGTGGCCTCCCATTTCTAGGGTGGACTCGCCTAGGCATGGTCGCCTAGGCGCCACGTGAGAGCACCGCTACCAGCTCGTCGCCGTCTAAACCGATTAAGTTTCGCTCACGGCGGAGCGCTTCCCTAAATACCTCTTCGTCGAAGTATGATGTCTTCCACCTGCGAGGGCTTGGCCTTGGCCTAGCCGCCTCTTCTTCTACCCGCTGTCTGCTGCTGTTGTAGTCGATACTGTAGCGAACCGCCAGGTGGTCGCTGTGAGTGTAGCCATCATCTACTCTCCAGTTCGAACTACTTGTTAGTCCAGGACTACAGAAGGTCACGTCAATAATTGACTCCGCTCCGTTTCGACTAAAGGTACTCTTGGTACCGACATTAGCCAAGTCGACATCCAAGATGGCCAGTGTTTCTAGCAGGATCTGACCCCGCTGGTTCGTGAAACGGCTTCCCCATTCCACGGCCCAGGCATTAAAGTCGCCCGCTATTACCACCGGCCTTCGCCCTGTTAGCACGGTCGTTAAGCGGTCCAGCATTTGCGTGAACCGCTCGATCGGCCACCGCGGAGGCGCATAACAGCTACAGAAGAAGACCCCGTTTACTTTGGCGACCACGAAGCCCTCGTAGGTAGTAGACACCAACTCATGCACGGGGTATTTACCCGTCGTCCATATCGCCGCCATTTTCCTGGTCCCATCCGAGGCCCAGTTGCCGTTGCCGTATGGGTCCGATATGATGGCGATATCTGTCTCCCACTCAGAAACCGCCTGACAAAGCATTTGCTGAGCCGCATCACAGTGGTTCAGGTTCAGCTGCGTTACCTGCACTGTGATTTGTTGTTCACTGTGGCTTTCTTGAAGGCCGGGCACCTTGGACCACCTATCGGATGTCTGTTGTTCGAGAATTTCCCGGTACAGATCATGTAGATGGGCGGACTCGTGCAGCTTTGGGCCTTATGACCCTCAGCGCCGCATCGCCTGCACAGTTTGCGCCTGTCGGGGCCTTTGCAGTCCCACGACTTGTGTCCTGATTTCAGACACCTGAAGCAAACCTCTGGTGGCTCGTGGAATGTCAGGTGACATACACACCAACCCACATTTAACCCTCGAGCGATCGCGCTGTTGTATTTTGTACAACACGTTGAAAAAATCTCGCTTTTTGTACTCAGCATTAGCGTGGTGCTGACGCAGGTAGTCAACCGCGCGAGTTACGGAAGGTTAATGGACTTTTTGACGTCCGCCACAGGTAGCTGAACCAAAGCTATCTGTGTCCCTGCTGGCCCTTTCGTAGCTTAACGGCTGCGGCGGCCACCTGTACATCGCACTGTTGCCGCAGTGCCGTGACTTCGGTGATCTCATCAATGTCCTTGACCTTCAGAGTCGCTTCATGTGTCAGAGCCCTCACCTGCACACCCTCACCAAGGACCACGTCTGCGAGCCTCTTATAGGCGGCATCCTTGTGCTCCTTCTGGCGCTTTAGCTCCAGGATCATCTCGCCCGTACGAGTACGTATAATACTGCGTACGTCGGCTCCAAGACCCTCAAGCTTGGCGTCGCTTCGCATCATCTTCAAGACGTCCGAGTACTTGGACTGTTCCGTCTTGATGACGATCGCGTCGCCATTCTCGCGCTTGGCACCTTCCCTCCTACGCCTGGGCATGGCGTCCTGCGCTAAAACCTGCGGATTCGCCTTCTTCTTCCTCTTCCGCTCTACCTTCGTCCCAGGGGGGTTCCTCCCCTTGGATCGCCGTACTCTGTGGCTGTTGAGGGCCCACCAGCGGTCGTAACCCCTTGTTCCCATAGTTCCGGGACGGGCCAGCCTTTTCAGGCCCACCCTTCCCAGCTTTCCGGGAACCCTGGCTGGGGTCCGACCCTCCGGCATTATTAGCGACTTTCGGGGTAATGATTCGTCTGGCCTTGCGGGCACCACCAGACAGCTCCTCGCCTGACGGTTGTCTCGCCCGCTTGCGCGATTGCTTGCCCCGTTTGTCGCGAGCAGTCGCCTCCGCCTTATTTGGACTTCCTGCGAAGGAGAAGGCCTCCGTTTGGATAAACTTCGGCACTTTCTCATTTGCAGGCTCCGCAGCTGCAGCAGTCAGCAACGCGAGTGCCGCGTGCTCCTGCTTGGAATCGTCGATCGACGCCCTAAGTCAAAGCAAGGCCGTTTTCAGGTCCGACTTAGTGGACGCAAAGTCGATGATTTTGCCAAGCTGCTGCTCAGCCACCTCTATTGCGGACCGTTCTTTGGATTCTCGATTGACGGCCCTCAACAACCACGCTCCGTGCATAACCTCCACCGGCTGGCTTGCCGGGAAGTGGACTCAACTCGTAGCAACTCCCAGCGCCTGTCTCCTCACTTCTCTTTGTCGGAGATCTCATCAACCCGCTTCTTGCGAAGGGGTTGATCCCACCACTATTTCCACCTAGATATTGATTTTGTTTATTTGACTTCATGACTAAATCCCACGAGTAGCACGGGAAATAAGGTCCACCACGCCAGAGCCCTGCATTAACGCGGTAAGGGACAGCTTACTGTGGGGGGTGCCCAGGAACCCCACAGGCTCCGTTAAAGATCGAGCATCTTTTTCACCCCCTCGATCACTCATTCCTCAGCACAGGTCGCTTGACACCTTGAATTGGGGTTAGTAGTCCTATTCTTAGCCGGCGACTACGCGGCTGACTCGCAAGTGGGGGGGTGCGTCAGGCCCCAGGACTTTCGTCCCTGCTGCCCTGATTTTTATGTTTGCCCCAACCCGTCATAATACCTTTTTAAAAAAAATATGATTTAAAAAAAAATGCCTGTTACTTTTGAACCAGAAGAGATAACGACCATCTCAACGCACAAAATGACGCGTCTTCAAATGCTCTACAAGTGTTTCTTGGGCGACTAAAAAAGTTAACGCCAGAAAACCGGTTTTTCTTGAACCACCCTAAGCTTATTCAGAAACATACCTCTAGATCGGTCAATTTTAAAGCTACATAAACAGTTACTTCAGCAAACTTGCTCAAAATTGGTAGATCCACAACTTTCCCGAAGAATGTGTACAGTTATTCTTGCAAACAAAAAAGTTTGGTTACCAACTTCTTTGAAAATATAAACCACCCTTATTTTCATGCACATTGGAAAGAGGGCCTTATTATTAGGGACAACTTTGTAGAAGACCATATTCGCCTAAAAACTCAATTGAAGGCGTTGAATGAATCTTTCTTGGTAAATCTGGTTCGTGGACCACTGTGCATTGGCCTTCCAAACATCTATCAATGTCTTTCACATAGAAATTAAAAAGTAAGAGACTTAAACATGAGCCTTGGGGTAGGCCCATGTAGCTAATTCTGGAATGTTGTCAATTGTCCAAGATTGAAGCTCGTATGTTTTCCTGACAACAAATTATACAAGAAATTATTAAAAATTCCTGGAAGTCCACTATTGTGCAGTTTTTCTGACAATATGCCTATGGAAACTGAGTCAAAGGCGCCCTTAATATCCAAGAAAACTGATGCCAGTTGCTCCTTTTCCGCAAAGGCCAGTTGAATATCTATTGAAAGCAACGCTAGACAATCGTATGTTCCTTTGCCCTTGCGAAACCCGAACTGTGTATTTGAAAGCAAGCTATTCGATTCAACCCAATGGTCGAGTCGCAATAGGATCATTTTTCTAACAATTTCCTTAAACATGATAGCAAGGCAATTGGGCGGTATGAATTATGATCAGACGCTGGTTTACCAGGCTTTTGAATAGCTATTACTTTGACCTGTCTCCATTCTGGCGGAACAATGTTGTTCTCCATTAATGAGTTGAACAAGTCCAGTACCGTCGTTGGGGGTGAGAATGGGTCAAAAAACGATACTCAAAGATTGTTTGTTAAATAACAAATGCAATTGAAGTCGGAGTAACTTTTTATTTGGTATGTATACTCTCCTATGTGGTAATGATAGTTTAGCAAGAAAGTATCACGTTATATGAATTGCTTAGTAAAATACAAATGATTGAAAATTGACCCAATCTCACCCCTTAGAGGGGGTGAGAATGGGTCAAAGTATTCGTAGTCACCTATCTAAGAATATAATTAATTTTATTGATCATATATAGTAAACCTACTTAAAACACAATGTTATCATGACGAATAAAAGCTTAGGTAATTTTAAAAGATGATTAATCCACTTAAAAGGGCTAATACAACCGAAAAAATGGTTGAAATTTGATAAGATAACGTTTGAATACTGTATCATCATTTTTAGCCATCATAATCATCCTCATTAAGAGTTTCAACCTCCATGAGAGGATAAGAAATTACAATGAGGGAGGGGCGAAGAAAGAATGAAAGGTTGATTGTAAAAAAAAAACATGCTAGTTTTTGTATACTGCATAAGAAATGTTTAACCAAACCCTCCGTTATAAACTCTTATGTACATGATCATTGGCCTCTATATTACTAAAGCAAATCACTCCATCTCAAGATAGAGGGTCGTTCAAATATTATGTTAAGTCTATTTTGTGAGCTTCCGATATTGCAGTACACAAAAAATTAGCTGATGATTAGAGCAGCTGTCCACACGCATAGGTGTATTGTTATAAATGATTTTAGGCACTAAACGTATTAACACACTCGTTTGACGCTTCTCGACATATTTTTGAAAGAAAGCGTGCTTTAGTGAAAATACGGTAAACATGGCACCACTCTAACGTCAAATGGGGACTGGAAAACAAGTTGAATTTTTAGTTAAGGTTATGTGCACTCGATAACTTGCTTGACCCAATCTCACCCCCATTCGTAATATTTAGACATAGGGTCGAAAATATTACGTTTTTAAATAAAAAGAGCAATGACAGCCCGTTTTTTTTATTACATCAACCAGGTAATACCTACAGCTAACCAGTTATAGGAAAATTTATGGTTAGGTACTTGTATGAAACATTACGAAGGAGATTTTTTTTCAGAATGTTTTACTAGTAGTTTCATCGTATAAGTTTAGCCACAAATTTAACAAAAAACGATTATTGCAAAACATCTTATTCTGCATCATGACGTGTAAGAACATCTCCCCTTTGAAATATTATAAAGTTTTCAATATACATTATCGATAGTTATTGAGCTATTTCAAATTTTATGTTTCTCTGTTTTGACCCAATCTCATCCCCCAGACCCATTGTCACCCCCATCGACGGTGATCGTCTTTTTGCGATATCTGTGAGATTCTTCAGAAGATTGAACTTTATCATATCGCGTCTCGGAGCCGAATTGTTTGATGAAAGAAAAGCTATAGAGAACTCCAGCATGGAGAATAGACTGTCCAGAGAGCCGTCTCCTGAGGAAGTTTCGCAAGAGAGCGGTTCAGCTGGGACCTTTTTTGCGAAGTTGAATATCCAGCGATTGGAGTATTCGTCACTCTCATTAGAGGAAGAGCGGTTTCGCATGTTGCGAGCCACTCTCCAAAGCGTTGTCATCGAAGTTTCTCTTGAGAGACCCTCAATGAAATGTCGCCAATAACTACGCTTTTTTGCTTTCAGTAGGTTTTTCAGCTGTTTTTCAAGCTTAGCGTACTCTTCATGAAGATCTGAAGTATCATGCCTACGAAAAGCTTTGAAAGCATCAGTGTGGCTGGTCTTCTTTTGATTTTGCACTCGTGTAAATCAGTTCAGACAGGAATCGATACTCATCCAAAGGTGGGAGTGGATTGAATGATTCAACTCCAAAGGATACCGCTATATTCCTAGTGAGGTCAAAAGGAACCTGAATTGGTTGGTCTGACCTTTCACTATTATGTTTGATGGTGGTTATAATGGGCAAGTGGTCACTATCATCAGGATCTTCCATCACCTTCCACGAGCAATCGAATGATAGTAAACTTGATCCCAGTGATAGGTTAAGACGACTTTCTTTGCCGTCAAATGCAATACGTGTCACTTCACCTGTATTCAAAGCGTTCAAGTTGAAATCGTCGCATAAATCATAGAAAATGGCCGCCCTGTGATCGTCATATGGTTCGCCCCACCCAGTACCATGTGAGTTCATATCACCCAGAATTAAAACTGGATGTGATAGTGAAGAAACTGCATTCCAAAGATGGCGGCGGGTAATTGAAATTCTTGGAGGTATGTAAACGGAAGCTACGCGAAGTTCTTTACCCTTTACGTTTATTTGGCAAGCGACGATTTCTACGCCAGGATGAGTCGCGATTGGCATTCTATAAAATGAGTAAGTGTTTTTGATCCCCAAAAGAACTCCCCCATAATGGTCATCTCGCTCCTGGCGTATAATGTTAAAATCGTGGAAGTTGAGTTCATCTTCAGGAGAAAGCCATGTTTCATTCATTTCATTTATTTAGTTTTACATCAAATTCAAGATAAAACTGAATCAACAATATTTCTCCGTAATACACGGTTCGTGGCTGCCGCTCTCCATCCTCGGTCGCGCCCGATGCTCGCCAAGTCACGCTCCACCTGGTCCGCCCATCGTGCTCTCTGCGCTCCACGCCTTCTTGTGCCAACCGGATCAGTTGCAAACACCAGCTTTGCAAGGTTGTTGTCCGGCATTCTTGCAACATGCCCTGCCCACCGTATCCTTCCGGCTTTGGCCACCTTCTGGATGCTGGGAAGCCATGTTTCACAAAGGGCAAATATATCACAGTCAGAGTTGTGAATCAAAAACTTAAACAAGTCTAATTTAGGTTTAGGCTATTTTTTTTTTCCTTCTAAACCATAGGGGGATAATTTGCAAACAGACACCCTAACAGGAAGGTTAGGATAGTGTGGGGTTGAGGCCGTCTTCTACTACAATAGTAGAAGCCAGGACTACTCTCTCCTCGACCCACCAAACACATTCCTATGGTCGCCAAACCCTACGTCTCACCGGAACCACCAAGAAGGTATTGCTTCAGAGAGGGGCTAGTGCATATTGCACCCTCAAGGTTAGCTGCGTAGCCTGCAGCAACGAACATCGATGACTCGCTTTGGAGAGTACATCACGGTAACATGCTGGCGCTTAGCCAGTTTCCCGAGTGGTCCTCGCCACTCCCTTTGTCCTCGGAAGGCGGGCAGGGTCAACCCCGCCCACGCCCTACTGCTGAGCGGACATCAAGAACTGATGCCCACATGCAACCCGATCTGACCTGCCCGTAAGGAAGGGTATCACTACCCTTCAGGCCCTATCAGATGCATCCGTAGGTTGCAGACAGCAGGGTCTCACCTACCTCGACCCTTGCGGGGACCCCTTACCAACCACGGGCTCGGAGGTTTTAGGCTATGACAGTTCCACAGTAGCACAGTGATCATATCTTGTACCTCACTTGATGAATTATTATCCATCGAAAGATATGATCGCAGCAAGGAGGGGCCATGATTGTGTCAGATTCCGAAGATATTCTTCTACTGTAGGTATAAACATGTCAATAATGCCTCCAAATGTTTCTGGAAGGCCGAGGGCATTATATTAGCAATCCACAAGAACCCTAAAAGTAAACACTCCTCGCTTGAGTCCAGGAGGCTTGCTTGAACTGCGAGGAACTTTAGTAGCTTTTTTCTTGCAACCTTGTCAATTATTTCTCTTTGAAGTGTATTTAACAGGCGGAGACGGGGGTGACAGGTTCTTGCTACAACAGGGATCTGAAGCTAAAGGAACCTAATTCTTCGGAGTTTTTAAGTTTACCCCGCCTCCTTTGACATTAGGCAAACTTTTAAGGGAAAACTTCAAAAAGACCTTTCGGCGCAATCCCGAGGGCAGCCAATTAATCGTCCCATAATAAATTAAAAAGTTTCCATAAATAATTCGAAAATTACCAATAAATAATTAGGGGTGAAAGCAATAATAAACTAGAAAAGTTCCATAAACAATTCAAAAAGCGCATAAATAAATCGAAACTTCCCATAAATAATTGATTTTCTAGCAATAAAAAATGTAAGAATTTCCACAAATAAATCAACAATTGCAATAAAAAACTATATTTTTTCCAACAAAAATATTCGAACATACTACATTATAGAACTATGATAGAAAGACTGAAACTATTGTGCAATTTAACAGACAATCGCTTGCTGTCCGAACTCGCTAACGCTCGTCGGACTTAAAAAAGGGATAACATCTCTGTTCGCATTATACCGGGCAAATTCTTGGATCTGTGGATTGCCTAGAACCGAATCGACGCAGTTACGGCGCATCGGATTTCGGAAACATCGGCGGCCTTCTGCCGCCTCAGTTCCTCAATCCTCTATGCGGCTTCGCCGCATGGCTCAGCCGGTACTTTTACCTTGCTCATCAGTTCCTATTTATTGCTAAATTTTCAATTGCTTTTTTGATGTTTTTCAATTGGGAATTTTTAAATTATTTATGGAAAAATCCGATTTATTTATGGAAAATTTTAACTGTTTTGGTGGAAAAAATGTAGTTATTTATTGCAATTATTGAATTATTCGTGGAAATTCCGGCGTTTTTTATTGCTCGAAAATCAATTATTTATGGGAAATTTTGATTTATTTATGCACTTTTTGATTTGTTTATGGAAATTTTATAGTTTATTATTGCTCCCACCCCTACTTCTTTATTGGCAATTTCTGATTTTGTTACGGAAAATGATCACTTTTTTATGAGTCGTTTATATTTTAGCCAATCCCGAGGAAGATCCTGACTTCCTTTTTTCAGGTGCGTGTACCTCCGAAAGAGATCCACCCCCATCAGTTTCGCCTTCGTCCTGATCATCGGAAGACAACTCCTGATAGGGATTTTCAACTGGGACAGCTGATTCAGACATGGTATTGGACGAGTTCCGAGATTTTACCATTTCCGCATAGGTCTGCTTGGAGCGCCTAACAATAGAGCGACTCTCATTTTGAATGCGTCTTTTGTAAGCCGGCCATTCACGCCAGTCATGTGGATCTCCGCCACAGTAGCTACATTTTTCCGCTTCCTGTGTGCAAGAGTCCTCTAAATGAGCCTGGTTGCATTTGCCACAACGGGGCTTGTTGTCGCAAAAGTTAGCACTGTGACCAAATTGCTTGAATTTGGTACAATTAAAAACCTTCGGCCTAAAAAGACGCACTGGGTAAAAATCACCATCGATTACAGCGAATTCCGGGAGGACGGAGCCTGGAAAAGTCACTCGAAGAAATGGTGAAGGCGAGTACAGCTTTTTATTCCCTTCAATGGAAGCCGTAGATAAGCGTTTACGGTCTAGGATAGCCACATCGGGGATTGACCTATTTTCGAAACGACCAAAGCCGGTCTTGATGTCCTCACATGTCAGCGTTTCGTCGAGGATCTTCCCCTCCACCTCCACTTCTCGTGCTGGCACATAGACCGCGTATTCAACAGTAAACGCTCCGTGTTGAGCAATTCCATTTTCTGCTTTGTAGCTAGGTGCGGTAACACGTAGCTTGGATGCTTTCACTTGGTGAACAACGGTCCCAGGATACTTACGAATCAGCTCTCGAGAAATCGAAAGCATATTCAATGGTTTGCATTTGCGCCGGAAATAGACAACCCAAGGCCCAGGCAAAGATGGCTGATAAAACCGCGTACGAGCAATGATATCCTTGGGAGGCGTTTCGCCTCCAACCGAATCGTCCATGTGGAAACAAATTTATGCAAAGTTTGTCAAAAGTGCAAAAGAGGGAAAAAAAAACCTTAAGGTTTTACCAGTTCAGTTTCTTCTTTAGGACGAGAACTGTTTGATTCGTTAAACAAACAATGCTATTAATATATTAAAAAAAATAAAGTAAAAAAAAAATAAAGTACTAAAAATATAGGAATTCAATTCTTATTTTAATTTTGACACACCCTGTAGGATGCAAAAAAAAACGGTATTGCGAGAGAATAGAGAAAAAAAAACCAATAAAAAAAACAAAAAAATGTTCTGTTATTTGCAGTTTGTACACCCTTATCCGTACACAGTAGTTTGGGAATCAATGTTATGGATGTCAAAAAACACGTGGTCGAATGTGGACTGGGGATGAAATAGACAAAAGCGATCAAAACAATCTGACCGAAGCAGGTATATATTTATCACAGGTAAATCTCCGTCAGGTAAATGATGAATAGGCTCGTGTTCATGGCGATGGCACAAATTTCCCAAATGGAGGAGAACGTGCCTCTGGAGCTGACCTACTGACACCTGATACCATCAGGACAGTGCTCAGGACAGAAAGCCGAGATCTAACCCAAGCATCACACATAGTTACAAAACAGTCACGGCGGCTCATATAAAGGTTGCCCAGTAAGTCGCAGTGACTTCTGTGCAACCCTTACATATGCTGCCGTGACTGTTTTGTAACCATGTGTGTTGCTTGGAAAATGTGATGGATAATTACATATGAAAATAACAAAGATTAATGAAAATGGCTGTTCAATGACCTCAAGCAAGTTCGAGTCAAGTCATTGGACACAGCTATCGTGTGACAAGTGTATAGTTTTATTTTCGGGGTATGGCCGGGAATCTGTAGCCAGCTTCTAATGCAACTGGACCAAAATTCCAATAAATCTACTAGCAATGCAATATAGCTTCACTTTAAAACATTTAATGTTGCCTCCACGATTTAAGCCACCGGATTGAATGCGCCATAAACGATCCAAATTTGATGGCGTGGTCAAACGCTGTAAAAGTCGTTGATTCCATTACCCTATTGGCAGACTCCATTGCGTTTGACGCGTGAACACGCGAAGGCCAAGAAATCTCCCACGGTCGTTACTTATTTCAGTAGGTACCTATCACGCAATACGAGAAGCCCAAGCAGGGCCAATTTCATAAATTTCGACAAACATCGAACGAGATAGAGTCTAACTTCTCCGGTTGAGACCTCAAATCTTGTTGTAAAGCAACCTTACAAACAACGACCTCGTCGATTGTCATTCGCAGTTGTGACATGGATGGCGTTGTAAGCCGCCGCAGCCCCCTGGCTTATCACGAGGAAGCAGAATGTTCATACATATTCACATTACCTGATGATGCTTTTCCGACCTCGACGCCCAACCCGGCCGGGTTATTGTTTTCCCGCTTGCAAGAAGAGGTGCTGTTCTTGCGAACTGCGTGACGACGACAAAGTTGACGTTGGTGTGGCGTGTCCAAGACGGTGGCGCTACGTGGTTCACAGGATTTGAATTTGTTCTTTGGCAATCGACTTTCGGGCTTGGTATGGTGACTTTGTCGCCGATTTATATACAACGTCGACACTGTGAATTGAGGTAGGTAACGATAAGGTTCTGATCAATTCTGCCATGTGACGTTGAAAAAAAATCTTGTAAGTATAAACCACAAAGCATAATGTGTAGGTATTTTATTTATTTAAGACTCGTTGTCTCTAACAAACAAATCGTATAAGACAAAGACCCTATGAATATCACATCACCGCTAGCAACTGTCAGTGTTGAGAAAAAATGTGTTTGCAAGGTACATGCTGCTGCGAGGTTATATTCTTCTGTTTTGAGTGACAACAAATTGTAGGAAAACCACCGCCAACATGTCATCCGTGCGTCATATCGTGGGATCATTTTGAAATGCGGAAAAACTGTCTTGCCGTGCGTTTGTTATATTGGATCTGCTGAGCATCGTCGTCGTCTTCGTTTGGACTGACAAATATTGGCTGCGTGTGAGGAAAAGTCGTGGCCGTGGGAGTTAACGCCATTTTCCGACTCATATTGTTTGTGTCAGAGACTCAACTGTTGCGATGTGTCAATTTTGACGAAGGGTGGAAATTTGGGGATGCATTGAAATATTTTTTTGTCGGCGCAAAAAAATAAAAAAAAAGTTATAAGTTCATGGTAACCAATAATTGTTGATTTTTTTGTGTAAATTAAAACATCCGAAAGCCTTGAATCTTCTAGCAGAAATTCCAGGAGAAATTCTAGCAGAATTCCAGAAGGAATTCTAGCAGAATTCCAGAAGGAATTCTAGCAGAATTCCAGAAGGAATTCTAGCAGAATTCCAGAAGGAATTCTAGCAGAATTCCAGAAGGAATTCTAGCAGAATTTCAGGAGAAATTCTAGCAGAATTACAGGAGGAATTCTAGCAGAATTACAGGAGGAATTCTAGCAGAATTACAGGAGGAATTCTAGCAGAATTCCGGGAGGAATTCTAGCAGAATTCCGGGAGGAATTCTAGCAGAATTCCGGGAGGAATTCTAGCAGAATTCCGGGAGGAATTCTAGCAGAATTCCAGGAGGAATTCTAGCAGAATTGCGGGAGGAATTCTAGCAGAATTCCGGGAGGAATTCTAGCAGAATTCCGGGAGGAATTCTAGCAGAATTCCGGGAGGAATTCTAGCAGAATTCCGGGAGGAATTCTAGCAGAATTCCGGGAGGAATTCTAGCAGAATTCCGGGAGGAATTCTAGCAGAATTCCGGGAGGAATTCCAGCAGAATTCCGGGAGGAATTCTAGCAGAATTCCGGGAGGAATTCTAGCAGAATTCCGGGAGGAATTCTAGCAGAATTCCGGGAGGAATTCTAGCAGAATTGCGGGAGGAATTCTAGCAGAATTCCGGGAGGAATTCTAGCAGAATTCCGGGAGGAATTCTAGCAGAATTCCGGGAGGAATTCTAGCAGAATTCCGGGAGGAATTCTAGCAGAATTCCGGGAGGAATTCTAGCAGAATTCCGGGAGGAATTCCAGCAGAATTCCGGGAGGAATTCTAGCAGAATTCCGGGAGGAATTCTAGCAGAATTCCGGGAGGAATTCTAGCAGAATTCCGGGAGGAATTCTAGCAGAATTCCGGGAGGAATTCCAGCAGAATTCCGGGAGGAATTCTAGCAGAATTCCGGGAGGAATTCTAGCAGAATTCCGGGAGGAATTCTAGCAGAATTCCGGGAGGAATTCTAGCAGAATTCCGGGAGGAATTCTAGCAGAATTCTAGGAGGAATTCTAGCAAAATTCCAGGAGGAATTCTAGCAGAATTCCAGGAGGAATTCTAGCAGAATTCCAGGAGGAATTCTAGCAAAATTCCAGGAGGAATTCTAGCAGAATTCCAGGAGGAATTCTAGCAGAATTCCAGGAGGAATTCTAGCAGAATTCCAGGAGGAATTCTAGCAGAATTCCAGGAGGAATTCTAGCAGAATTCCAGGAGGAATTCTAGCAGAATTCCAGGAGGAATTCTAGCAGAATTCCAGGAGGAATTCTAGCAGAATTCCAGGAGGAATTCTAGCAGAATTCCAGGAGGAATTCTAGCAGAATTCCAGGAGGAATTCTAGCAGAATTCCAGGAGGAATTCTAGCAGAATTCCAGGAGGAATTCTAGCAGAATTCCAGGAGGAATTCTAGCAGAATTCCAGGAGGAATTCTAGCAGAATTCCAGGAGGAATTCTAGCAGAATTCCAGGAGGAATTCTAGCAGAATTCAAGGAGGAATTCTAGCAGAATTCCAGGAGGAATTCTAGCAGAATTCCAGGAGGAATTCTAGCAGAATTCCAGGAGGAATTCTAGCAGAATTCCAGGAGGAATTCTAGCAGAATTCCAGGAGGAATTCTAGCAGAATTCCAGGAGGAATTCTAGCAGAATTCCAGGAGGAATTCTAGCAGAATTCCAGGAGGAATTCTAGCAGAATTCCAGGAGGAATTCTAGCAGAATTCCAGGAGGAATTCTAGCAGAATTCCAGGAGGAATTCTAGCAGAATTCCAGGAGGAATTCTAGCAGAATTCCAGGAGGAATTCTAGCAGAATTCCAGGAGGAATTCTAGCAGAATTCCAGGAGGAATTCTAGCAGAATTCCAGGAGGAATTCTAGCAGAATTCCAGGAGGAATTCTAGCAGAATTCCAGGAGGAATTCTAGCAGAATTCCAGGAGGAATTCTAGCAGAATTCCAGGAGGATTTCTAGCAGAATTCCAGGAGGAATTCTAGCAGAATTCCAGGAGGAATTCTAGCAGAATTCCAGGAGGAATTCTAGCAGAATTCCAGGAGGAATTCTAGCAGAATTCCAGGAGGAATTCTAGCAGAATTCCAGGAGGAATTCTAGCAGAATTCCAGGAGGAATTCTAGCAGAATTCCAGGAGGAATTCTAGCAGAATTCCAGGAGGAATTCTAGCAGAATTCCAGGAGGAATTCTAGCAGAATTCCAGGAGGAATTCTAGCAGAATTCCAGGAGGAATTCTAGCAGAATTCCAGGAGGAATTCTAGCAGAATTCCAGGAGGAATTCTAGCAGAATTCCAGGAGGAATTCTAGCAGAATTCCAGGAGGAATTCTAGCAGAATTCCAGGAGGAATTCTAGCAGAATTCCAGGAGGAATTCTAGCAGAATTCCAGGAGGAATTCTAGCAGAATTCCAGGAGGAATTCTAGCAGAATTCCAGGAGGAATTCTAATAGAATTCCAGGAGGAATTCTAGCAGAATTCCAGGAGGAATTCTAGCAGAATTCCAGGAGGAATTCTAGCAGAATTCCAGGAGGAATTCTAGCAGAATTCCAGGAGGAATTCTAGCAGAATTCCAGGAGGAATTCTAGCAGAATTCCAGGAGGAATTCTAGCAGAATTCCAGGAGGAATTCTAGCAGAATTCCAGGAGGAATTCTAGCAGAATTCCAGGAGGAATTCTAGCAGAATTCCAGGAGGAATTCTAGCAGAATTCCAGGAGGAATTCTAGCAGAATTCCAGGAGGAATTCTAGCAGAATTCCAGGAGGAATTCTAGCAGAATTCCAGGAGGAATTCTAGCAGAATTCCAGGAGGAATTCTAGCAGAATTCCAGGAGGAATTCTAGCAGAATTCCAGGAGGAATTCTAGCAGAATTCCAGGAGGAATTCTAGCAGAATTCCAGGAGGAATTCTAGCAGAATTCCAGGAGGAATTCTAGCAGAATTCCAGGAGGAATTCTAGCAGAATTCCAGGAGGAATTCTAGCAGAATTCCAGGAGGAATTCTAGCAGAATTCCAGGAGGAATTCTAGCAGAATTCCAGGAGGAATTCTAGCAGAATTCCAGGAGGAATTCTAGCAGAATTCCAGGAGGAATTCTAGCAGAATTCCAGGAGGAATTCTAGCAGAATTCCAGGAGGAATTCTAGCAGAATTCCAGGAGGAATTCTAGCAGAATTCCAGGAGGAATTCTAGCAGAATTCCAGGAGGAATTCTAGCAGAATTCCAGGAGGAATTCTAGCAGAATTCCAGGAGGAATTCTAGCAGAATTCCAGGAGGAATTCTAGCAGAATTCCAGGAGGAATTCTAGCAGAATTCCAGGAGGAATTCTAGCAGAATTCCAGGAGGAATTCTAGCAGAATTCCAGGAGGAATTCTAGCAGAATTCCAGGAGGAATTCTAGCAGAATTCCAGAAGGAATTCTAGCAGAATTCCAGAAGGAATTCTAGCAGAATTCCAGAAGGAATTCTAGCAGAATTCCAGAAGGAATTCTAGCAGAATTCCAGAAGGAATTCTAGCAGAATTCTAGAAGGAATTCTAGCAGAATTCCAGGAGGAGTTCTAGCACAATTTCAAGAGGAATTCTAGCACAATTCCAGGAGGAATTCTAGCACAATTCCAGGTGGAATTCTAGCACAATTCCAGGAAAAATTCAGCAGAATTCCAGGAGGAATTCTAGCAGAAATCCAGAAGAAATTCTAGCAGAATTCCAGAAGGAATTCTAGCAGAATTCCAGGAGGAATTCTAGAAGAATTCCAGGAGGAATTCTAGAAGAATTCCAGGAGGAATTTTAGATGAATTCCAGGAGCAATTCTTGCAGAATTCCAAGAGCAATTCTAGCGGAATTCCAGGAGATATTCTAGCAGAATTCCAGGAGAAATTCTAGCAGAATACCAGGAGGAATTCTATAGAATGCTATGCTATAGCAGAATTCCAGTAGGAATTCTAGCAGAATTCCAGGAGGAATTCAAGCAGAATCCCGGGAGGAATTCTAGCAGAATTGTAAGAACATTGTGAATTCACTTTATCTATATTATTTCAACTTTAGAGAGATCAAGATATTTAGCAAGGTAAGGCATACAGACTTCGGGTGTTGTGGCATGTAATACAATTTTTGTGACCGATGAACAGATTATTTAACCCATTGTTCAGCGTAGGTGTAAGTGCTGGGTTGTACAACTCCACGCAAGTGCGAACCCGTGGTTGGATCACTCCGTCCAGTAAATGCGGCCTTGGTAGTAGAAAAGAATTTCTCACCAAACGGTTCCTTCTCAGGTTGCTTTGCCCAGAAGCCACCAATCCCCCGTCGCCCAGCACCGGGCTCTCCACACCGCCAGACAGAACACCTACACCGCGAAAGCTCGCGTGCCGTGGGCCGTGTGACACTTGTTCTGTGGCGGAATTGGTTAACGCGCCCTGTCCAGCGAACTTGGGGAGACGTGGGTTCAAATCCCACCAGAACTACGTGGATTTTTTCGCAATTTTTCCACTCAATTTGTCCATTATTCAACACATGTTGTGCCTATGAACTTCAGGCATTAGGTATGTCTGGAATTTTGCTAGAATTCCTCTGGAATTCTGCTAGAATTCCTCTGGAATTCCTTGCATTCATAGTTTTTTCAAAATTTATCTAAGCTGACTTTTGAAATGGGCTAAGCTTTTTTGTGGGTTTTTCTATTTCTGGAGCTCGATTTGATTTGGTCGTAAGTAACAAAAGTACACTAATCGAGTTTTTTTCTTCAATGGGTCCATTATACTTAGTTACATGTATGATATTAATATCATCTCGATACCATATTCTCTTAAATTTAGAAAATGTTGAAACATTATGCCGTAACTAACAAAAATATGAAAAAATAAAAAATCGTACATTCGACCTAATTCCGCAAAAGGTCTTTAGTACCAAAAATGACTAAAACCAAAAATTCGTGTATTCGACCTTATGTCATTCGAAGGTCGAATGAACGACATCTGTCAAAACAAAAAAACAGCGTAGTTACGACGCTACCAGCGCATTATAGTTAAATAGTTTTTAGAATTAAATTGTAAAATGATCGGAATAAACTGTTTATTGGGTGAGTTTTGAAAACTATCAGCATTGTTTTATAATATTCTAATATTGTTTTCTACAGATGCAGCTCTTAAATTGGCCGAAAGCGACGAGGATGCGGTACCGATGATACCGCATACGTGTGGTGGCATTCCGTCGCCATCATCAAACATCAAAGAAGAGCATGCATACGCAAGGCGAGACGCAAGGATTTGCTACACAGCAAAGGAATCACCGAATCCAGTCACTTCACACGAAGAACCGAGCGAAGAACCCATGTGTTCACATCCGCCGATGGAACAGTCACTCGACCTTCGACAGACAGTGCCGGGGTCAGCAAGTCCATGGATGAATAGGTCTGCACCGTCTACCCAATCCGGGACAACGGAGTATCATTCCAATGCTTGGTTAAACCGGTCAACTCCAATTCCATCCCTCGATCTTCCGGTAATTTTTGGACAGAAGATGACCTCTTCGGATGATATTGCAGCTCGTAAACCACAGGATTCAACAAGAAAGCAGAACTTATCTTGCGGACATTTTGACGGTAATTGCATTGTGTTTTTGATTGAAATACGGCGGATCCAAAATTGATTTATTCAGAAATGTTGCTCTCAATTAGCTTAATGATGTGCAATAGGGCGAATTAGTGTATTGTCGGCAGATTTGTTCTCTTCGTCATGGGTGATTTTTGTCGGCCAAATTTCCTAAAACTTGGCCATACAATTCAGCTTGATTGGGAAGGATTTTAGGTTTCAAAAATCGCACCATGACGAAAAGAACAGAAATGCCGAAAATGCGTAAATTTCCATTCTTACTTCACTGCCGTGAATCGCATATCAGTCCCATCTTTGCTGGATTTCCTATGCAAATGGGACAGATATGCGATTCACGGCAGTTCAATTGATTCAAAATATACTTCGCATCTGCAACTTAGCATGTGCTATACCGCCTATCATCGCATATCAGTCCCATATTTGCTGGGTTTCCTATTCATATGGGACGGTTATGCAATCATTGTCAGTATAAGCGATGACTTCAATTTGTTGCCGCGACGATAACAACTTCATATTATTTGTAAAAGCAATTTCAACGCTTTGTTTTTTTTTACTGCAGGACCGCCTCGTAAGGTAAAACCTGGTGCGCATGACATTTGCCATAGCATGACGCCTAATATCAAAAGCAAATCACGCAGCTCGCAATCCTTACCGCAAACCATCCCAAATAACAACCGGAACCCGCGGTTGAATTGTTCTTCGCCGTTGGAACGATTTATCACAAAACTACAAGATCACAATGCTTCTACGATGAGCCAATCGTCGCATGCAGGATGGAGGACGAGTTCAAGACGATTAAATCCATGGCGAAATCGGTCTGTCCCACTTAGTATGCATGATGATCAACTCTCATGTGTGAACGATCGACTCTCATCGTGTTCCTTTGAGTACTCGCAGTATGGTAATCGTATTTTGGGTGAAATTACAAACAAGCCAGCACCATTGTCACAATCTGCTCTGAACTGCAAACAGCCACGCGTCGCGTTTGATAACTTGTCATTCATCAATATGGTAGCGTCTACACCGAGTCACAAGGAGTCAGTGTTGTATCCTAATGTGCATCGGGATGAAAATCGTAAGTTTAAAACAATAGAAAACACATTTACGTTGTCTTTGCTAAAGAACGAGCGAATAATAAGCGAAGAAAGGAAAAGGGTTTGCAATACACTCGATCTGATGGAATAGTCATACCAGCAAGAAAAATAAGACCTGCCTGCAGTTGTAGGCGTAGATGCTTCAACAAATACCCCGATCACGTACGCTCAAAGCTGTTGAGAAATTTTTTGAATTTGAAACTATCTGGACAGAACCAGTTCTTGGCAAACCACATGGAGGTATCCAAAACCGCAAGGAGGAAGGTAATCATATACAGTTTCTTACCGATTTTGGCAACACCCGTTTTTGACTACTCCCGATTTTGGCAACACCCGTTTTTGGCAACATTTCCTTCCCGATTTTGGCAACACCCGTTTTTGGCAACAATTTCTTACCGATTTTGGCAACACCCGATTTTGGCAACAATTTTTTACCGATTTTGGCAACAAAAAATTTTGACCAAAATTTTTTACCGAAAAATCGTTTGTATTCGTAACTGTATTTATATTTTAGCCTTACTCTTCTTCACAAAATCAAAATTCATTAAATTTTCCAAAATCAACAATTTTACAAATCATGACGTAGTTTATGAACGTCACCTAGAGGGATCGTTTTATAACTTGTGAATAGTCCATATTTAAAATATAAGTCAAATTGACGAATAAAAGTTGAAAATAATCCACAAAAAAATTACCGATTTTGGCAACACCCCAATTTGGCAACATAAAATTTACCTCGTGTTGCCAAAATCGGTAAGGAACTGTATAACACATATGGTCATTGGTCATCAATCACAACATATACTTTTCTTTGTAGGTGATCAACTCGCGACGGCTTTATTCTAGATCATACAAACTTCCTGGCGTTAAAGGACCGGTAGTAGTATGCAAGGTAATGTTCATGGTTACCTTCGATGTTGGCGATCGCAAGCTAAGGAATCTGGCAGCAAAAAGGGTTATAGGCGATGGAGTGGCTTCTGATGATCAACGCAGTGAAAACCGATCCGCTCGGACTATCAGCGCAGAGCACCAGCAATACATCAAAGATCACATTCTTTCATTTCCGGCCTACTCCAGTCATTACGGTCGAGAAAAATCAGAGCGGCTATATCTTTCGGGCGACCTTAACTTGACATCATTGTACAAACTCTACCAAGCCAAATGTGGGACTGATAACCTCGTTGCAGTATGCTATGACAGCTACAGGATCATTTTTAAGACATTCAACCTACATTTCCGCAAGCCGAAGATAGATACTTGCGATGAGTGCGACCGACTGAATGTTGAAATCAAAATAGCGACAGAAGAGAAAGAAATCATTCGTTTAAAACAAGTGCGGGATGATCACCAGAAAGCGGCACAGAGAGTATATGACCAGAAGAATGCAGATGTGGAACGATCAAAGATCGATTACACTGTGCGGACGGTTTCATTTGATCTTCAAATAGTAGTTTACGCAACAAGGTGCAGAATGACGATTTTTACAGCACGAGTCGTACACTTATCCAACGAGGCTTGCCGAGTTGGATAATTACGACGAGTGCTGTAAAAATCGAGTTCTGCACCGAGTTGTGTACAACGTTTTTTGCAATTTCGTAAATTACCAATTGAAGATAGTTTTTAACTAAACTTCTTAATCAAACTGCACACTGATGTTTAAGCCATGTTTAAGAAAGTCTGATCATAGCAGGTTATACCTAGGGTTATACAGTGCAGTTGTCACAATTTTTCAAACCTGCGCCCAGAAAGCATCAAGAAGTTAATCAAATCTGAAAACAGTGCTGTAATGGTTCATTACGCAACGCAAATCAGTGCTGTAATGAACCATTACAGCACTGTTTACTTGGTGTGGGAAAGTAGGCCTTTTCCTGTCAGATTTGCGTGAGGTAAATTGGCCTATTACGATGAGAAGTTGCAAAAAGCAACTTCCAACACCATTTTTAAAATGTGGGGTTGCTTTCTACAAGCGTCAATTATATACACTAAATCTATCTTTTCTTGAAAGCTATTTGGGCCAGAACAAGGCCTACTGTTACATGTGGGATGAAACCAGGGCCAGAAGAGGCTCCAAAGAAGTAGGTTCTTGCGTTATGCAAGATTTGCAGCGTATGCCCACCACCGTAGAAGAAGTAATCTACTACAGCGATCGTTGCGCAGGACAGAATCACAACAAAAATGTAGTTTTTATGTTTACGCACGTGTTAAAAAATCTGAAAAAAGAAGGCCGAGCTCTCCGCATCATCCACCGTTTCATGAAGACCGGCCATTCCCACATGGAAGTGGATACGATCCACGCGACGATCGAACGTGCCAAAAAACGCACTGAGGTGTCAATAGAAATTCCTTCTGATTGGGAGATCTTCATAGCAGCTATACAGAGGACGGTGCCCATCGAGGTTGTTAGCATGCAGCAGAAGGATTTTCTAGATATTACAGCCCTAGAAGAAATCTACACAATTCCAAAAACTACTACGTCAGGCGAAACTTTCAGCTTCAAAAAAGTAATGGAGTTTGCATTCACTACCGATAACATCGGTACAGTTCGCTTCAAATACGACCTCGCAGAAGAAGATTACAAGGAAATCTGTCTCATGTCTGGAAAGAAGATCGACCGAGAAATCGAACTCAAGCGAATAGAATCACAGCTGATAGAGCTGCCTACCGCAAAATTGAAGGATCTGCGAAGTCTCTTGCCGTATGTAGTAAAAAAGGACTATTATGAAGCATTCCTAAAGGGTTTGGTGGAACCTAAGAGGGGACGCAGGCCAAACAGTAATGATGCACCTGACCACTTTGAGGGCGACATTTATGATACAGAAGATGAAGAATAAGAACTACGGACAAGGCAATAAGTTGAATTGTAAGTTGCTCACTCAGGCAGTATGAGCATTGATGTTAAATGTTCAGTTCAACTTCAATTATAATCAATCCTAAAACTGATTCATACCAACGATATTTTTGAATTGTTATTCGTTGCACTGTTTTTTGTATAATAAAGTCGTACTTTAAACCTACTTTCAATCATCTAGACATTCATTTACATATTTACATTATCAAGGAACCCATATCGCCTGAATAAATATGCCGTCTTACGAAATTAGTCTATAGTCTTACTCTGTTGCGTGGTCTGCTGCTCAAAAAATGGCACTCGTAGAAAATTTTAGCAAGGCATAGGTCGTTGTGAAAGTAATGATCTTACGCTCCTAAATTCCATATCACTTATTGATCCTCTCTTTTACATTTTGATTCCTCTTCATCTTGGTGTGACGTCCTTACTAAGACAAAGCCTGGTTTTCACTATGACAACTACCCAGGCAACTACCACAGGCAGTAACTGAGAGTTGCTTCTGCCAATGACCATTTTGCATTCGTATATCGTGTGGCAGACGCGGAGGTACTCCCCAAGTAGCCAAGTTGCTCAAGCCGTGATGCATGTATAAAAACGGTGTATATATCAAGCAAACATTGCTGTACAATGTACAATCAAAGTTGAACTAAAGTGGGAAAGAGCCTTAAGTAAGCCAAATTAAAGTTAGCTACGTAAAACGCGACTATATTGGGGCCCTTTCCCACTTAAGTTCAACTTTAATTGTACATACATAGTAATACAGCAGCGTGATTACTTGGGTGATCTATGCCCAAGGAAGTGAACAAAATTTAAAGAAAAATTCCTCGATCGTCCGAAAATCGAAGCCGTCATCTCAGCATGTTTATGCTGAATGCCCACGCCTTTACAGCTGTGGCCCTCTTTTCGCAATAAAAACAAACAGTGCAGCAATTTCGAGTCCAATCTTTTGAGGCTGAAAGTCTCTTTAATGAAGACAAATCAATCAATCCAAACTTTTGATTTGAGTAGGATCAAAATGGAAGCACTCTAATCAAAAAAGGAACGGATGCACTATCCAAGACATCCCGTGCTTACTTATTATTATAATATACTAGCTGTGCCGGCAAACGTCGTACTGCCTGCCTACTGTGGTTTTGTCATACAGTTGCATTAGCAAGAATATTCATAGACTGTCTAAATCTATGTGAGAAATCGTTTGTTAAATAAGCAACCTCGTAAGCAACCGTCGTCAATAAGTACTGTCGTCAATAAGAAAAGAAGAAAATGAGAGTTTTCTTGCCATATTTGATTAAATTTCCAATATAAAACTATATATTTTGAAGAAGCTTGCTCAACATTCATGTTCAAATAATCAAAAGACAATTATTTAAAAAATATATATGAACCACTAGTTGACTACCCATTTTATTGAATATGCAGAAATACAGGGTATTATATGCCTCTGAGAATATTTCACTTTATCAGGCTGATCCAGCCCTTGATATACTAAACTGTGATCGTTACACTTCCAAAATGAATTATTTGTTGTTGTTAATATCGAATTACACACTTCTAAAAGCTGTTTACGGTGAACGTAATGCATTTTTCGGTACTTTTCCGGGTTAATTTGCGTCGATAGAACAAAGTCGGAGCGTTTGCCTCCATGACCTCCATAATAATCTTAAGGACTACTATCTTGCGCCAGTTCCTCATCACACCTGAAAAATATGAAAGAATAATCAATAAATCCAATAAAGTCTTGTGGTGGGAACATTGTCCAGAACTTAAAAATTCTTACATTCGAAGCGTACTCCTGAAGCACCTCCAACAACCTTTGCTTAAAGCATTGCTATTAACGACAATCCGCTTCCTTTGCGCATCCCTGGTAGGACAATTCCAGATGCCAATTTTACAGCAGCACTAATGAGTTTTCCTATGACCTTGCATGCAGATCCACTCTTATTATTTTGATGAACGATTAAAGTGTTTAAAATACATGTTAAGTATAATTATCTTACTGATAAGAATTTAATTATGTTTGTTTACAATTGTAGGTCGAATGTACAAAACCAGCGCTCAACTGGTCCGAACGTACTTTGACGTATGAACATTTTCAGATGTCAAAACGTCTGAACGCCCCGGTGCGAAGTACAGTAGTGTCTGGTATAAGGTCGAATCGATGAGGTCGAAAGTCTTGCATAGAATCTCAGACCGACGTAAAACTTATTTTTGTTAATAACTTAGTAGATGTACTGTTGTTTTGATATTTCAATTGTAAATTTCTTAGAAGGCATTAAACTGTGTGATATAATATGAACTTTGAGAAGTTTTCAGTCTTTAATTTTAAATAGGATTTAATTTCCATTTCAGAAACGTTGCTAGCCATTATCTCCACTTTTCGAAAATTGTACATACGACCAAATCAAATCGAGCTCCAGAATTGTTTAATGATAAAACGAATTTTCTCTCAAAAACGTGTTGCGTGGGTAATTATCACAAAATAAGTCAAGTTTGTAAAAAAAAAAAAATGAAAAAAATCTAAATAGAGCCACACACTAAAAAAAACGTTCAAATATTTCAAAGACGATTTGAAAAACAGCACCATTTTTTTTAATTCAATGAAATTCTTAAGATAGGTTATTATGTTCCCTACCAATCGTCCAAACATCACAAGACTGACATTTCTGAGTTTTTCTAACAAAATTGGTGTGTTTTTAAACGATTTTTTTTCCAGTGTAAAGCATCAATTGTATTTTTTAACATCCAGAAGGCGCTTTCCTGTCAAAATTTACTTCAATTGTTTTTTTTTTTTGGTGGGATGAATATTATTCGAAGTAAGAGGGAGTAAGGAATGTAATGAAATAATTCGCAAACGAATAATAAGCGATATTGAACAGAAATTGAAATTAACTGAGAATCATTGTTTAACAACTTTTCCCTACTCCTAAGAGATAAATATATAAATTGAATTAATAAAAAATGAGCATGAGCATAGATGACCGCACAATTCGTAGTTGCTACTCCGCGATTGACCAGAACAACCGAAATTGCACAGGGAACCAACAAACGGAGCTTGGGAGTAGCTACCGCTCTCAATGTGCATTTTCGAGAATTCCAAGCTTTATTAAGTCAATAACGGCGCCGGCCACGTCCTTACAGTTATCGGGGAAGGAAAGGAGTGGTAGTGTGACGTTCGTTGCTACTAGAGACTGAGATCACCTCATCTTCTCCACGACTGTCACAGGAAGGGGTTTTTGTTAGTGGGGAGGGGAAATGTCGCATGATCTGGATACACTTTGGTAAGTGGTGTGCTTCATGCAACCTCTAAAACACTTATTTCCATTGTGGTTATAACATGCCGACACCGTAGATGACGAACCATTCAAATCATTTTCTAAATGTATAAAATTGGAAGAAAGATACTCAATATTAACAAGAAAGTGACTCTGGAACTTGCGCCGACACTTCACGTGACGAACCTTTCAATATTTGTATGATAAATAAACGAAAGTTTCTTGTTATGGAACGACCTCACCGATAAAGTCTATTTAGTGTTCTTAGTCGCCGCGGACAAAAGCGGCATATAATGACTCCTATTGCTATCGCGAATCGCACACTGGTATTGTTATCACGAATTTACATACGGGGAACGACAATGCGCATCAACAAGCCGACAACGACAAAAAAAATCATCTTGCCAATTGGTCGGCGTTAAGTCAGACCGGACCATCTGTTTTTCAATGATTTCGAGAAAGTGTCCTGCAAGCACTTGAAATTTCAAATCTCTGGCAATATTTTCAGAAATACTATTATTCTTTTATGTAATGACACATATGCATCAGAATAACGTCAAAGAGTTCAGGTTTAAAGAATTCCTGTGCTTATCTTTACCTGCGCGAAAAATCGCGAAGTTCACTCTGACTGAACGCCGACCAATTATTGGCATCACTACCGCGAATCACTCTAAACTGCTCCGACCACACATGTTAAATAACGCGCACAGATAATCCGATGGCCAATTAGTGTATTTCTTTAATATTAATATTTATCAATCGAGTCCTATATCGAGTTTATAAATTGAATTAATAAAAAATGTATCTAAACGAAAATAAAAACGACGACAAAATTCAGCCCTGTTTAAAGGGCAGTGCAAATGAAATTTGAGGGAAACTAAGTATGCAAGTGGCTTATCTAGTCAAGGTCTACACATTCTGAAAGTTTGATTGAAATCTGAGAGGATGCTGTCAATTCCGAACACGATTTGGGGTGAAAGTCGTCAATTGGCGTTTACTTTTGGCGCAACGATGTTTATAAGTGGATTACAGTCTCCACTAGAGTTTTGGAAGAGATGAAAACACCACAGAAATTGTCGATTGAGAGTACATTGCAAACTGTTTCATCGGCGAATTTTCCATCATATGTGGCACAAGAAGAAAAAAACGGGAAATGAAGTGATATTTTTCACAACGCAAACTAAAAGAACTGTTTTTTTTCGTATGACGTTTCTTAGATAATGAACTTTAGATCGATACATAGAACTTTTTTATATTTTAATTATTTAATAAATATGAACATTATTATTTCGAAGGTTATGGAATTTTCTTCGTGTGATTGGAAGCTCTTTCTATTTCAATTCGATACATTGCCTCAATTATGTCATTTGAGACATTTTGCTGTTCAATAATTTTTGCGGTTAGATTTTGCAGCAGGCCTTCAATTTTTTCTATTCTGTTATTTAATTTGGAAACTTGTTGATTGTTATTCAGATTTATCAGATCTTCTATTTTTTGCATTCTGTCGGAAACTTGTTGATTGTTGTTCAACATTTTTCTTTCAATTTGGCTTAACTTGGTGTCGACACTAGAAATCTTTTGCTTCAATTGACGATTTGTTGGTGGACAATCCATTTCAAAGGCACCCACGCTTGTTACATCGCAAGATAAAGGTGGAGCATACAAACTGCGTAGATCAAGACCCTTGTTAATTAAGCTATCCTTCCATGCACAGTTCAATGGGTTTTCATAAATTCTTAATTCTACTAGCGCACGGAAATGATCAATGGCGAAATGTATCAAATTGTTACCATTGAGATAAAGGTGGGAAAGGGAAGGCATGTTCCAACTGCACACGTCAAAATGTTGAAGTTGATTATATTCAAGATGCATTATAGCGAGCGTTGGCAGACTCACCGGACCATCACTGTAAATGTGTTTTATTTTATTAAAAGAAAGAAAAAGTTTTTCCAAATTGTCCAACCCTTCTAACTGGTCCAGTTGAACTGTTTCTATCAAGTATTCATCAAGATTTAAAGTTTTCAATTTGTTAAGCTGATTGATGTTTTCTGGGATATTCATCACTTTTGTTCTGATACACCTGAGCTCCTGCAACTTGTAGAACTTATCCCGTTCAATGATCACATTTGCTGTTAATGTTTCTTCTAAAGTTATCACGTTTAACTTAGGATTAATGTGAATTGATTTAACTGAGCCACCTTCAAACTCAATTCGCTTGCATTTCGTAAATGGCTCAATAAAATCATTTGGTAGTATGTCCACTTTGGCATGCTTAAAAATAAACCTTTCTCCTCCAATTGGGATTTTTCGCATTTTGGCAGCATCAGAAGGCCAACTGAAATTGTGTATTGTAAAACCATTCTTCCAGACTGAATCTTTTCGCACAGTGAACGGTTTTATGCCGTTGAGTGAAACCATCACAAATAGTCTGAAAAAGGTATTTAAGAGTCAATATCAAAGAACAACAATACACTCAGTAGCAAAAAAAACCGAGCTGCATTTTGCTCGCAATGTCCATCATGTTCAATCTTCTGTAACTTTGAAAATTATTGATATTTTTGGCTGAAAATTCCACCACTTCTTCAATCTACGGTCAAAAATTCAAATCAATAGAAATTATGTATTGCCTTTCTCGTTCACCTAAGTGAACTGAAAGGCTGTATGTTCACTCAAAAAACGAATTTTCGATAGAAGGCACGGAGGGTCATGCCACATATAGTAATCAACTCAGTCCAACGAATTGAGATAATGTCTGTGTGTGTATTAGACTGGGTCAACAAAGTCGATTTTTCGGAACAAAGATTTTTCGATTCCTTTTAGCGTCCAATCTCAAGTACCAATTATACTTTTGTGGCAATCCTGAAGTAATTTCTAAGATAGAATAATAAAACTTAGCAATAAAGCTCTTTGTTCTGCAAATCTGAAATAAAATAGGCATAAAACATAAATAAGACTAATCTGGCCCACTCTTCAGGAAATCTTCAAAGCTGCTTTTGAAAACTGCTCTGAAACTAGTTGTATTTATGTACTTGCACTGATGATTGATTATAAGAACTTCATGAAACTTTAACAAAAATAGCTTGAGGCATGTTGAACTTTTAGCTGTCTTTCTCAAAAGTGTCAACAGTGCATAATAAATGAAATCTTTTACCTAAATTAATTTCCATCAACTTGAAATGACTAAAGCATTAAAATTGCCTGACAGATCATTGATGACAGGGAATCAAAATTGTCCGTGCCATGCCCACTTTTTCGTTGATATGCCGCCCAAAACATTCGAAAATAACAAAGCGCCCCAAAAATAATATCAATCATTAATATACGAAGGCATAAATTTCCTATAAAAACAAAAGGCTACGCCACTTTTTCAATTCTATCTAAACATGGCTGCCGTTCCATGCGAACAAAACTCATGCAGCCGCCATCAATTGTTATTACTTTTAATCCAAAGCCCCTCAAAACAATGATGGAACCAAGTCACCTTGCATGAAAGCTACAGTCTTTATTGAAGATTGTTTTTACTAGTTATGATCTTAAGGCAGATTTGTTCGTCTTAAATGAAACTTTTTCGTTTTATTCAAGAGTAACAGCCTTTGACAATTGTTTGTTTACGTTTTCGAAGCTAGAAAGTAGTCTCTGTACATTTCGCGGTGTTTCGCGTCAATATTTGCCAATTCTATTTTGTTTCCCTGTATTTTTGCAATTTATATAGAAGTGCAACTTACTAAAATTATGCTATTTGGCATCAGCTTGAGCAGAGTCACAGTAAGTACCCATTTCATTTTCGATTCGCACAGCTGTGGCCTGTGAGGAACTGGTTGAAGGCAGGACGACAGCAGCCAACTACTTGCATTTTTGATTGGCCGTAAAATCATTATTTCGTTGACAAGATTACTTTTTAGAACAAGAATGGCTTAATTATCAGTGAGCAAACATGTTTATGTGTTTATATTTGCATGGAAACGCGGTTTTTCGACCAATTTGTTACATTCATTATTTGGATTGAAAATTAGTTCATTGTCTTATTATTATTTCGCATAGTTCTTGTTCCAGAGTAATGGCTCTACCTTAAGAATAGAAGGCTTCAAGAAGTTTTTAAAGGAGGATTAGTCAGATGAAATGCACTTGAATAAACTTTTAATAGAATATGTTGATGTTATGTGTTAAAAATAACTTCAAATACGCCTTAAAACTTATTATAAGATTTAATGCTCTTGTAAATTCAGTTGTCTTATGCGCGAATTTCAAAATTAACTTGAAGACAACTTAAAAACCGCAAACGAACGAAAGTTGTTTTCTCTTGATAAAAACAACTACAAATGTTCCATGAATTGGTCATGCTGTGATTAAGATTCCATAAAAATAATCAAATCTAAAAGGAATTGAAATTGTTACTTGGGATACCACTGTGCAAAAATTTGGGAGTGATTGGTTGCGTCCCCGTATTCCCCATTGCGATTGAAATTTGTATGGAATTTCGTATGGGAAAACGTACTTTTTTGCATTTTTCTCAAAAATTGAATATGTTTGTCTAAAACGATCTAACTAATGACGTTGAAGTATAGCCTAGGATATGCCGAAAAACTTTGCCGAAGACCGTAAAGTGATCCGAAACTTTTGACAAAAGTAATTACGTGCAGGTCGTCTGATGGTGCTTAACATTTAACATGTAAAGGAATAACATCAATAATAAAATCTAAATTTTTGGCCTAACTTCTCTCTCGTTTGTCGGGTGAAGATCACTGCGTCCAGATTTTAGAACTATTGTGATATACCCTTTTGCTGTGAGGTACGCAAGTTATCTCAGCAACATATTTGTCACTGAGATACCTTGGTATCGACTGATTTCAAGACCATCTATTATTGATGAAAAGAGATCCTGAGTTACAGTATGTGGCTCCCCCATTCTGGCGAGACTAGCTTTATGAAGCCAACCAAGTCCTTGGGAGATAAGATCCATATGTCAGCAGGCCCTAAAAAGGGCTTGCTGAGAACTTTGAACTTACGTTGAGTGAGTGCACTGCAATAGCAGAGGATGTGTTCTGATGTTTCCCTCTCCTCGTCACAGAAGCGGCAATTTGAGGTTTGGATTGCTCCGATCTTTTGTAGATGGTATCTGCAGGGGCAGTGTCCAGTTATTAGACCGGTGTAGATGTTGAGATCCCTTTTGTTGAGACCTAATAGTTGTTGGGTTTTCTTGGGGTTTATCGTTACGAGCCTTTTGGATTGGCTCGTATGGGGAAGTGCATTCCAGTTTGATGTGATTTGACTGACCATATAAGGACTGTATCGGAAATTAACTATAAACGTTCACAATTGCCTGAAAAATAATCTGTTCGAAATAAACATAACTTTATTTTTGGAGATACTATATAAATCCCTTAAATAAAAAATGGCAGTTCTGATTTTCAAAAAATAATCATTTAACTTGGACTTTTATCTCAAAGATTGCGCAAATGTTTTTAAAATTTTGTACACCTCCTAAAAATTTAAAATTGCGAAAACTGTGGGAAAATATTAATTTTTTTCTCTTATTTTTGCGCAAATATATTCTTTTCCAGAATGCTCATGATATAGGAAAATTATTTTTATCAAGAAAAATTCCCTCCGCAGTTTAGGGCAATTCTTAACCCTAAAAGGGATACCTGGGGTCCATTTGGACCCCAGGCGCTTTCAGAGCTCGTCTTTGATGGAACACACTCAGCGAGGTGGCGAAACTGAGGCCATGAAGGTATCCCTTTTAGGGTTAAAAATGAAAAAAGACCATTTTTCGAGGAACACTTTTTTTATGCGTCTTCAAAGAACGATTACGCAAATAAAAAATACATTAAATTGAAAATTTGTATTTTTTTCGATTGGGTATGTATTTAAATCTATTGAAGAGGTAGTCTTACCAGAGAACGGAATTTTATAACTTCTAAAGATATTTAAAACAGAGCGTTAAAGTTCGACCAAAAAGTAGGTGTTCCTTTGGGATAGACCATATTCTCAATGTTGGTGGTTTTTCTATCCAAAATAAGAATTTTAAAAGTCGATTTTGAGTGATACGTTATGTGTACATAACTGCTAGTAATAAACAATATTTTCCACATTTTCCCCGTACAATTTTTTTTCGCTACAAATGTTTGAAACTTTGAAAAAAATTAAAATAAAAACTGTATGTACAGATTGTTATTTTGTGTGGTATACTCATAGACCCATATTTTCAATAATACTAAACATTTTCCAAATTTCTTCAAGCTGTTCTAAACTTAACTATATTGTGAAGATTTCATAGAAGGACCGGAATAAAAAGACCAACCGTGCGTCGAGATAGAGCATTTTGAATGTTTATAGTTAATTTCCGATACAGTCCTTATTTGTTCAGTTCCATTTTTACAGAGCAGTCTGAGATCCCGCAGAAGGGCTCAGGGCCAATGAACCTTTCATTAGATCCATTTCTGGCTAACTCATCAGCAATCTCGTTTCCCTCTAGACCCGTATGTCCTGGGATCCAATATAGATAGTGGCCTAACTTACCAAGCGTATAACTTTGTTCACAAGTGTCTGATCACTTTGCGGTATTCGGCAAAGTTGTTCAACATATCCTCAACTTTACTTCAATGTTATCGGTTACATAGTTTTAGACAAAAAATCCAACTTATAAGGAAAACGCCAAAAAGTACGTTTTCCCATACTAAATTCCATACAAATTTCAATCGCAATGCGGAATACGGGGACGTAACCAATCGTTTCCAAATTTTGCACAGTTGTTTGAGCGCTAATATAAATTGAAAAAGTTTTGTTCCGGGTTGATGCGATCACATTTTAAGTTTCCCCATACAACGTTGACCCACTCTAGTGTGTATGTCTGTGTACAAAAAGGTGACAGACTTAAAGATTTTTTGGATAATGGCTTGAATCGAACCGGAATTTTACCGCATTGTTGGCTATCAAAAATGGTCCGGATCGGTCAAGACGTTCTGGAGTTATAGCCATTTCAGTGATTCGGACCAGCACCGGTAGAACTGCTCGTTTATAAAACTGAACCAAGCCCTATCACGCCACACATCAAATTGCGGCGGTTTTTGTAACCGTATGTTTTTTTTTTCATTTTATTACATTTATATAATGTTGAAGAATTTTATGCGGCAATCAACACTAGAGACCCGAAATTCAACGATTTCGGCTCCAAGTTCCAGATGGCAGCCTAATACTTAAGATAGTGGCTGTTGAATGGAGTTTTGATTTTAGTAAATTATTTTGGATTTTGATTTTTTTTTTCATAGGTAGGGTTCATATTTATATAAACAAAAACTAAATTGAAACAAATCAGGGTCGCCTAATTTTCCGGAAAACTCCAGTGGAAAACACAGATACCACCCGCTTTAAAAAATCATAACTCAAGAACGAAGCATCGTAGACACATTTTTTTTGTGAAATCCCAAGCAAATTTTCTCAGCAATCAAAAAAAAAACGGAACACACAATAAAACGTTTTTTTCCACAAAATTTTCCACTGTTGAGGAAAATCGGTTGAAAAAGTCGGAAAGTCGAACCCCGGAAAAACTCCCAAAAAAATATTTTTGAAGAAAATTTTATAAGCTTCATTCTGTAAAATTTTCAAGATGTGTCTTTCTACGTGCCTGAGTTATGACCTCTTTTGAGGAAATTGTCCAGATGTGCTACATGAGCTCCCTGAGGAAATCTAGTAGGAATTCCGGGAGAAATTCCTGGAGGAATTTCTGGAGGGTTCCATGAATATGTTTCTGGAGGAATCCCTGGAAGAATTTCTGGAGGAACCCATAGAGGAATTTCTGAACGAAGTTCTGGAGGATTCCCTGGAGGAATCCCTGAAGGCAATTTTGGATAAAAATCTAGAAAAATTTCCCCTGGAATTTCTGGAGAAATACCTGGAGAAGGTGCAGGAGAAATTCCTAAAGAAACTCATTGAGAAATCCCTGAAGAAATTCCGAGAAAAAATCCTGGAGGAATCCCTGGCGCAATCCCTGGAAAAAAAATCATGAGGAGTAATCCATGGAGGCATTTCTGGAGGAATCCTTAGAAGAGTACCTGGAGAAATCAGTAGAGGTATTTCTGGAGGAATACGTGGAGGCATTTTTGAAGAAATTCCTGGAGGATTTTCAGGAGGAAACCACGGAGGAATTCCCGGAGGCATCCTTAAGGAATCCTTGGAAAAATTTTTGGTGAAAGCTCTGGAAACTTCCTGGAGATATCTATGATGGAATCCCGGGAAGAATACCTTAAGAAATTCTAGGGCGAATCAATGGAGGGATTACAGCAGGAACCTTCATTCCTGAAGGAAGAATTTTTGGAGGAAGCTGTGGAAAATTCTTGGAGTTCTCCCTAGTGGAATCCTTAGGGAATCTATGAAGGAACTCCAGGATGAATCCTTGGGAGATCACAGGAGGAATCCATGGAAGCACTCCTGGATTAGTTCAGTGAGGGATTCCTGGAGGATTTTCTGGAAGAATTCATTGGAATTTCGGTTTGAATCCCTAGAGGAATCCCTGGCGGAATTCTTGCAAGAATTTCAGTAAGAATCCGAGTAGAAAATACTGGAGGAATCCCTGGAGACATTCCTGAAGGAATCCTTGGGAGAATTCGTGGAGGAATTTATGGAGGAACCTGTTGAGGCATTCCTTAAGGATTTCCTGAAGGAATTTCTGGAGGAATTCCAGGAGGATGATTTTCAGGAGGTATTATAGGAAAAACCCTTGAAGGAATTTCTTATGCCATCCCTGGATGCGTTCCTGAATGAATTCGTGGAGGAAGTAATGCAAGAATTCCTGTAGAAAATCCTAGAGAAATTCCTGTAGGAATTCCTGCAGGTGACTCTGGAGATATTCCAGAAATCATTACTGGAGGGATTGTTGAAGAAATGTGTGGAAGACTACATGTAAGAATTTCTAGAGAAATTTTGAAGGCTTTCCAGGAGAAGTTCCTGGAGGAATGTCTGGAAGAACTCTCGGAGGCAATCCTGAAATTCTGACTGATTATTTTTTGTGAAATTTTTGAAGAAATTCTTGGAGGATTTATTGGATGAATCTTTGGAGCAATTTCCAAAGAAATATCTGAAGAAATTCTTGAACGAATCTATTAAGGATTAAGGATTTTCTGGAGGAATCCGTGGAAAGATTCCTGAAGGAAGCCTTGGAGGAATCCCTGGTGAAAATATTGGAGTATATCCGTGAGAAGTTCCTGGAGGAATTTCTGGAGGACTCCCTGGATGTATTCTTGGGGGAATTCCTCGAAGAGTTCCTGGCGATACCCATAGAGGAATCCCTGGAGGTGTCCCTGGAGGATTTTCTAGTGGAATTCCTGGAGAAATTCATTGAAGATCTCCTGGATTCCCGAAGAAATTTCTGGAGAAATTCTTGGAGACATTTCTGGAAGATTCCTTGGAAGAGTTCTAGGAGAAAGCCGTGGAGGGATTTCTGGAGGAGTCCGTGGAGGCATTCCAGAAGGATTTTTAGAAGGAATCCTTGGAGGAATCCCTAGGGTAATTCCTGAAGAATTTCTTGAAAAAAAATAAGGAGAAAGCTCTGGAAAATCCCTGGAGGAATTTCTTAATGAATCTATAGATGACTTCCAGGTAGACCTGTGCGCCGACTTTATTTTGCTCGGCGGCGGCGTGAGGGCCATTTTTGGCCGGCGGCGGCGGCGTCATCGGCGTCACGCCGGTGGCAGCTTTCGGCGGCGGCGGTGGCGGCGTGAATCGGCGTGACCAAAATTTGACCGTAATGTGAACATTGGCGAAACGAAGAAGTTGTCTCTACGCCGTAGAATTTGTAGTTCAGTCTTTGCTTTTTCATGACCATTCATGACATCCCCTGTATATATAAAATCCCAGCGTTGTCTGTCTGTCTGTCCGGAACGCTTTGAAATGTTTCGTTGAAATGTTTCACCGTAGTTGTATCAAATTTCTAAAAGGTACGAGAACATTCTGGATGTTTTTTGACTTTCCAGAAATAATAAGAAGAACCTTCTGGAATGTTCTGGATCATCAATATTCTAAAAATTCTAAGAACTTTCTGAAAGTTCCAGAAAATAAATAACGTTCTGGAATGCTCTAAAATATGGAACTTCTCAAATTTTCGAGAATCCCCTTGAAGTTTCTGGATGCTTAAGAAAGAAAAAGAACCTTCTGTAGCATTATGGAACATCTTTTTTTTTGCGTAACGTCCCAACTGGGACAAAGCCTGCTTCTCAGCTCAGTTATTAACTGAGAACTTCGTCTTCTAATAATCACTTCTAAGTTGTTAAACGTTTTATAAAAGAACCTGCTAGAATGTTCTAGAGCATGAAACTTTATTATATTGGGAAAGGGTTATGGACGTTAGAAAACGAGCAAGGAAGCGAAAAAAAAACCTTCTAGAATGTTCTGGAACATAAAAATCCATAAAATTTTCAGAAACTTCCTGAAAAATACTGAACGTTACAAAAGTAAAACAATCATCTGAGATATTCCGGACATCACACTTCCTCAAATACCGAAAACTTTCTGTACGTTACTGAACGTTTCAAACAGAAAAAAGAAAGGACCTTCTGAAATGTTCTGTACACTTTTCATTATTAATTTCAAGAACTTTCTGGAAGTTAATGAAAGTTCAGGAAATAAGTGAAGGGCCTCCTAAATTGTCCTGGAATACCAAAATTCATAAAATTTCGAGACCTTTCTAGAGATTACTGAATGTTTTAGAAAGAAGAATAATAATCTACGAAAATGTTCTATATAATCAAAATTCTTAGAACTTTCGAGCAGTTACTGGACAAAAACAAGACAAAGACCTCCAGCAAACTTTTTTAAATTTACGAAAAGTGTCTGAGAGGTAAGAGGTAAGAAGGTTCTGAAACAACCAAATTCATAAAATATTTGAGAAATTTCTGGAAACTACTGAATATTCCAAATGAAAACAGAAAAAAATCTCTAGAATATTCTGGAACATTAAACTTTCCAGGCACTTTCTAGAAGTTACTGAATGTTTCATAAAGAATAAGAAAACTAACCTTCTGGAATTTTCTGAAACAATTTTTTTAATGCCAATTATGATTGGGGAGTTCAAGTCAACGTTCAAGAAAAAAAATGTCTAATGGACCTTCTGAAAAGTTCTGGAAAATCAGAATTCATTAAATTTTGAGAACTTTCTGGAGATTACTAAACGTTCAAGAGAGAAGCATTCTGGAGAGAGATTCTGGAATGTTCTCGAAAACAGTTTCATTGAAGAAGTGTAACTGGAATTTTAAAAACAATCTTTTTCTATCTAACGTGGCTAGCCACGTCGGGTCAGCTAGTGAATTATTATTATGCCAGTATACAGGATGAAGTATTTGGCCAAAAAGAAACCAATGCTCTAACATCTTGTTTGATTCATTAGCGTCAAACAGGTGTTTTTTTCTTGAGTTCATTTGTTAAATATCTGACCCTGAGTAATTATACCCTTACGTTTGAATGAACACCTTTTTTATTCCTGTTCGGGTCCATCACTGTGGCCAGTAATAAAACCTATTGTGAAATTACCCGTATCCGTATTAGTGCATGTTGCATTACTCCATTGCAAATTAAGGGCAAAAATATAGATTTTGCTACATTTTTCGTTTTGTTTTCTTAGAACCTTCAGAAGCTATCACATTTGATAATAAGGTCGCACTATTTTCAAAGAATCCTCGAATGATTTCCAAAAGAATTCCAGGATGAGCCTTGAAGAATCTCCTGGAAGATTCCATGAAGAAACTGCTGGAACAATCCCTGCAACAACTGCTGTATGAAACCCTTAAGGAACTTCTGCTGAAATCACTGAAATGTAGTTCAAGAATCTCTCTTAGAGAGATCACTGAAAAAAAAAACTTATGTAGAGTTCTCGAAGGAATTCCTAGAGGATTCCCCAAAAGAATTAAAGCAGATCCCGGAAGAATTTCAGAAGGAATCCCCAATGGAATTTTAGAAGTAATCCTGGAAGGAGTTCCAGGAGGAATGCCCATAAGAATTCCATGAGGGAGCCCTGAATGAATTCCAGAAGAAATTCCCGCAGAATTTGCATAAGGAAATCCCGAAAGAATTCCAGCACGAATTCCAAGCAAATTCCAGCAGTAATCCCCAAAGAAATCTCAACAGGAATTCCCGAAGGATTTCCAGAAAGAATCCTCGGAAGTATTCCAGTGGGAATTTCAAAGTGAATTTGAAAAAGAATCCCTCTAGGATTTCTAAGAGGAATCAACGAAAAATATCCAAGAGGAATCTCTGAAGAAATGCCAGGAGAAATCCCTGAGGGATTTCTAGGAGAAATTACCGAAAGTATTCCAAGAGGAAACCTCGAAAGAATTCTAAGAGAAACCTCCGAAGAAATTTGAAGTGAAACCCCAAAAGGAATTCTAGGAGGAAACCTCAAAGGAATTCCAAGAAAAATCTCTGCAAAAAATTCAGGAGGAATCCTCGTTAAAGCCCAGGAGGAATCCCTGAAAAAAGTGTAGGAGGAATCCCCGGAGAAATTTTTGGAAGTTCAGGAGAAATCCTCGAAGAAATTCTAGAAGGAATGCCAGGAGAAATCCCCAAACGAAGTCCAGAAGGTATACCCGACAGAATTCCAGAAGAAATTCCTACAGGAATCCCAGGGGGAACCCCTTTAAGGAATTCCGGGAGGAATCTCCGAAGGAACGCCAACCGGAATCCTAGAAGGAGTTTCAAGAGGAAACCCCGAAGGAAGTACAGGAAGTACATCCCTGAAGAAATCCCCGAAAGAACTCTGTGAAGAATTCCCGCAGGAATTCCAATCGAAAATCCAGAAAGAATACCTGCGCGTATCTCAAAGGAGTTCAAGCAGTACAACAAAGAAATTCCAGCAAAAATCCATAAAATAATTTCAGTGGGAATTTCAAGGATGATTCAAGAAATAATCCCCGAAGAATTGTGAGGACGAACCAACGAAATATACCCAAGAGGAATCTCTGAAAAAAAATCCGGGAGAAATTCCTAAAAAAATCTAAGAGGACCGAAGGAATTCCTAGATGAATCCCCGAAAAAATTCCAGGAGAACTCAGAAAGGAGGAATCCCCGGAAGAATTCTAGGAGGAACCCCGAAGAAATTCTAGGAGGAATTCCATGAGGAATCTCCGAAGAATTTGGAAGTGAAAACTCCAAAGGAATTCCAAGAGGAAACTTTGAAGAGATTACAGGAGGAATCCCAGAAGCAACTCTAGGAAGAATCTCTGAAGGAATTATAGGAGGAATTCAAGGAAGAATTCTAGGAGAAATCTCCGAAGGAATTCTAGAAATAATCTCCGAAGGAACTTCCGGAGAAATCCCCGGAGGAATTCAAGGAGGAATCCCTGAAAGAAGTCCAGGAGGAATTTTCGAAGGAATCTCTGGAGGAATTCCAGGAGGAATCCTCGAAGGATTTCAAACCGAAATCCTCATTGGATTTCCATGAGGAATCTCCAAAGAACTCCAGGAGTAATTTCTGAAGAAATTCCCGAAGGAATCCCGAAGGAATATTAGAAGGAATCTCCAAATTAATTCCAGGAGGAATCCCGAATGAATTTGAGAAGAAATTATCGAAGGAATTCCAGGAGGACTGCTAGAGGAATTCCATAAGGAAATATAAGAGGAATTTCCAAAGGAGTTCTAAGAGAAGTTATCTAAGAAATTCCAGGAGGAAACCCTGGAGAAATTTCAGGGGAACCCCACGACGGAGTATCAAATGAAAACTCTGAAAGAAATTCTGGTGAAATCCATGATTTAAGTCTAGGACGAATATCAGGAGGAATCCTTGAAAGAATTTCAGAAGGAATCCTTGAAGGAAGTCTAGGAAGAAACCCTGAAGAAAATCTAGGAAGAATCCCCGTAGGAATTCCAAGAGGAATCTTCGAAATAATTCCAGGAGGAATTTCCGAATGATTTCTTTGAAGAATCTCCAAATAAATTCCAGGAGGAATTACCGTAGGAATTTCAGGAGGAATGCTCGTAGGTAGTCCATGAGGAACCCCTGAAGTAAATCCAAGAGGAAATCCCGAAGAAATTACAGGGCAAATTGCTGCAGGAATGCCAGGGGAAATTCCCCAAAGAATTCCGGTAGCAATCTCCGAAGCATTTCCAGGTGAAATTCTTGAAGGATTTTCAGCGGAATCTTCCCGAAAGATTGTCAGGAGGAGTCCCCGAAAGAATTCCTGGAGGAATTCTAGAAGGAAATACTTGAGGAATTCTTGTAGAAACTCCATGAGAGATCCCTAAATAATATCCTGGAGATATGCCTGATTACATTCCTAAGGTAATTTTTGGAGGAACTTTAACAAGATTCCCTGAAAGAACTCCTGTAAGAAATCTCTGATATAACTCCTGATGCATTCGTAAGTCCTCCTGGAAAAATCTCAGAAAGAATCCCAAGAGCGATCCCTTGAAGAACTCATGGATGAATTCCTAAATGAACTTTTCGAGGAATCCCCTAAGGTTATCTTGTAGGATTCTGAATGAACTTCCCATGTAACGGAACTAGCTGAATAACAGTTTCTTAAGTTTGTTTAAGAGTTGTTTGTTCCACTATTGTACAGCAAAAATGTTTGTTGGGTTCTAAAGGAATCCCTGAAGAAACTCAGGAGGAACCTCTGAAGAAACATCTTCATGAATCCCGGAAACTCCTGGAGGAATCTATGAAGAAACTCTTGGACTTATTTCTGTAAGAAGTCCTGTATGAATGTCTAAAAGAACTTAATAAAATAGCCGTATTCGAATTTGTCAAGACTAGATAAGCCATTTCAAAGTTAAATTCTATCGCAGTCGAATCCAAAAATCGTTAATTGCTGTTCGACAGAACAACACTGGACGAAAAATCAGCAATATTTGAGTCCCTGAAGAAGGTACCAAATGTAACCGAAACGTCGGACAAGATATAATAATAGCTGTATTTGAAATATATCAAGACTGGAAAAGGCATTACAACGTAAAATTTTTAAATGAACTTCAAAAGGAATCCCTGCAGGAACTCCTAGACTAATGTCTAAGACCTTCTTCCTGAAAGAACTTCTAACGGAACTCTTGATGGATCTCCAGGAGGCATCTATGAATCCTCCTGAAAGAACCACTGAAGGGACTTCTGAAAGAATACCCGAGTGAACTTCTGTTTAAATAACTTAAAGAACCTCTGAAGGAATTCCTAATGAACACCTGGAAGCATTCCTGAACCCTCCTGGAATTGTTGAGGAGATCCTTGAAGGAACTCCTGAAGAGGTCACCGAAGGAACTTCTGGAGCATTCCTTGAAAGAACTACTATACTGCATGAATCCTTGAAAATGCTCATGAATCTATTGAGGAACTTCTGTAGGAATATCTGAAGGAACTCCTCGATAAATCCCCAAAAGAACTCCTGAAAAATTTCCATGAGGCATACCGAGAGGAATCCCTGAAGGAATTTCAGGAGGGATTGTTGAAAAAATTCCAGGAAAGATTTCCTGAAGGGACCCTTGATGGAACTCCTGGAGTGATTTCTGAAGAACACAGAACGCCAGGAGAAACCCATTGTTGGAATTCTAGAGGAATTCCTGGGAGATCTCCTAGAGGAATCTCTGAAGAAACTCCTGGACTTATTCCTGAAGAAACTCCTGTATGTAATCCTGAAGGAATTTCCGAAGAAATCCTTGGAGAAACTCTCTGACTAATCTCTGAAGGACCACCTATTGGATCCCCTGATGAATCTTCTGGATGAATCTCGGATGTATTTCTAGGAGGAATCCCAGAAACCTCCTGAAAAAAAATCTGATCGTACTCCTGTCGAGATCTTCCTGAGAGATCTTCTGAGAAAAAAAAAAAAGCATGTTAAAACTCCTAGAGGCATCCCTGAATCTCTGAAGGAACCACTGGAGACATTTTTGAAGAAACTCCTGAAGAGATCTCTAAAGGATTTTCTGTAGAATTCTTTGATTGGAATATTAGAGAAATCTTCGAAAGTTTTAGTATTTTATCTCAACTTAATGTAAACGAAATTTTGTTCGTGCACTGGTCATCGGCGTGAAAAATGAAAATCGGCGGCGTGACGAACATCGGCGTATGGCGCGCCGCCGATATCACGGTCGGCGTCGGCGTGGGGCAAAAAGTGTCGGCGGCGGCGGCGTGGCGCGGCGGCGCACAGGTCTACTTCCAGGATGAATTCCTGGAGGGATTACAGGAGAAATCCCTGGAGGAATATCTGGAAAACGGTTGCATGAATTTCAGGAGGACTCGGGATACTAAAGGAATCATTGGAAGAATTTCTAAAGAACACACTCTGGAAAATTCCTGGATGAATCTCTGGAGGAATTCCTTAAGAAATCTGTGAAAGAATTCAAGGATGAATTCCTGGAGGCATTACAGGAGGAAACCATGATAGCATTTCTGGAGCAATCCTTGGAGGAATTCCTGGATGAATTTGGAGTTTTTGGAGGAATTCCTGAAAGAATTCATTGGAATCTCTGTGGGGATCCCTGAATGAAACCCTAGAGGAATCCCTGGTGGAACCCCTGCAAGAATTTCAGGAGTCATCGTTGGAGAAATTTCTGGAGGAATCCCTGGAGACTTTCCTGAAGAAATGCTTGAAAGAATCCCTGAGGGAATTCATGAAGGAATATCTCGTGGAATTTCTGGGACAGTTCTTGGAGAAATTCATGGAAGAATAAACGCATTCCAGGAGATATTCCTGGAGGATGTAATACCTGGATGAATTTCAGCAGAGCACCTTGAAGGAATTTCTGGAGGAATCCATGGAGGCATTCCTAATGGAATCCTTGGAAGAAGTCCTGCAGAAATCCCTGAATGCATTCCAAAGGGAGCCCTTGGCAGACTTTCTGGAGGATCCCGTGGAGAAATTCCTGGCAGAATTTCTAAGAGAATTCTTGGAAAATTCCCGGAATGAATCGCTGGAAGATTCCCTAAAGTTATCCCTGGAGCAAATTCTAGGGGAATTCCTGGAGGAATTCTTGAAAGAATCCCTGGGGAATCCCTGTAGAAATTCTTGTATGCCTGGTTGGGATGCGACTGGGATGATTTTGCTTCGGAATGTTGGCTTTGCAGTCTTTTGGGGAATCGAAAACACTAGTTTATGATTTTTCTCGACGTTTCGGTCCGTATGGGACCTTTTTCAAGGGTTGAGCGATTGAACCCTTGAAAAAAGGTCCCATACGAACCGAAACGTCGGGAAAAATCATAAACTAGTGTTTTCGATTCCCCAAAAGACTGCAAAGCCAACATTCCGAAGCGAAATTCTTGTAGGTATTGCTGGGGGAATTTCTGTAGGATTTTCTAGAAGAATACCTAGAGCAACCCCGGGAGGAATTCCCAAAGGAATCGTGTGAAGGATTCTTGAAGAAACTCCTGGAGGATATTTTGGAGAATTACCTGGAGGCATTCTGGAGGAATTTCTGGCGGAATTCTTAGATCATTGTAGTCTCGTCCCAGTCAGCCAGTGATCATATAAGCTGTTGAATAAGATGTTAAAGTGGAGGCGATATGCGTACATTTTACATGCGCCTAAATGGAGGCATGTACGTATATGGCCCCCTTTTTATCATCTTATGCAACATCTTATACGATTACTGGTTGTCTGGGGTGTGTCATAATTATAATTAATTTTAATTGGCTTTTTGCCTTTCTCGTACACTAAGTGTACTGGAAAGGCTATATGTTCACTCCAAAAATGACTTTTTGATAGAAGGTCCGGAGGGTCGAGTCACATATACCAATCAACTCAGCTCGACGAATTGAGGTGATGTCTGTGTGTGTGTGTTTTTTTTTTTTTTTTCTTCTAAACCATAGGGGGATAAATCTGCTCATCAGACACCCTAACAGGAAGGTTAGGGTAGTGTGGGGATGAGGCCGTCTTCTACAATGCCGGTAGAAGCCAGGACTACTCTCTCCTCGACCCACTAAAACACATTCCTATGGTCGCCAAACCCTACGTCTCTCCGGAACCACCAAGAAGGTATTGCTTCAGAGAGGGGCTAGTGCATATCGCACCCTCAAGGTTAGCTGCCGTAGCCTAGCAGCAACGAACATCGATGACTCGCACTGGAGAGTCCATCACGATAGCATGCTGGCGCTTAGCCAGTTTCCCGAGTGGTCCTCGCCACTCCCTTTGTCCTCGGAAGGCGGGCAGGGTCAACCCCGCCCGCGCCCTACTGCTGAGCGGACATCAAGAACTGATGCCCACATGCAACCCGATCTGACCTGCTGAAGGCAAGGGTATCACTACACTTCAGGCCTTATCAGCTGCATCCGTAGGTTGCAGACAGCAGGGTCTCACCTACCCCGACCCTTGCCGGGGACCCCTTTCCAACCGCGGGCTCAGATCCAACCCAGTAGACTGACGCCACGACAGCACCGCTACCGGGACTTCCTCTCCGCGGCCACTTAATCGCTGTAAGGGTCGATCTCGACCGCAGGGCACCGGTATGACCTACGAAGCCGACTTCGAACCCCTGGACCACCTCTTGTACTGCATCTGGACTAGCCATTCTCCGAGTCCACGCGCCACCTCCTTTGTAGCTCCCAGACGATATGGGTGATAGCCGTTGAAACGGCATTCTAGCTAATCTCATCCCTACACATTCTCTGGACCAAGTTGTCCGGAGTTGTGTCCTCCCCGCATGTGGCAAGCATGCGGTCACGCATTGTGCGAAAACGCGGGCACACGAACAAAACGTGTTCCGCCGTTTCCTCTAAACCATTGCACACTGGGCATTCGGGAGAATCCGCATGCCCGAAACAGTGTAGATACTGTCGGAAGCAACCATGACCTGTAAGGACCTGTGTCAGGTGGAATGAAACTTCCCCATGGCGCCTATTAATCAAACTATCTACCCTCGGTATCAACCTATGGGTCCACCTTCCTTTGGTGGAACTGTCCCACGCGCGCTGCCATTTGACCATAGAGGCCATCCTGACAGTCTTGCGTATGCCTCTTGTGCCGCGCATTTCGAAGCACTCCATATCCTCACTGATAAGAATGCTGATGGGCACCATACCAGTAATGACACAGAGAGCGTCGTGTGACACGGTACGGTACGCGCTTGCAACCCTCAGACACATAAGCCTGTAAGTACTTTCCAGCTTCCGTCGGTAGCATTCAGTACTTAGCGCGGTACCCCACGCCGGGCCGCCATACCTAAGTATGGACGTAGCAACACTAGCCAGAAGCTTGCGCTTACTGGCGTACACCGCTGAGCTATTGGACATCATCCGGGACAGTGCCGCAATAGCTGTGGAGGCTCTTTTACAGGCATAATCGATGTGGCTACCGAAGGTAAGCTTATCGTCGATCATCACGCCCAAGTGCTTGACAGAGCGCTTCGACAGGATAGTGCACTCTCCTACACTGATCTCCGTCTGCTGCGCCGACTGCATGTTGTTAACAACCGTCACCTCTGTCTTGTGGTGAGCCAGCTCCAGTTTTCTGGACCGCATCCACGCCTCCACAACCTTGATCGAGTGGTCGGTAGTCAACTTCACCTCCTCGATCGTTTCACCGTAGACTTCGAGCGTAATATCGTCGGCAAATCCGACAATCACCACTCCCACTGGGTACTCTAACCTCAACACCTCGTCGTACATGACATTCCATAACACCGGACCCAGGATGGAACCTTGCGGGACTCCTGAGGTTATGTGAAAGCACTTCCGACCCACCTCCGTGTCGTATACTAGTACGCGATTCTGGAAGTAGCTTCCGAGAATCTTGTACAAGTACTCCGGTATCCCCAGACGCAAGAGCGCATCAGCAATAGCAGCCCAACTGGCGCTATTAAATGCATTCCTTACATCCAGAGTCACTACCCCGCAAAAGCGAATTCCCCTCCTCTTAGGCTCGAGTGCTTTCTCGGCGGTTTTTGTAACCGACAAGATAGCGTCTACGGTGGACCTCCCCTTCCGGAAGCCATACTGGTTGCTCGAGAGACCATTTACGCCCTCAGTGAACTTCAACATTCTATTGAGGATGATCTTTTCGAGCACCTTCCCCGCCGTGTCAATCAAGCATATTGGTCTATATGCCGACGGGTCTCCGGGTGGTTTCCCCGCCTTTGGCAATAGTACCAGGCTCTGCCTCTTCCAAGCTTCTGGGAAAACTCCCTCGTCCAGGCATTTCTGCAAAGCAGACCTGAACATCTCGGGAGCTTCTGCAATAGCTACTTTTAAGGCCAGGTTCGGAACTCCGTCCGGACCTGGGGCCTTACCTACGCTAAGGGACTTAGCTATCCCCGCAAGTTCCACATCGGTGACCATTTCCTCATCGCCAGCCCCAGTCCCCGGCTGTCCTACGAAAGGAGGCCAAGGACTAGGATCATGACGCGGAAAAAGTCCTCCAATGATCCCCTCCAACATCTCTGGAGATTGCTCTGTAGGAGCCATCACACCTCTCGTCTTGGCCATAACGATCCTGTAGGCATCACCCCACGGGTTCGTATTGGCACTCTGACAGAGACCCTCAAAGCAGGCCTTTTTGCTTGCTCTTATCTCGGTCTTGAGCGCGGCTTTTGCAGCGGCGAACACCACCCGCCGTTCGTTTCGCTCTTCCTCTGATCGTGCTCGCTGCATCCGCCGCCTAGCCCGTAGGCAGGCGCGGCGCAGGTCCGCAATCGCGTCGGTCCACCAGTAAGCCGGTGGCCTCCCATTTCTAGGGTGGACTCTCCTAGGCATGGTCGCATCACACGCACGTGAGAGCACCGCTACCAGCTCGTCGCCGTCTAAACCGAGTAAGTTTCGCTCACGGCGGAGCGCTTCCCTAAATACCTCTTCGTCGAAGTATGATGTCTTCCACCTACGAGGGCTTGGCCTTGGCCTAGCCGCCTCTTCTTCTATCCGCTGTCTGCTGTTGTTGTAGTCGATACTGTAGCGAACCGCCAGGTGATCGCTGTGAGTGTAGCCATCATCTACTCTCCAGTTCGAACTACTTGTTAGGCCAGGACTACAAAAGGTCACGTCAATAATTGACTCCGCTCCGTTTCGACTATAGGTACTCTTGGTACCGACGTTAGCCAAGTCGACATCTAAGATGGCCAGTGTTTCTAGCAGGATCTGACCCCGCTGATTCGTGAAACGGCTTCCCCATTCCACAGCCCAGGCATCAAAGTCACCCGCTATTACCACCGGCCTTCGCCCTGTTAGCACGGTCGTTAAGCGGTCCAGCATTTGCGTGAACCGCTCGATCGGCCACCGCGGAGGCGCATAACAGCTACAGAAGAAGACCCCGTTTACTTTGGCGACCACGAAGCCCTCATAGGTAGTAGACACCAACTCCTGCACGGGGTATTTACCCGTCGTCCATATCGCCGCCATTTTCCTGGTCCCATCCGAGGCCCAGTTGCCGTTGCCGGCGGGTACTCGGTATGGGTCCGAAATGATGGCGATATCCGTCTCCCACTCAGAAACCGCCTGACAAAGCAGTTGCTGAGCCGCATCACAGTGGTTCAGGTTCAGCTGCGTTACCTGCACTGTGATTTGTTGCTCACTGCGGCTTTCTTAAAGGCCGGGCACCCTGGACCACCTATCGCATGTCTGTTTTTCGAGGTTTTCCCGGTACAGATCATGCAGATGGGCGGACTCGTGCAGCTTTGGGCCTTATGACCTTCAGCGCCGCATCGCCTACACAGTTTGCGCCTGTCGGGGCCTTTGCAGTCCCACGACTTGTGTCCTGGTTCCAGACACCTGAAGCAAACCTCAGGTGGCTCGTGGAATGTCAGGTGACAAACACCCCGAGCAAAGTCTGATAGCAAATTGAAAACTAATTTTGATGTTGTGATATTGCAAATTTTGATAACTCAGGTTGTTGTCGTTTTGGTCGTTTTAACGGTTAAAACATCAAAAATGAGAGCAGAAAAATGTTCCTGTGACAGCAAGTTGAAAACAATTCCTGCTATCGATGATAGCAAATTGATAACTGTTTTTGTTATCAGCGCAAGAAAAATGAAAAATCTTTAGATATAGAATTATTTGGTTGACATCAAATCATAAATGCAATAATATATAATTGCATTAATGATATATCCCTAGCAAGATCCCTAGAATTACTTTACATAGTTTACTAAAAGATTTAAAACTATTCTAACACTAAATATTAACAATGATTTAAAATGACAGCAAACCGAAAGCAAAATTTGAAATCAAATTAAGTAAATATAAACTGATATTAAAATGTGATATCAATTTGTTGCTGAATACAAATCATGTTTTCGATTTGCTGTAATTTTGATGCTGGACTTTGCTCGGGACACCAGCCCACCTTAATACTCCCTACTTTAACGGACTTTTTAACATCCGCCACAGGTAGCTGAACCAGAGCTATCTGTGTCCCTGCTGGCCCCTTCCGCAGCCTGACGGCTGTGGCGGCCACCTGAACATCGCACTGTTGCCGCAGTGCCGTGACGAGCTCTTCCGCTTCGGTGATCTCGTCTAGGTCTTTGACCTTCAGAGTCGCCTCATGCGTAAGAGCCCTCACCTCCACTCCATCTCCAAGGACCTCTTCTGCCAGCCTCTTGTAAGCGGCGCCCTTGTGATCCTTCTGGCGCTTAAGCTCCAGGATCATTTCGCCCGTACGAGTACGTCTGATACTGCGTACGTCGGCTCCAAGACCCTCGAGCTTGGCGTCGCACCTCATCGCCTTCAAGACGTCCGAGTATTTCGACTGTTCGGTCTTGATGACGATAGCGTCACCTTTTTCGCGCCTGGCACCTGCCTTCCTACGCCTTGGCTTGGCGACCTGCACTTCTACCTGCGGATTCCCCTTCTTCTTCCTCTTCCGCTCTACCTTTGTCCAAGGAGGGTCCTCTCCTTGGATCGCCCTGCTCTGTGGCTGCTGAGGGCCCACCATTGGTCGCAACCCCTTATTCCCATCATTCCGGGACGGGCCGGCCTTTTCAGGCCCACCCTTCCCAGCTTTCCGGGAACCCTGGCTGGGGTCCGACTTTCCAGCGTTAACACCGGCTTTCGGGGTTATTATACGCCTGGCCTTGCGGGCGCCGCCAGACAGCTCCTCACCTGACGGCTGCCTCGCCCGCTTCTGCGAATGCTTGTCGCTTTTGTCGCGAGCATTCGCTACCACTCTCTTCGGACTACCCGCGAAGGAGAAGGCCTCCGTTTGCGTAAACTTAGACGCTTTCTCCTTTGCGGGTTCCGCCGCTGCTGCAGCCAGCAACGCAACCGCGTGCTCCTGCTTGGCATTATCGACAGACGCCCTAAGCCGAAGCAAGGCCGTTTTCAGGTCCTTGCTTATATTCGACTTGGTTGTCGCAAAGTCGATAATTTTGCCGAGCTGCTGCTCAGCCACCTCAAATGCGGGCCGTCCTTTTTCTGCAACTTGGCTGATGGCCCTCAGCAACCATGCTCCGTCCATGACCTCCGCCGGCTGGCTTGCCGTGGAGTGGACAGGAGCTCCCACGCTTGAGCTGCGTAAGCAGCTTCCAGCACCTGACTCCTCGCTTCTCCTTGTAGGAGACCTCATCAACCCGCTTCTTGCGAAGGGGTTGATCGCACCGCTACTTCCACCTGTATTTGGATTTTTAAGATTTTTACTCATATTTGATTCCCACGAGTTGCACGAGAAATAATGTCCACCACGCCAGAGCTCTGCATTAACGCGGTAAGGGACAGCATACTGTGGGGGGTGCCCAGGTACCCCACAGGCTCCGTTAAAGATCGAGCATCTTTTTCACCCCCTCGATCACTCATTCCTCGGCACGGGTCGCTTGACACCTTGAATTGGGGTTAGTAGTCCTATTCTTAGCCGGCAACTACGCGGCTGACTCGCAAGCGGGGGGGTGCGTCAGGCCCCAGGACATCCGTCCCTGCTGCCCCATGTGTGTGTGCGTGTGTGTGTGTGTGTATGTATGTGTGTGTGTATGTGTGTGTACAAAAAAACTCACATCACTTTTTGGCAGTAAACCTCAACCGATTTTAATGACCAACGGTTCATTCGACGCGGAATCTGGTCCCATTGTTTCCTATTGAAAATGGTTCGAATCGGTCCAGCCGTTCCGGAGTTATGGCCATTTAGGTGTTCCGGATCGGTACCCCAGGAAGGGGCCAGATATGAAAACGATACAAACCCATTCATGCGACACATCAAACCGCGGCACTTCCGAAAACATGATGAATGGTAAACAGGAAAATAATCTCGGATCATATCTGAACCGGTAGTGTTCCGGAACCGGTTCCGGGTGACCTGCCGGAAGTGGCCAAATATGAAAGTGAACCAAACCCATACATGCGACACATCAAACAGCGGATTTTTCGAGAACCTGATAAACAGTAGGCAGGAAAACATTCTCAGACCATATTTGAACCGGTAGTATTCTGGAACCGGTTCTGGGTGTTCCGCCGGAAGTGGCTAAATATGAAAGTGAACCAAACCCATGCATGCGTTACATCAAACAGCGGCTTTTTCGATGGCCTGATGAACAGTAGGTAGGAAAATATTCTCGGACCATATATGAACCGGTAGTGTTCCGGAACCGGTTCCTGGTGACCCGCAGGAAGTGGCTAAATATGAAAGTGAACCAAACCCATACATGCGACACATCAAACAGCGGATTTTTCGATAACCTGATAAACAGTAGGTAGGAAAACATTCTCAGACAATATCTGAACCGGTAGTATGCCGGAACCGGTTCTGGGTGTTCCGCCGGAAGTGGCCAAATATGAAAGTAAACCAAACCCATGCATGCGATACATCAAACAGCGGTTTTTTCGATAGCCTGATGAACAGTAGGCAGGAAAACATTCTCAGACCATATCGGAACCGGTAGTGTTGCAGAACCGGTTCCAGATGTCACGCCGGAAGTAGCCAAGTACAAAAGTTAACCAAAATCTTACATGCGACGCATCAAATCGCAAGCTCTTCAGACAACCTGATAAACGATAAATAAAAGAAAATAGTTTCAGATCAAATTTGGAACAACCGATAGAATTCCGGAACCGGTTCCGGGTGTCCCGCAAGAAGTGGTCAAATGTAGTAGAGATCAAAACCCATGCCTGCGGCACATTAAACAGCGACTTTTTGAATAACGTGATGAACGATTAGCCAGAAAATAGGCTCAGACCACAACGAAGATCTTCATAAAGGCTACCGATAGTGTTCCGGGACCGATCTAGCAGCGGCGTCATGGTCGCAATTTTTTCCGCAGTCAAGTTCGCAGATTGTGAACAATCCTCGGTACTCACTTTACGTAATTTATGTTTAGTCCCTTACTGTCAGAGCTGTCAGATCAGTGTAACACGCTAAATAAAATTTACACAAAAGGCAATTTACACGGAAAAAATACACGGTTATGAATATTTATTGGGTACCGGACTGGTCACCGAAAATTTGATCGTTTTCTTTGGTACATCGAGGGCTTGAAATTAGTCTATGCCTATGGATCTAGGGTGTCCAGCCGGAAGCATGCGACACATCAAACCGCGGTCTTTTTTTAAACCATGAGGAACGATTAGCAAAAAAATAGGCTCAGACCACATTAGAGGCTACCGATAGTGATGCAAAACCAGCATTGGGTGCTTCGTAGGGTGCTTCGCAGTAACTACAAAAATGAACAAAGTCAATACAAGCGATAAATATGTGTAAGAGAACAAAATCTTGACTGAACAAAGGCCACATACATACAGACGTCTTACTCTACTCACTCTCCATTGGAGAGTGAGTTGCAGTACTGCAATTTTTCGACAGGCCTTTATGATAGCGATATTTTGTTTTTTTCATTTTCTTCGTTTTGTTTTTCCTGTCAATGTTGCTTTCCGATCAGCAACATGGGAGCGAAATGAAATAGGTACTCACACTCACATGCAGCGTGCTGAAAGCGAGAGCTGACCGGGCTAAATTTCCATTCAATTTTCTGTATTTGAGTGTTTTCACCCGTGGTATTGTATAGGGCACTCACTCTCACAAGCCACCGCTTGAGACGAATGGCCTGTCAGCAAGAGTAGTGTGTGAATGATTGGAAATTGACCTTGTTGGGTTGCTCTCGGACTCTGTCAGTTCTCACATCGAGGAACTGAAAATGACCGCCGCAGTCATTCATTTTCGGCTGAAAAACAGGCACTGACACTGATATTTTGCAGGACTGCTCTCCATCGTCCCTGTTTTCAACGGTTGAATCAAATATTAATCGTTTTTGCTCGTTTGACGTCTACTCACTACCAACATCAAGCCAGCAGCGGCTTGTGAAACACAACCTGATTAGCATTTGGCGATTATTTTTTTGTAACGATGAATATAATAGCAATATGTTACAATTGATATGTCTTTTTTTTCTGTACTAAAGCAATCTCATCAAATCACTGAGGTGTAAAAATATACAGTAGGATAGGTCAACGTTATATGAGAAAATGAAAATTATCGCATCAAAGCTTTTTCAATCCTCTTTTGCGTCTAAAACTACTGGGAATTTTTTTATGGGAATTTTTAGATGGGCAATTTCACTTGCTTGCATTTTTTGTCAAATTTTACATGAATTTTGAAACCTATGATAATAAAATATAGCCTAAAGTGTGAAGAAAAAACTATGTCGAAGACCGTAAAGTCATCTGTGATTGTGAAAAACGTTATATCCTAGCTTGTAATAATCGTCTTGATGTTGATCGGTCTTCAGTGATAGTGAAGGTGCTCAGGCAGTTAACCCGCAAACACCCGGGACAATCTACTTTTGGCAGAAATGCAATATCTTCTTTGTTTTAAAAGATTTTACCCCGGATTTTTTTTATAGTCAAGGGGAATAGTTGTGCTAAGAAATGTATGGTACCTCCCCCCTTTGCACCCTCCCCCCTTTTGCGGGGAGGCGAAAATACGTGGCTTTTTTTTGTATTTTTTATAAATTCTACATGTTTTTGCTGAAATTTCATCGTTATGCTAATCATCAATAGTTTTCACTGATCCTAGACATGCAATGTATTACTACCCATCATAGTCTGTTGAAGTTTTGATCCCAGAGCTATTCTAAGGCCTCCAAAGTACTCCGAAGTTTGTGACACAAATCTAAGATTCTCAACCAAATTTTATACACGATGAATGATTACAGAACATTGTCTACGGTACTCAAAAAGCCTCAAAGCACCCCTAGAAAATTCATGGTACATGAACTGGGTGATCTAGGTCATCCAAACTACTCTGGAATTCATTTTCTTAAGATCTAAAATATCTACCATCGTTTGTGTTCACTCTGTCCAAGAAATTTAGTCACGTTAATGTCCATTACACCTCACAATGCCATGAGCAACTTGATATTGTGGTAGTTGGACATTCCGTGAAATACAAATGGCCTCCAAAACACTTTGAAGTTTGGCTTACGATATCTACATACTGTCTTATGCTTTAGTTGTGAAAATTTTTCGTGGAATGTAGTCTGTAGTGCTGATGGAACCTCAGTGCACATCTATAATGCTTTTGGTACATTCATGGGATATTCAAGGCTTTCCAAACTATTCTGGAATTAGGAACTTCAAGGTCTACAGGCTCTACTCTTGTTTTTATTCACTCTATTGGCATAAATCTTTCACGATTGTGTTTGTTGCACCTCATTATATTACGAGTATCTGTATTTGTTGCTATTTGAGTGTCCAAATGGACCCAATGTATTTTGAAGTATGGGTCGCAATACAGACAATCTTAGGATATTTTTATTGTAGCGAATGCTCGCGGAATATAATCTACGCTACTATTCGAACCTCAGGGTGCAATTCTGATAACTTAGCGACATTCAGTTGGTGATCTAGGTCATCCAAACTATTCTGGAATTAAGACCTTCAAGCTTTAGAAGCTCTACTCTTGTATATCTTTATTTTATCGATGTACTTCTTCCACGATTACCTCTGTTGTATCTCATAATTTGTTGAGTATTTGTGTTACTTCCCAGTCAACACATGATCGCATATGATGTTGAATAGGATGCATACGTGGAGGCGATATACGCACACTTTACACGCATTTAAATGGAAGCCACTTTAGCATCCTATCCAATATCATATAAGACTTTGTGTTAGCTGGGTTGTGCATCCTCTAACATACAAATGTTCTTTATGGTATTTGAAAGTGTCGGAAATTACCCTAGAATTCCTCTCGCGGAATATAATCCACGCTACTATTATAACCTCAGAGTGCAATTCTGATAACTTAGCGACATTCACTTGGTGATCTAAGTCATCCAAACTATTCTGGAATTAAGACCTTAAAGATTACCTTTGTTGTATCTCGTAATGTTTTGAGTATTTCTTTGTGTTGCTTGTGCATCCACTGACATACAAATGATCTTTATGGTATTTGAAAGTGTCGGAAATTACCCAAGCATTCCTCTAGGCGTTCCTCGGAAATTCCTCCAGGAGTCCTACAGAAATTCATCGTGATGTTCTCCGAGAACATGTACGAGTTCCTAGGGAATGCCTCAGGACTCCCGTTGATTTCTTCAGGAGTTTCCCAGCAGTTTCTCGAAAGTTTATTCAGGAGCTATTCTGGAATTCCTTCAGGAGTTCCTCAGGAATTACTTCAAGAACTTTTCGAAAAATCCTGCATGAGTTCCTCGAAGAATTCCTCCAGAAATTCCCCGAGGATTCCACGGGAGTCCTCCAAAGATTTCTCCAGGCATTCCCTTAAAACTCTTCAAGGAAATTTTCTCAAGAGTTCATCCTGAAATTTCTCCTGGGATTCCTCCAAGAAGTTTTCCAGGGATTCCTTCAGGAATTTTCTTAGGAATTTCTCCAGGGATTCCTCCAGCGATTTCTCTAGAAATTCTTCCAGGGATTCCTTCAGGAATACCCCCAGGGATTCCTTCGCGAATTCCTCCATGGACTCATCAAGGAATTAAGTCAGGTATTTCTCCAGGAATTTTTCAGGAGCTCCTTCAGGAATTCATCCAAGATTTTCTCCAACAACTAGTCCAGGGATTTCTTTAGGATTCAAGGGATTCTTCCAGAAATTCTTCCAGGGATTCCTGCAGAGTTTCCTCCAGGAATTCTTCCAGGGAATACTCCAGAAATTCCTCCAGTGAATTTCTCCGGCTAATCTTCCCGGGTAATTTCTCCAGAAATTCCTCCAAGAATTTCTTCATGAATAACTGCTAATTTATGTATGAATTCATCAAGGGATTCCTTCAGAAATTCCTCCACGGTGTCCTCCAGAAATTGTTTCAGGAGTTCCTCCAGAAATACCTCCAGGAATTCCTCCAGCAATTCCAACAGGGGTACTTCCCAGAATTCCTCACAGGGATTCCTCCTTAAATTATTTCAGGGATTTTATAAATCATTCCTCCAGGAATTCTTCCTGGATATAGTCCAGGATATACTCCAGAAATTCCTTTAGCAAATATTCCAGGAGTTCTTTCAGGAATTACTACAGGAATTTCTCCAGGAATGACTACAGGAATTACTACAGGAAATCGTCTAGGAATTGTTCCGGGAAACACCCCAGGAATTCCTTCAAGAAATATTCTAGGAATTCCTCCAAGAATAACTGCAGGAATTTCAACAGGAATTGCTGTAGGAATAACTACTGGGATTTCTCCAGAAATTCTTCCAATTCCAGTTCTTGCGGAAAATACCTCATGTGAATTCGGAATTACTCGCATGAATTACTCCATGAATTCTTACAGGAAATAATTCATGAAATCCTCCAGAAATTCCTCCAGAAAATAAAAATTGAAAAAAATTAATTCTAAATTTCCTCGCAGTTCAAGGAAATCTTTAAGAAATTCATCTAAGAATTTCCCTGGGAAATTCTTTAAAAATTCCTTCACAAATTACTACACGAATTCTTGTAGAAAGTACTGCAGGAATTCCTCCAGGGCATTCTCCAGAAATTTCTTCAAGAAATTCTTGAAGAAATTCTCGGAAGTATTCTTGGAGAAATTTCTAGAGATTCTTGAAGGATTACCTGAAGTAATTCTTGGAGGAATTCCCGGGGATATTCCTGTAGGCATTTCTGAAGGAAGTTCTGAAGGTATTTATTGAAAAACCCTGGAGGTTTTCCTAGATAAATTTATAAAGAAACTCCTGGCCAAATTCCAGGACGGATTCTTGGAAGAATTTTGACATAAATATTGGAGCAGGTCTTGGAGAGATTCTTATTAGAGTTCATGTTGGACTTCTTGAAAGAATTTCTGAAATAAATCCTTAAAGGAATTCTCGGTGGAATCCCTGGAGTTGTCCCGGGAGTATTTTCTTGAGGAATTTCTGGAGGTTTCCTGAAGATTCTAGGAGGTATTCATAAAGGAATTTCTGGTGCATGTTTTAAATGAATTTTCAAAGGAATTTCTTGAAAAATTATTGGCAGATCTTAAAGAGATTATTGGCAGATATCTTAAAGGGTTCTCTGGTAAAATTTTTGGGGAAGGTACAGTAGGAATTTTTGGAATTCCTGGAGGGATTCTTGGAAGAATTCTAGACAGATGTCTTGGAGGAATTTCTGGATGAATCCTGAAGGAATCTCCGGAGTAGTTTCTGGAGGAATTGCTGGAGGAAACTCTGGAGGAACCGCCGGGGAAATTTCTTGAATCCTGAAGAAATCCCTGGGTTAGTTGCTGGAGGAAATCTTGGAAGAACGTCTGAGGGAGCTCTGGAGGAATTCCTGGAGGAATACCTGAATAAATTCCTGGATGAATCAATGGAGGCATCCATGCAGGAATCCCTGGGGTATTCCTGAAGGAATCCCTGGAAGAACTTCTAGAGAAACCGCTGGAGGAATCCCTGGAGAAATTCTTAGGAAAATTCTTGGAGAAAAATCCTTGAAAATTTCGTGGAGGAATTCCAGAAGAAATTTCTGAAGGAACTCTTGGGAAAAGCTCCTTGATGAGTTTTAAGGGAATGGATGAAGAAATCCTTGTGGGACTCCCGTGGAATCCTCGGGGAATTTCTAAAGGAATTCCCGAGGAACTCCTGCAGGATTTTTCGAGAAGTTTTTGAAGTAATTCCTAAGGAACTCCTGAAGGAATTCCAGAATAGCTCCTGAATAAATCTTCGAGAAACTGCTGGGAAACTCCTGAAGAATTTCACGGGAAATCTTGAGACATTCCCTAGGAACTCGTAGAAATATTCTCGGAGAATATCACGATGAAGTTCTGAGGGACTCCTGGAGAAATTTCCGAGGAATGCCTAGAGGAATTCTAGGGTAATTTCCGACACTTTCAAACACCATAAAGAACATTTGTATGTTAGAGGATGCACAACCCAGCTAACACAAACTCTTATATGATATTGGATAGGATGCTAAAGTGGCTTCCATTTAAATGCGTGTAAAGTGTGCGTATATCGCCTCCACTTTTGCATCCTATTCAACATCATATGCGATCATGTGTTGACTGGGAAGTAACACAAATACTCAACAAATTATGAGATACAACAGAGGTAATCGTGGAAGAAGTACATCGATAAAATAAAGATATACAAGAGTAGAGCTTCTAAAGCTTGAAGGTCTTGATTCCAGAATAGTTTGGATGACCTAGATCACCAACTGAATGCCGCTAAGTTATCAGAATTGCACCCTGAGGTTCGAATAGTAGCGTAGATTATATGCCGCGAGCATTCGCTACAATAAAAATATCCTAAGATTGTCTGTATTGCGACCCATACTTCAAAATACATTGGGTCCATTTGTACGCCAGTGGAACGTACTATCGAGGCAAAATGTACGTACTATCAAAGGGTACGTACTATCGAGGTACGCCTGTTTGTTCACCAAATTTCTCTCAACAATAATTTTCCCGGTAACCATCTCAAATTCCCGACTTTTTCCCCCTTTTTTCCCGGTCGTTCTGAATTCCCGTCTTTTTCCCGGTTTTCCCGTTTTTCCCGGTTCGGTGGCCACCCTGGTGGACACTCAAATAGCAACAAATACAGATACTCGTAATATAATGAGGTGCAACAGACACAATCGTGAAAGAATTATGCCAATAGAGTGAATAAAAACAAGAGTAGAGCCTGTAGACCTTGAAGTTCCTAATTCCAGAATAGTTTGGAAAGCCTTGAATATCCCATGAATGTACCAAAAGCATTATAGATGTGCACTGAGGTTCCATCAGCACTACAGACTACATTCCACGAAAAATTTTCACAACTAAAGCATAAGACAGTATGTAGATATCGTAAGCCAAACTTCAAAGTGTTTTGGAGGCCATTTGTATTTCACGGAATGTCCAACTACCACAATATCAAGTTGCTCATAGCATTGTGAGGTGTAATGGACATTAACGTGACTAAATTTCTTGGACAGAGTGAACACAAACGATGGTAGATATTTTAGATCTTAAGAAAATGAATTCCAGAGTAGTTTGGATGACCTAGATCACCCAGTTCATGTACCATGAATTTTCTAGGGGTGCTTTGAGACTTTTTGAGTACCGTAGACAATGTTCTGTAATCATTCATCGTGTATAAAATTTGGTTGAGAATCTTAGATTTGTGTCACAAACTTCGGAGTACTTTGGAGGCCTTAGAATAGCTCTGGGATCAAAACTTCAACAGACTATGATGGGTAGTAATACATTGCATGTCTAGGATCAGTGAAAAATATTGATGATTAGCATAACGATGAAATTTCAGCAAAAACATGTAGAATTTATAACAAATACAAAAAAAAAGCCACGTATTTTCGCCTCCCCGCAAAAGGGGGGAGGGTGCAAAGGGGGGAGGTACCATACATTTCTTAGCACAACTATTCCCCTTGACTATAAAAAAAAATCCGGGGTAAAATCTTTTAAAACAAAGAAGATATTGCATTTCTGCCAAAAGTAGATCGTCCCGGGTGTTTGCGGGTTAACTGAAAACTCTGATATTTTTCAGCTCTGTCTATACGTTTAACGTAACGTCGGAATATGTTCAATTATTAAGTTTTCCAATTTTATTAAAATTATTGCTTTTCTAAATAAGGTATTCTCAGGATTCAGGAACAGTTCGCATCACGTCGACGGAAATATCATGCTTCGGAATTATGGCCCATGCACAGAAACTAGCTCAACAAAGCAATAGTCGAAGATTCCAAAAACAGGGACCGAATTCTAGACCGTCCGATAGGTAGGAGATTGTCCGCATCACGGCGGTTTCAAACCGAACGGAATCAATAAATACCAAAACTTCCGTGTGACATTTTTAAGTTAATCAAGGCCATCTTGAACGATTGAACCCTTGAAAAGTCCCCATACGGACCGAAACGTCGGAAAAAATCATTAACTAGTGTTTTCGATTCCCCCAAAAGGCTGAAGCCAACATTGTGAAGCAAAATCATCCCAGTCGTATCCCAACCAAGGAAAGATCATGAGTACATGTTCGACGAGAAAGGCACTATCACCACTAGGTGGATTAATCTGGGTTTTTCGGTGATATGAATACTACTCGAAGTAAGAGGGAGTAAGGAAAGTAATGAAAGAATACGGTGGATAGATACGCAAGCGAATGATAAGAGAAATTGAACAGAAATTGAAATTAACAGAGGGCCATTGTTTGAGCAACACAATCACAACGACGGGGTGTGTGTCGTGAAGTTCTTACGTTAGCATAAATTGTAAAAGTTAAAAGTGATCATTGTAGATTGCAACAAGAAGTCCGATAGACAATTTTAATCTAGGAATTCCTACCTAATCTATGAAATCTTTTTGCCTTTCTCGTACACCAAGGTGTACCGAAAGGCTATATGTTCACTCCAAAAACGAAAATTTGATAGAGCCTCCGGAGGGGTCAAGTGTTATATACCAATCGACTCAGCTCGACGAATTGAGGTGATGTCTGTGTGTGTGTGTATGTGTGTGTGTGTGTGTGTGTATGTGTGTGTGTGTGTGTGTATGTGTGTGTACAAAAAAACTCACATCACTTTTTGGCAGTAAACCTCATCCGATTTCAATGACCGATGGTTCATTCGACGCGGAATCTGGTCCCATTGTTTCCTATTGAAAATGGTTCGGATCGGTTCAGCCGTTCCACAGTGGAGCACCTAGTACATCAAAACTGATCAAAATTATTTTGACGCATTTTCGCAACCCAAATTAGTAATGAAACGTATTTCATAGTTTTCGTATTTTTTTATTTCGTCATTAGGGTGACCAATTTTATGATTGAAAAAGTCAAGATTTTTCGAAACTAAAATTTTTCAAAAAATCACAACTTTTGAACCAGTTGACCGATTTTAAACTTCTTTTTTTTGCTTGAAAGCTGTTGAATTCTAGTTTTCAGCAAAAATACGTTCAGAGGGCCAAATAGTGTTTTAAGGCAAATAATATCATATAATAATATAATTATCACGATTTTTTCAAAGTGTTGCAACTTTTGAAATCGGAAACATCCGGAAGGTTTTCTTTCTGCATTTGAAAGAGGAACAATAGTTTTATCATACACTAAAAGCAGATTTTCCGGAAACATCCGGAAAATCAACTTATTTCATTTTAAATGTACGGTAAAGAATTCCATCAAATATTTTTTTCAATATTTTCATATATTATATGTAAATTCAACGCCAATTTGTTTGGGTTTCAAATTAACAGTATAGCAACATTAAGCTTCTTTAACAAACTGCATCATTGAATTGATTGACTATCAATTTCATTTACTTTGTACGGTCAAAACAAGCACGCGCTGTGAGTCATATCAAAGAAAACGGCTAAACTTCAGCTACACTTAACCTCTTCTGATAAGCGTAAACAAAACATTTGGACACTGCTTAGCTGTCAAACGATTACACGATAACTACACTTAGCAAAAACACAACGGAAAACCCAATTACTTCATTTTGAGTTTTTCCACTTATGATCAGGTTTTGATGTGATTTACTCCAATGTGCGTTCCGGAGATATGGCCATTTAGGTGTTCCGGAACGGTACCCCAGGAAGGGACCAGATATGAAAATGCATCAAACCTATACATGCGACACATCAAACCACGGCATTTTCGATAACCTGTTGAGCGGTAAGCAGAAAAATAGTCTAAGACCATATCTGAACCGGTAGTGTTCCGGAACCGGTTCCGAGTGTCCCGCCGGAAGTGGCAAATATCAAAGTGAACCAAACCCATGCATGCGACACATCAAACTACGGCATTTTCGATAACCTGATGAGCGGTAAGCAGAAAAATAGTCTCAGATCATATCTGAACCGGTAGTGTTCCGAAACCGGTTCTAGGCGTCCCGCTGGAAGTGGCCAAATATACAATTGAACCAAACCCATGCATGCGGCACATCAAACCACGGCATTTTCGATGACCTGATGGATAATGAGCAGAAAAAACATCTCAAACCATACCTGAACCGGTAGTGTTCCGGAACCGGTTCTAGGCGTCCCGCTGGAAGTGGCCAAATATACAATTGAACCAAACCCATACATGCGACACATCAAACCACGGCATTTTCGATGACCTGATGGAAAATGAGCAGGAAAACCATCTCAGATCATATCTGAACCAGTAGTGTTCGGGAACCCGTTCCGGGGTTCCCGCCGAAGTGGATAAACCTGAAAGAGAAACAAACCCGTACATGCGTCACATCAAATAGCGGCTTTTTAGATTACCTAATGAACGGTCAGCAAGTGTTTCGGAATCGGTTTTGAGTGGCCGGAAGAGGCCAAATGTAAAAGTGAACCAAATCCAGGCATGTGACACATCAAATCGTGGCTTTTGCGATAATTTGATGAACAGTTAGCTAGAAAATAGCCTTACGTCACTGGTAGTGGTCCGGAATTGGTTCAGAGAGTCCCGTCGAAATTGTCAAACCTTGAACACACCCTGTCACAACACCTTCAATTTGCAGCGTTTTAGGTTAACCGATGAGCAGTTAACAAGACAATAATGTTAGACCATATTTGGTTCAGCCGGTAGTTACCCGGAATCAGATCCGGATAGTAAAATGTAAAATTTAACCAAACCCATGGATGCGGTACATCAAATCACGACCAGTCTTGTAAACATTCGACACTTTTTACTACCTGCATTTCGTTGCCGCAGTCGGGTGTCAGTCGGCTTTGTTACATTCGTGCGCTATCGTTACCTCTTACCTACACACAACACGAGCAGTAGAACGAAGATTGATCACGACTTATCGACAACCTGATGGAAAAATAGGGTCAGACCACATTAGATTCCCGGTAGTGTTGCGGGTTCAGCTGTGGCTTCGAAAGTTGTTAGAAGTAAAAGTGAAGCAAACCCATTCATGCGATATATCAAATCGCGGTGATTAGGTGAAGGTGAATAAATAGCAATAAAATATTCTCAGACCATAATTGGGACAACCGGTAGTGTCATGGTCCATGACTCATGGAATCAGATCCGGCTATCCCACCGGAAATTACCAAGTATAAAAATGAACCAAACCCATACATACGACACATCAGATCGCAGATTTTTTGATAATCTAATGGACGATTAGCAAGAAAATAGCCTTAGATCACATTAGAGACTAGCTGTTGTGTAGCAGAACCAACGTTCATGTGAAAAATTAAATCGTGGCTTTGTTTAATGGCCTGATAAACATTAGGTATGAACAACAGTGACGAATAGGTCTAAGTTCTCATTTATGAGAACAAAATATAGACAAAACTAAAGCGATCTCATCAAATCGTACCATTTCAGATTCCTAAGGTGTAAAGTTATAGCAGGATTGGTCAACGTTGAATGGAAAAATAAGAATTTGATCGCGTAAACAGAAGATGGTGGCTGTTTTAAGGGATTTTGAGCTCAAAAACTATGTAAAATAAGTGTATTTGGTATGGGAAATTTGTTTGGAGTCCACCAAAGTATCCAAAATAGCAGTCCAAAGTCCAAGATAATGGCCCAGTATTCGAGTTAGTGCCTATTTTATAGGATTTTTAATTCTTGCATAATGGGCATATTTTGTATGAAAATATGTCCAGAATTCAAAATTTGTAATCAGAAAACCCAAGCTGTGCGCTGTTTCACAAGGTCTGCAATATGACTATTGTTTGAATGGGGAAGAATGCCGGTCTTCGTCCAAAACTGGTAACCAGAAAATCATAAACGACATGCCAAAATTCAATACGGCGACTATTTTATGTAATTATAGGTGCAGAGTCCGAAAATGAATACCAGAACATCCAAGATGGTGTCTCAATGTTCAAGATGGCGGTTAGTTTAGTTGGGGTAGATATCCGGAGTCATAAAAAGATGACCGGAACATCTAAAATGACGTTTCAAAATTTTGCGGCTTCATGACACTTGTTTGGTTTGAGTTTTGGATCGTTGTCTTATATTTTCTGAATATTGGATGTTATGCTAATATAAAATGTATCCATATTGAGTAGATTTAGCAAGCAGTTTTCATTTTGTATTTATGTCAATGTCATCAACATGTCGCTCGAGTTTTGTTGAAAGGATATTTTAAAGCACGAGAAAGGCACCATCACCGCTAGGTGGATTAATTAGGGTTTTTTATTCCAGCATCACTTATTGTCCAAGATTAGAACTCGTTCACAAAGACATTTAATATTTTCGCCTTTCTCGTACACTAAGTGTACTGGAAAGGCTATATGTTCACTCCAAAAATGACTTTTTGATAGAAGGCCCGGAGGGTCAAGTCACATATACCAATCAACTCAGCTCGACGAATTGAGGTGATGTCTGTGTGTGTGTATGTACGTGTGTGTGTGTGTGTATGTGTGTGTGTAAGTATGTGTGTGTACAAAAAAAAATCACATCATTTTTTGGCAGTAAACCTCAACCGATTTTAATGATCGACGGTTCATTCGACGCGGAATCTGGTCCCATTGTTTCCTATTGAAAGTGGTTCAAATCGGTTCAGCCGTTCCGGAGTTATGGCCATTTAGGTGTTCCGGAACGGTACTCCAGGAAGGGGCCAGATATGAAAATGCTACAAAACCATGCATGCGACACATCAGACAGCGGCTTTTTCGATAACCTTACGAACTATAAGCAGGAAAATAGTATCAGACTATATCTGAACCGGTAGTGTTCCGGAATCGGTTCCGGACCGGATGTGTCGCCGGAAATGGAAAATTATAAAAGTGAGCCAAATCCATGCATGCGACACATCAAATAGCAGCTTTTTCGATAACCTGATGAACAGTGAGCAGGAAAATAGTCTTTGATCAAACAGAGACTATCGGTAATGTTCCGGAACCGGTTCCGGGTGCCCCGCCGAAAGTGGACAAATATAAAACGGAACCAAACCCATGCATACGACACATCAAATTGCGGCTCTTTGGATAACCTGATGAACGGTTAGCAATAAAACGAAATCAGACTATATTTAGGAAAACCAGTAGTATTCCGGAACCAGTTCCGTGTGTCCCGCCGGAAGTGATCAAATGTAGATGGGAACTAAACCCATGCGTGCGGCACATTAAAAAGCAGCTGAGAATAGCCTTAGATCACAGCATAGACTACCGGTAGTGTTCCGAAACCGGTTCCGGGTGCCCCATCAACCTCCGGGTGCCCGCATCAACCTCGAACAAAATATTTCAATCCCCTTTTGCGTCTAAAATCATTGCGCGAAATTTTGATCCGACTGGTTGCTCCTCGCGCTCTGTGACATGGTTTACATTTGAATTGGACTCATTATGAAAAAATTCACTTCCTCCATTTTTTAGTAAAATTTTATGAATCTGGTAACCAGTAAAGTGTGCAGGAAAAAGTTTATCGAAGACTGTAAAGTGATTTTTTGTTGTGAAATAAATTATATTTTAGCTTGTTATTATCGTCTTGGTATTGATCGGTCTCCAGTAATAGTAAAGGTGGTCACGCAGTCAACTAAGAGGTCTGATATTTTTCAGCTGTCTATACATTGAACATAACGTTGGAAATATGTGCTATCAATAAGTTTCCCAACGATGATGGCTTGGATAAAATTATTGCTTTTATAAATAAAGTATTCACAGGATTCAGGATGCTTACGTCGACGGAAAGATCATGAGTACATATTCGACGAGAAACGCACTATCACCGCTAGGTGGATTAATCCGGGTTTTTTTTATAAGAATTATTGATAATTTCTCGATTTTTTTCCATTTTCGAGATAATGACTTTATGTTAAAGTTTCGCAAAGCCTTAGAAATCATCACCATCCTTACCGATTTTTTTTGGTGCTGTTAGCACCACAGCATGATGAAACCATTTCTTGGGAATTCATATTGCGTGTAACATCATGATTCTATTTTGCAACACGACCATATGTTGCACCATCATTGCAGTGCCGCACCAGTACTTCTACAGTTTATACCTGAGAGTTTTTTCACGTATGTATATCTTTTATAGGGAATGAAGATACTTTATGACAAAGATATTCAAGGGAATGTTCATTACGCAAAATTTCTGAGTAGATCGGAAGTCGGACCAATTTTTTCTAAGATTCCATACGGGATTCCTTCCGGAGATACCTCCAAAAGATTCCTACGAGGACTTCTCAAAAAGTTCCCAATATGAATTGCTCTTTGACTCTAAGTTTTTATTCCTTTACAAATTTCTTCCAAAGAATCTTTCGAGAGCTTCAACTAAAGATTTCCACAAGATATTCAGATGTTGGACAAGTGATTTCTTCCGATGATTCCTCCAGGAGTTCCTTCCGCAGACTCCTTCAGGAATATTTGCAATGAACTTCTTCACAAGTTCTTTTAGGAGATGCCTCCAAGACTTCCTTCCGAGGATTTGTTCTAGCAATTTTTCTGAGAATTTTTCCAGAAGCTTTTTTCTGAGGGCGTCTCCATGGTATTCTTTCTGGAGATTCCTTTGGGAAAGTTGTCGGAAGATTTTTCCATGAACAATGAATACTTTTATAATTTTACAAGGAGGTCCTTTCGGGGATCATTGCAGGAGTTTTTGCTGAGAATTCCTAGAGATATTATATGCAGAGATTCCTCCAAGATTTCTTTGTGGAGATTTCTCTATGAATTTATTCGGGGGTTCGTCCAGAAAATTATTTCATGGGTTCCTCTTGGTGGTTACATAAATTCATACTGAAGATTTCTTCTAGGGTAGTTCCAGGAACTACGTAATTCCTGGAAATTCCCAGAGCGCTGGGATCAGGGATGGAAAATTTCATATAGCTATTTTCTAATTTCACTGCACCCAGTAGGAAACGGTAATCGACGACATCATTGATTATCCATAGCTAATCAGCATAATGTCATGTCGAATGTCATCACATTTTATCATGAAATTCCGCGACATTTTCCATCCCTGTTTCGGATTCCTACAAGAATTCCTTTTAATAATTTCAACACGAAATCTTTCTTGGTTTTCTTACAGGAATTTCTTAAGATGTTTTCTGCTTCAGCGGATTTCTGCAGGAGATTCTTCCAGGAATTCCTTCTCAAACTCTTCCAGGAAATTCATTGGAATTCCACGGGAAAATCCTTTCGAAGTCCGATAGATCTGCTGGAGATTCGACTGTATGATTTCCTCAATCAAATAAAACCGGCTACTTAGTCTTGAACTAACAATCGTTGTTTATTACTTGCCCAACGTTTTGACACAGGGTTAGTGTCTTCTTCAGGGGGAAACTACTAAAACAAATAAGTTTCCCCCTGTGACATTCGAAAAGGTGGTACAAGATAACATGAATTCTTGTTCTCTGGGGAATCTTCTGTAGATTTCTCTTGGAATTCTACCTAAACATTCCTCCATGACTTCCAAATAGTTCGCCATGTTCAATTCCTCAGGAAATTCTTTCAGAATTCCACGAATAATTTTCTTCTAGGGATTCCTCTAGAAGTTTTTTCCGGAGATTCTACAGGAATTCCTTCAGATGATTCTGGATGATGCTGGAATTTCAACGAAGAGTTGCTACCGGGGATTCCTGCTGGAATTATCTCGTATGACTTAAACCTTTGAAACCGGATTTTTTCCAAGCGTTATTACGGAGTTTTTTCTACGTTTTTCTGTAGTTTGGTGGTCAATAGCATAAAAACAATAGAATATAATGCAGAATATTTTTCTGGATATCCTAGGTCATCCAAACTGTTCTTGAGTTTAGATCCTTAAGTCTACGGGTGTACTTCCTTAGATCCTTAAGTCTACGGGTGTAACTTCTATCATTATACAAAGCTACGATTTGTAATCTATCATGTCCAGTTAGGCTTCTGAAAGTTTAAAAGACACTACACCGTTTTCAACCAGAGGTTGCACAGACTGAACAATCACTAACATTAGGCAACTGACTAAACGGAACACCCAGTGGACCAATGAAGGATTTTTCGTTGTACGAAAAGTTTCCTCCGCCTGGAGTGGGTATCGAACCCTCACTCCGTGGCACTCACAATACTCCTAAACGACTGACGCCGCTAATCACTTGGCCACGAAGCCCACAATAGACAGTATCAGATCAGTCAGGATTTCCTAGCTCATCCAAACTGTTCTTGAGTTTAGATCCTAAAGTCTACGGGTGTAACGGTAACTTTTATCATTTTACAAAGCTACGATTTGTAATCTATCATGTCCAATAAGTCTTCTGAAAGTTCAATAGACAGTATCAGATCAATCGGGATATCCTAGGTCATCCAAACTAATACATATAAACGTAGCCCACATCCAAATTAATACTTATAAACGTAGCTCACATCTAAGTCCAGCTTTTAGAACAACTTGTTTGTCAATTATTTCGTTTTTCCAATTTTCATGGTATTCAGGATGTTGTAGGTTATCAATGAAGTCCCAAATACAAATATTCCCATTTTTCCATAATGGAGGACTCAATTTGCACCAACTTTGCCGAAGACAGTAGTTTTATCGAATAGGTGAATTTATACATCCATTTCTATGTTGGGGTCATATATGACCCCTCCGGCTCCAAAGGGTTAACCATAAATTCCTTTTGGGGATTCCTCCAGGAGTTTTTTCTGGCTATACCTTGAAAATTTATTTTGGAAATTTCTACAGGAACTCCTTTTGAAAATTATCCTGAAATTTTTTCTTGAGTTTCCTTGGTTTCCTCCAGGGTTTTTTCCTTGATTCGTCCAGGAATTCCTTCAGAATATATTTGCGCCCAGGAACTTGTTCTGGAAACTCCTCCAGAAAATTCTTATGGAGATTCTTCCAGGATCCCCCTATGGGATTCAGTCTTGGATTTTCTCTAGGAATATCTTAAGATATCCCACCAAAAAGACATCCAGGATGCCATCAGGGGATTCCTCGTCAGATTTTTTTTTTTTTTTTGAAATTTATTCCAGAGCTCATCCCAGAATTCCTTCAGACATGGCATCTGATCAGGACCGGATTTACAAATGTGGGGGCCTGGGGCCACAGTATAGTGGGGGCCCTTAATATAGAGGATATATTTTTGCCCATATAACATGGAAAAATCTAAAAAAAAAACTTCTTTTCAAATATGGTCATGTAGAAAGGTATTAATGGCGTTAGGGAAGAATTTTAATGTAGAACAAAACCCGAGCAGAGTCTAACAACAAAATGATAGCAAATCGAAAACTCGATTTGTATTCAGTAGCAAATTGATATCACATTTTGATATTAGTTGATCTTGACTAAATTTGATTTCAAACTTAGATTTCGTTTTGCTGTCACTTCAAAGTATTGTAAAAATAAGTTTTTAAATTATTTCAAAAGTTTAGGCAACCTTGTATAACTGAAATATTCCATTAGTGTAATTATCTTAAGGCATTTAGGATTTTGTATTAATCTAAAAACCCCTATATTTAACGATTTTCATTTTTTCGAACTGATAGCAATAACAGTTATCAATTTGCTATCACTGATAGCAGGAATTGTTTTGAACTTGCTGTTACCGGAACATTTTTTTGCTCTCATTTTTGATGTTTTAACCGTTAAAATGACCAAAACGACAACAACCTGAGTTATCATAATTTGCACTATCACAACATCAAAATTAGTTTTCAATTTGCTGTCAGACTTTGCTCGGGAAGACAGAGCTAGGAATGATGTTGATATCCACTAAATTTATTGATAACAGATTTGAAATTCTAGAGTAGAAATTTATATGAAGTAAAAAAATGCTTTTCATAAATGCGCCATTAGATTCCCGATTTAGTGAAAATTCATGCCAGAGTTCATAGACAAACTGCAAGAAGCTGAAATTTTCAAGACATTTCTAGCAAAATTTGTAGCGCAATCGGTGTTGTCGTTTTTGTGATATCCAAGAGAATTTCTAATGGATTGATGCTGCAAGTCGATCTGGATCAGTTGCAGGTCGATCACCATGAAGAAAGAACACTCAACAAAAACTTGTTCTAACGCGACTGATAGGGAAGGTTCTGGCGACCTCGCACAAGGATTTTCCACAAAATTATGAAATCTAAGAGGAAATTATAATAGAAAATGCTGAAGAAACTTTAGATAAGTTCCTGATGGAGTTTCTGACTTAATTTCTAATGGATTTTTTTGTTAAATTTTGTTGAAAAAAAAATAGCGGAAAACCCGGAGAAATTTTTAGCCAATTTCTCCACAAATTTATTTTGATATTTACCCTAGAAATCTGTGGATTTTATCAGTTTGCCATGAACTCATCCTTATTTTAGCAATCTAATAATCCAAAAAAACCAGACTGAAGCTTTTCGAAATAATCTGCCATAATTTCATGCTAGATATCCACTAAAAAATGTTGCAATAGTTTTGGTGTTCTCCGATTTGAGTATAAGTCTTAAAGTCCTCTAAATTAAAAAAAAAAAAAACAAATAAAATCCTTTCATTCTGCCAAGATTACTATACAAAATTCTTCAACATATTTTCTAAAAAATTAAATTTAACAAGAACTTTTTGACTCTGTGGTTCTGGAGTTCCTCTAGAATTCAATCGAAGTTTCTCTTCAGGATTTCCGGTATTTTTTCATAAGCAGTTGCACAAAAAAATAATGGTAATAAGTTTTGGAGGCAAAATTTTAAATTTAATTAATAACTGGACAAATAGTTGTAGTCTTTCTCAAAAAAATCACAACATATCACGCACATCTTGCCGGTAGACAGTAAGTTCTTATGACAAAAATAAAGTCAAGATAAATTTTTTGCAATACTTTTTTCTTGCTTTACATTTTATTTTTTCGTGAAGTGAAATTTTGTGGGGGCCTCTAAGTTTCGTTCAGGAATTGCTTTCAAAATTCGTCCAGGAATTTCTTCTTGGAATTCTTTCTGCAGCAGTTCTGTCTAGGGATTCCTTTCGAAATTCCTTCTGACAATTCCTAAAGGATTTCTTTCTGGATGTTCCTCCAGGAATCCGATTTCGAAAAGACTATACAAGTAACTCCTCGTTAAATTCCCAATAGAAATCGTCTCAAGGAATTCGTGTAGAAATCTACAGAAAGAACTTCTAAAGGAACCCCTAGAAGACATTTTGTGAATAAATTCTTGTAAGAATTCCGTATATCCTTGGAAGAGTCAAGGAAGAAATTATTGAAGGAGTTCTGGAAAAAAATCTTATGGAATTTCTGAATGAATAAATGAAGAAATTTTCAAAAGGAATTCTTACCGATATCTTTAAAAATGACTCCTGAAAAATCATGAGCATAATTTTCTAGAGGAATACACATAAGTAACAGGTGAAGAGTTTCTTGGGAGAAATTTCTGCAAGAATCCCTTGAAGAAATTCTAGGAGAAAACCCTAAAAGAAATTTTTGGGAGATCTCCAGAAAGAATCTCTGAAAGGTATGCCTGGACAAATCCCGGAAGGAATTCATAGAGGTAATACAAGAAGGAATTTCTGGAGGAATCCACAGAAGTACTTTCTGGAAGGAAGTTTTGTTTGAATCACCGAAGGAACTCCTGTACTGAAAGGAATTCCTAGTGAACAAAGGAATTACTGACGAAAAGTAGTTCGAGAAAAAAAAAATCTGGAAATCTATGAAATCCCCGTAAAAAATCCCTCCTAGTTGATTACCAAAAAAAACTCTGTTTTTATATCTCGAAAAGAAAGTAAAGGACCAATCTCGAAAGTTATTCCTGGACTAAACCCGGAAAAAAACCTAGTAAAATTCCTGGAAGGATGTCCTGAACAAATGCCGGAAGAAATTCCTGGAGGTGTCCAAAGAAGGAATACTTGGAGGAACCCAAGAAGATATTCGTGGATGAATCCCCAGAGAATTGATTTTGAATTTCGGAAACAATTCCTGAATGAATTTTGGAAGAAATTCCTGAACGAATCTCAGAAGGAATTCCTGGTGGTGTTTCCAGAAAGAATCTCGAAGACAATTTTCTGTAGATCTCCAGATGGATTTACTAGATTTACCCCAGAGCGTTCATGATTAACAAATATTTTAATCATGATTAATCATTGGTGATTAAAATTCAAATTTCGGTGATTATTGATTATGATTAATGATTAATTTGATTTTTGGGATGATTAATGATTATGATTAGTGATTAAAATTGATTTTATCTGTGATTATTGATTATGATTAATGATTGAAAATGGCTCATTGATTAAAAACCATGATTAATCATGATTAATCAATCACAAAAAAACAGGAAATGATTAAAATATAATTATTGTTTAAAATATTTTTGAAGTTCCAAAAGTAAAAGGTAACTCTGTCTGGGAGATTATTGAAAAAATAATCAAGAAGAACAGCATTTGAACCAATTCAAATTGGATCAAATATTTTATATTGTGAAAAATTTTTGGTGATGAATGATTAATGATTGATTTTTTTTTTCTTATGATTATGATTACTGATTAATGATTAAATTACGAAATCAGTGTGATTAAGATTAATGATTAATGATTAAATGAGAAATTTTGGAGATTATGATTACTGATTTTTGATTAATCTTAACCATTAATCATTAATCATGATTAAATTTATGATTAATCATTAACGCTCTGATTTACCCTGAATATAATTCCTAGAATAATTCCGATTTTAAAATCTAGGAGGATAAATGAATCCCTGGATATCTTTTAAAAGAATAACGAGAGGAGGCTCGGAAGGATTTACTGGATGAATCCCATGAGAAATTTTAGAGGATATCCCATAAGGAATTCGTAGACAAAATCCCAGCGGTATTATTGTTATAATTATTATTACTCTATTATAGAGATTTCCAGCCCTAGACTGATTCATTTCCGATCTCCTGAAGGATTCCGTAATGAAATTCCCAGAAGAAATTCTCAGAATAAATTTCTGGACGAATCCCGGAAGGAATTTATCGAGGTATCTTCGGAAATAATTTTCTTGAAGAAATCTGAGTGAATCCTGGATGTAATTTCTATGCAAATTTCGGAAGAATTCCCATGATCTTCTTCTTCTTCTTCTTTATGGCACGACGTCCCCACTGGGACTTGGCCTGCCTCGCTTCAACTTAGTGTTCTTTGAGCGCTTCCACAGTTATTAATTGAAGGGCTTTCTTTGCCTGCCATTGCATGAATTTGTATATTGTGAGGCAAGTACAATGATACACTATGCCCAGGGAGTCGAGAAAATTTTCCCGACCGGAACGGGAATCGAACCCGCCGTCTCCGGATTGGCGATCCATAGCCTTAACTACTAGGCTAACTGGAGACCCATGATCCCATGATCCCATGATCGATACCCGAAAAAAAAACTAGAAGTAACCCCTGACGAATATCTTGGTAGAAATTTCTGGAGCTATTCCCAACTAGGATTCCAAGAAGGAATTTCTGGAGGAATTCTTGAAAGTCTTGGAATTTCTTTTTTAATTTAATTAATTAGAGGAATTCACAAATGTAACCAAAAAAAACTAGAATAATAACAGTAGGGGAATCTTGTATGAAACCCCAGAGAAAAACAACTTCTGAAAGCGTTCGCAGAAGAAATTGCAGCAGGATTCCCAAGAGGAAATACTAGCAAAATTACCTAGAAAAAAATCCTAGAGGAATCAAAAAAGGAATTCCTAGAAGTATCCTCAGAAAAATCCTAGAAAAAATCTTGACGAGTTTCGGAAGTAGCTTTCGGACGGAAAATTCCAGGAGGAATTCTCTGAAGGATTTCATACATGAATTCTGGAGTAGAGGTATTCCTAGACATAATTCCGAGAGCCCTCAAATGGAATTCCTGGAGAAAATTCTTGGACGAACCCCGGATTTCTGTAAGGATCCTGAAAAGAATCCCAGAAGCAATTCCTAGAAGAATCTCTGGAAGGAATTTAATAATGAATCCCGAGAGAAATTCTTGTAGGATTCCCAAGAAAAGCTTTTCGAGGTAGTCCCAGAGGAAATTTTTGTAGGAATTCCAAGACGGTATTTCTGGAGGAATCATCTGAAAGAATTCTTGAAGAAATCCCCAGAATGGGCTCCTGGAAGATCATCCAGAAGAAATTTCTGATGGAATCCCTGAAGGAATTCCTTGAGAAATCCTGGACGAAATTCTTGAAAGGATACTGCAAGAATTTCCTGGACAAATTTCTGAAACAATACTTGAAAGAATCCTCCGAGGGAATATGAGGAAGAATCTTCAGAAGGATTTCCTGGAGAAAAAAATGTAGAGAAATCTTAAAAAAAATCTCCTAGCTGAATACCAGATAGAACTCCGGGATGAATCCCGAACGGACTTCATGAATAAAATTGCAAAAAATAAATCTTGGAGAAATCCCCAGAAGGAATACGCGATTGAAATTATTTAAGGAATTCTTGGAGAAATCCCAAGAAAGAATTTATGGAGGAAGCCCTAGAAGAAATTGCTGGATGAATCTCCTGGTACAATTTCTGCAAGGACAGCCTGAATGAATCTCGGAAATAAACCTGTAGATATCCCCATCTAGAATTCCCTGAGGAAATTTCGGAAGCTATCTTCAGAAAGAATTTCCGGAGGATTTCAAGGATTCCTAGAGGAATCACTGGGAGGATGTTCTGGATGCATCTTTGAAAAACTGTATGATGTAATCCCAAGAAAAAATCCTGGAGAAATACCCAAAAAGAATTCGAGAAGGATTTTTTTTTTTAATTTTTGAATAAAATCTGAAGGATTTCCTGGTTGAATTCCTAGGAAATTCGTACCTATAGAAATATTTTACAAGAAATCCCTAGCTGAATCTTGGTAGGAACTCCTCTAGGAAGCTTAAAAGGAACTCATGAAGGAATCTGCAGAAGAAATTCGTGAAGAAATCTCCAGAAGGAACTGCTGCAGGAATGTCTAGAAAGAATTTCTGGTTGAAATTTTAGCAATAATTGCCAGAAGTATCTCCAGAAGACTACACAAAACACGCGGCGCGAAACAGGACACAACACTTATAGTTCTTACAAAACATTAAAAGGGGTTTTAATTTACCTTTTAAGTCGACCGGTTTCGGGCTCGACGTTATTAAAACCCCTTTTAATGTTTTGTAAGAACTATAAGTGTTGTGTCCTGTCTCGCGCCGCGTGTTTTGTGTAGTGCCGAGGTACTTACGTTAGCACAAACCCCAAGAAATTGATCTCCAGAAGAGTTTTTTTTTTATGGAATCTTCAGAAGAAACTACTAGAGGGATCCACAGAAAAGATTTCTGGTGAAATCTCGAGAAGCAATTTCTGGAACAATGCCCAGAAGAATCTCCTAGAGGGAATCTCGGTAGAAATTCCTGGAGGAACCCCCAGAACGAATTTATGGTGAAATCATCAGAAGGAGTCCCTAAAAAAATCCACAGGATTCTATTTTGCAAAAAAAATCCCCAGAAGGAATTCCTGGAGAAATTTTTGTTTTACTTCGAAAAATCATAACTCAAGAACAAAGCATCGTAGAAACAAAGTTTTTTTAGAACATTTTTGAGAACATATTTTCCCAGGAATCCAAAAAATGAACCGGATTTCTTTTCTATAAAAATTTCCACAGTTGAGAAAATTTGTAAAGAAAAACCGGATGAACTATGCCCAAACTCGTAGAAAATTTTCAAAAAAAAAAAAAATTGAGAAAGTTACTTCACAAGCTTTAGTTGCTGAAATTTTTGTAATGCACTTTTTACCCTTCTTACACCCATAAGAAGGGTATAAATACCGCTTGGAAAACCGACTTTCGATCCGAGGCCCGCAGGGCCGAGTCACATATACCAATCAACTCAGCTCGACGAATTGAGCAAATGTCTGTATGTGCGTGTGTGTGTATGTGTGTGTGTGTATGTGTGTGTGTGTGTATGTATGTTACAAAAAAATGTCACTCACGGATCTCAGCCATCTGTTGACCGATTTGAGTTCTCTTGGAAGCAAATGAAAGCTACTACATCCTAGTAGAACGCTATTGAATTTTATTTTGATTGGACGTTCGGTTACCGAGATATCTTTCAAAGAGTGCTAGGGAGTAGTACAACTTAATTATTTTAGATATTTTTGACAAAGTGTATCACCATAAATTTCTCAGCCGTCTATCAACCGATTCGGGTTCTTAAGGCCCCAAACGAAAGCTACTACATCCTAGAAGAACGCTATTGATTTTTTTTTTTTGATTGGACGTTCGGTTACCGAGATATCTTTCAAAGAGTGCTAGGGAGTAGTACAACTTAATTATTTTAGATATTTTTGACAAAGTGTATCACCATAAATTTCTCAGCCGTCTATCAACCGATTCGGGTTCTTAATGCCCGAAACGAAAGCTACTGCACCCTAGAAGAACGCTTTCGAATTTCATTCCGATTGGACATTTTGTAACCGAGATATCTTTCGGGGAGTACTTTGGAGTACCACAACTTAACTTTTTAAGAGGTCTTTGACAAAATGCTTCATAATAAATGAATCAGCCGTGTGTCAATCGATTTGAGTTCTCTCAGCATCAAATGAAAGCTACAGCATCCAAGTAGTATGCTATTAAATTTCATGCCGTTTGGACATTTTGTTTCCGAGATATCTTTCCACGAGTACTAAGGAGTAATGAAATTTACGCTTTTAAGAGATTTTTGATAAAATGTATCATAATACATTTCTCAGCCGTTTGTCAACAGATTTTTTATGATCATATTTGGTTGCACAAGTTAGTTATACATGAAAATGCAATTGCATCAAATACATAAAAGCTACTATCTCTTTGTAATATTTGAGCTTAATAAACAGTAGCAAAAATATCACGGAATGTATGTAGGAAAAGCCTTTTTTACCCTTCTTACACCCATAAGAAGGGTATGAATATCGCTCTAAAAACCGACTTTCGATCCGAGGCCCGCAGGGCTGAGTCTCATATACCAATGAACTCAGCTCGACGAATTGAGCAAATGTCTGTATGTGTGTGTGTGTGTGTGTGTGTATGTGCGTTACAAAAAAAAGTCACGCACGTTTCTCAGCCGTCTGTCAACCGATTTGAGTTCTCTTGGAAGCAAATGAAAGCTACTACATCCTAGTAGAACGCTATTGAATTTTTTTTCGATTGGACGTTTGGTTACCGAGATATTTCTCGAAGAGTACTTATGAGTCATACATCTAAACTTCTTAAGATTTTTGACCAAGTGTACCATAATAAATATTTCGGCAGTTTGTCAACCGATTTGGTTTGGGTTCTCTTTGCACCAAATGAAAGCTACAGCATCCTAGTAGATCGCCCAGGAATTTGATTTCGATTGGACATTTGGTTACAGAGATATTTTTCGAAGAGTACTTAGGATTTATACCACTAAATCTTTTGAGATTTTTGACCAAGTGTATCATAATAAATATCTTAGCCGTCTGTCATCCGATTTCGGATCTCCTGGCACCAAATGAAAGCTACAATATTCTAGTAGAACCCTATACAATTTCAGTAGGATTGGACATTTGGATACCGAAATATGTATCTTTCAAAGAGTACTTGGGAGTAATACAGGTTAACTTTTTGAGAGATTTTTGACCAAGGGTACCATAATAAATATCTCAGCTGTCTGTCGACCGATTAGGGTTCTCTAAGCACCAAATGAAAGCTTCAATATTCTTGTAAAAGGCCCTGAAATTTTATTTCGATTCGACATTTGATTACTGAGATATCTTACAAAGATTATTTCAATAAATTCTTTTTTATTTATTATTATATTCACTTGTTATCTTGCATGAGTTTTTAACCAGTCTGTGGGAAATTACCCAGGCAACCAATAAGCAGTCAAAATGACATTAATTCAACACTATATGCGCCTTTACAGCAGGTCATTAAATGCTCATTTGCCGTGTATGCGCCATAAGTGCTAATTAAATGCAGGTTTTGGCCCAATTTATGGCTGATTAAATGCTTATTTTTCCTATCCCCCAGATTGTCAAAAACAAAAATATTTTCCCCTGCCCATTTTACGGCATCTTTCTCTTCTATTTTTATCCTCACTCTCCTGTGCAATTTTTGAGGCTTGCGGGGGACGTTTTGAATCGCTGTTGTTGATTTTTTGCTGATTACGGCTAAATTGGGATTTGATCCCTCGATCCTTGGGTTGACGATGGTGCTGAGCCGTGTTACAGGGTAAGCTATAGATTATTAAATAATGTGCGTTGGATTTTTGACCTATTTAAGGCTTGAAAAATACACCGGCAGTCACTTCGTTATGCTATGGGCTCGGCATGTGCTGATAAATAAATCGAGCATAGAAGACTAACCATGGGATTTATTTGCCAAAGCGTGTTTTTCCATTGATTTTTTGTTGCTACCTATAAGAGATAGGGCATGCAAATGATAATGGCTTCTACAGCCGAACAATTAATGGCAATTTATTCGGTTGAATAATTCTGAAACGTTAATTAGAAAGTGGAAAAGTGTTGTGGGTTTAGCATCACTCATCTCACTTAGCAGTTTTATAGCAATAAAGTAGCAGTTATGCTGCTTGTTAACAAAAATATACCGTGCATTTGAAATGCTACACAACTGCTGTCAGATTTTAAATAGCATTTCAATAGCTAATATAGGGCAGTTTAGCATTCGAACTGCTATGATACGACAGTAAGCATGCAGATATAATACATAAATACGGCTTATTCAAATGCTTATTGGTTACCTGGGTATTGTTCAATAAATAATGCTGACCTCATACAAAGTGTATACTAGCAGGTTATTGTTTTCAACACAATTATAAATAACAAACTACAAATACACAGGAATTCTATTAAAACTAACAATATGTTAAATGAAAGCTTTGAATTTATATATTGCGGGAAAAATGCAAAAACCGGACAGCCAAAATAACTAGCTAATGCCAAAACTGATTGACTTAGTAGATATATCATTTTTGTCCTTTCTACACCGTAACCATGAATACCAAGTACTTCGGAGCTAATTTAATCGACTGATTAAGAGATATTAGACAAAATGTATCTCGCTGATTTTCTTACCCATTTGTTTATCGATTAAATATCTTTTGGCAGTTAACAAAAGATACAATATTACAGAATATGTAAGCTGTTTCTTAAACATTCCATACAAGATTCTAGGAGGTGTCTGGCATTTCTGGTGATTAGTCCGTGGTCCATGATGCTATTTTGGAAACCAATCCACTAGATGTCAAATCCACAATAGTTTCTAGAATTTTTGGTCAATTACACAAAACAAATATGTTAACCCTCTAATACTCGATCCCGCCTTGAGACGGGGTACAGTTTAAGCATTTTTGTAATTTTTGTTTCGTGGAAAATCATTTTTTCTTTATTTTTGGCTGATATTTAGGACTGTTCTGTATATCTCAAAATGGGTTTTGGTGTATTTTAAAGCGTATTTACATTTTTTTTTAAATCATTGAAAAATTGATGTTTAGTCACCTTTTAGAAGTCATTGTTTATTTTGTATTGAATCGCTACAATTAACATATTTTAAATTTTTCCCAAATCATTCTACCCTTGTTTAATAGTTTAAGGGAATCGAAAACACACTAAATTTTTTTTCCTCAAAGTTACACGGAAAATAAAATTTTCTGTGAAAAAAAATTAAAATAATAATATTTCAACAATAATCATAAAATCTCAAAATGTTTTCATCTAAAAAAATCCTTTCCCCAAATTGGCTTCCAGGAAAAATATAAAAGTGTGGGAATGTCCAAAAATAAAAATTAGAAAAATCAAAAACTGAAATTCACGAAATCGAGAATTAGGAAGAATCATCTTCCAAAACAATCGATTTTAGATGACGAAAAATGATATTTAGATCAAAATCAAAAATTTGGGTATTAGAGGGTTAAATACAAATACAACAATAATTTTAATAAGTGTAAGAAGGGTTCTGTTCACCATAGGTGGATTAAATCGGGTTTTTTTTTAGTTTTGAGTTATGGCCAATTTTGTTGAAAAATTTCCAAATGTTCCATATAAACCTTTTTTTTTTGAAAAATCATGACTCAAGAACAAAGATTCGTCGAAACAAAGATTTAAAAAAAAATGAAAGCAAATTTTCTGAGGAATCAAAAAAAAAATATGAAATGGAAAAAGTTTTGCACAAAATTCCACCGTTGAGAAAATTCATAAAGAAAAGCCGGAAAGACAATGCCCGAACACGCGGGAAAATTAAAAAAATATATATTTTTGAGAAGTTTATTTCATAAGCTTTGATCGCTAAAATTGTTGGAATGAACTTTTTATTTTCATTCCTGACTTATGACCAATTTTGTGAAAAATTACCATATAATATGTGCGTACATGCAAACAAGTTATGTTACATGCGTTACTAACTGATTCTCGTCAAATTCGTTCGAGCCAAACAAGATGTTTGAGCATTGGTTTCTTTTTGAACAAACATTTGACTGTGTGTACTAACAACTTAATACATAAAACGCGTACCACATAAGGTGTTACGTGCGAGATATCATAAATAACTGGCATTACAAACGAAAATTTAAGAAAATAGGTCATACAATATAAATTATTTGTAAAAACTTAGATCCAAATATGTATGAATCAAAATATCGCATTGAACTTGGCTTCTTTTCTGCACCGATGTTTCAGCATGGTCAATACGGAGGGAAAACTGTAGGCACCCAATTTAGTGCCTTCAATTTTGACGATAGCTGTGGCCTAAATCACTGAATGAAAACTGTTCAAATTTTCACAACACCATTTCCTGTATTGCTGTATGCAGTTCAATTTTCATAAAGATGATTAACCTTTCACTAACATACGAAAAAAAAACAGCTTTTTCCACATAAGTTATCATTACTCAAAAAAACATAAATTCCATTGATTTGAAATTACAACCATAAACTGTCCGTACACTGATGATGAAGTGTTATTATTATTAATTGCCAAAGCAACATACGATTGAACATGATGGATATTGAGAGCAAAATGCGGCTCGGCGTTTTTTTGCTACTGGGTGTATTTGTAACAGTTATACTTACATGGCCAAAATTGCTTGCATTCTGGATGAGTTCTTGAACGACTTCACTTGCACTGGTTGCACTTGTGTTTGACTGGAATAGTTGTTCCAGTGACTCTTTATATGTTTGCGATGATTCAGAGCTTCAGAGTAGCATTAGAGTAGTGCGGTATTTCAGCAAAATCATTCTCCGTATGAAAATGTGGGTTGATTCTGATTTTTGTGAATATTATGTGATTTTTTTTATTTGTAAACAGTGCTGACTTCCGAGTGTGCTATCGCTTGTCAGATAAAAAGCATGCCAACACAGATTCGCATGGGCATGAATACGTTGATTTTTTTTTTCTATTTTCGTTTTGTTCGCTGCATTTTTCGGGTTGTTTTAGTTATGCAGCTGGACAGCATGTCTTAGTATTGCATTCGAACAGCGACGCAGCATTGGATGGATACATTTCAATAGGTGAGCTTTTTCCATGTTATTGTTTTAACATTCAACGTACGTTCTAGATGATTTGAAAAACAATTGTTTAATTATGGTAATGGTAGAGATGTAAAGTTGTTTTTTTTTTAATTGAGATGATCAACGCTACATATGCCGGAGTGAGCACCTTGTTAACAGATTTGTCAGAACGTGACTTCAGCGCTTGATTAAGCTGAGAACTCTGAATAATGTCCATTGCAAACGGTAGTCAAGTCCCACGCTCCGTTTGTTGATTTCTTTTACATTTTCGATTGTTCTGGTCAATCACGGAGCACAACTGCAAATTGTGAGATCAGTTAAATTCATGTTCATTTGATTACCTTGCTTGGTTACCATGCCGAATCGCGGCAAATCTTATGCATGAAAAAAGAAAAATCTTGGAAAGCTGAAGTTAGTTAAAAAAATTAATAATGAGCATCGATTGAAGACTAACCTGTGGTTTCTGGTACCACAGAGATTCATATCTTCATATTCGCTCTAAAAATCGTTTTACATTATACAATATACACTGGTGAGACTTTCATCGACCACGCATTCGGTGATTGTTTAGACACAGAACAACAGAGTAGATGGCGATAGTGGGCAAACGTCAAACAGGAGCGACAACGATGCGAGCGCCATGAGCGAGAGATTTGCGAACTACAAAATATTTGAATTATCCGTTGAAAAAGGAAACGATAGGAAGTAAGTAGAGTAAAACGTCTGTTTGTCTGTGGTTTGGAGTTCATGTCTTTCTTTCGTTTTGAAGTTTATCACTAGCACTTTCTGTATCGCGAAAGCGCGTTTTGTGCAACATGTGCACCAGAAATGATAGAAATATTTCAAGGAAACCTATCAAGGTGGTTCGTCTGTTTATCTGTACAACGCCTATAAATACAGCCATTGGTTGTGGTGTAGATACCATTATGGTCAAAGTGGCGTTCATAGAGAAAAAATATACTCTTTAAGCACGTCAAATGAGAAAAATAAGCTTGACAGTCTTCAAGCGCTCTGACTTGAATTACATCGAGTTTTTCCACTTTCTACTGCAAAAATATTACAATTATATTCAAATGAAAAAAAAAAAAACTGAGAGTTCAAAATCTTTTCAGATTTAAATTTTTCATCCAATCGCGGTCCACCCTAGGTTTGATTCTATGTGGTTTATGCATATGCGGCAAGAAAAAAAAATCATCGGCGAGAATTGCGATAACAGCTCTGACCGCACAATGGGATCAATTCAAAGTTCAAAATTGAAATCGTTTCAATCCAACGGAAAGTAAATGTAGCGTTGTTTGAACAATTGACGAACACAGCACATAGTCAGTCACATTTTTGGAGCAAAATAAACGACACATAAACAAGAGCAATCTTTCGAGAGGTAGCTCAAAAATATTTTCAAAGCTCAGACTCTCATGGTTTAGTTTTCAAAATGATGAAAGGCATCACATTTTTTTATTTTTTTGTGTTGTAAAAGATAATTTAAAAATTCAAAACAAATATTTCAAAACATAATTTAATTTCGAAACTTCACTAATATCAACCTAAAATATGCCCTTGTGTTTTTAGCTGAACCCACTGTTCGTATTGGGAATTTTTGGAACTTTATCTCAACCCAAATTTGCAAACATACATATGGCATCGCAGTGAAGCAGCCCCAAGTACAAAACAAACATACCGTAAAATGGGGTAGCATTGTTCAGCATATACTTGCTCATGAAATATTAAAATCACCATTTTCATTGAATCTGTTTCCGATCACGAACTTTGTTTTGGTGAAACTGCTCAAAGGATCATGGAAAGCGAGTTTCATGAATGTTTAAATGAACCGATAATTCTTTACTGTTTTTCTTATCGCAGTTTGTTACATTTTCAAAAATCCACGTTTTGCATAATTTCTACAAACAATGTGGAACTTAAAATTCCTCTACCAGCTACACATGACTTGGAACCGACCAGCTTTAGAATAAATGCTTTTTTAATTAAATTTTCCATTTACTAAACATATTTCTTACTTCGATAGAAAATTGCATTATTTCTAGCCTTGATATTTTTTTATTTATTTTTTTTTCAATTACCTCCAAATGTTTATGACCACTTGGACTTTTGGGATCAAATATGAATTTGGGGACCTCCATTTATACTTGTACAGGTATTGTAACATCAATAAATACTGACTAATTGGGTGATCAAAAGTACCCCATTTCCAAATCAGATGATTACCTTATAAAAAATGAAAAGAATACATGAATAAGCATTTCAACAACATATATTCAAGTTTTTATTATGCAAAGTAAGTTCGGATTACGGTTCTTGTGAACAACTGGGCACTTTTTTCCAGTGAACAAGTTTCAATATACAAACGCTAATCTAGTGCAGCATGCCAACATTTAATCTAGGTCTGCCTCCTGCTGCACTTCCAAAGTTACCCATTGTTAGGGTTCTTAAATGCCTTGTTTTTTTTCGTTTCCTGATTTCTATGTCAAGCAGCAATGTTTGAGAATATGCTTATTGCGAATGAATCACTTAAAAAATAAACTGCTTCGCCACACATCAACTAGCAGATAACAAACCACCATTCGTGATGGAGCGGCGACCTGAACAGAGCATCCACCACAGCTGGGGGAAGGGTAGACGAAAAAAAAATCCGTTCACACATGTTACACTAGTTTGCAGCACTTTGGATGAAACTCAATAATCAGATGATCATTTTTACTGTAGAATCATGCTCTTGGTTTGAAAACGTGATGGAAAAAATCATTTGGTGGGGAAATTTCAGTCGATTTGTTCACTTAGAATCCCCAGAATCGAACAACAATTTTTACTTGATTTGAATGTTACAAGAATACCTACTTCGAGTAAGGTGGAACTGGATGAATTTCCTCACTTTTTGGTTTTTGATTTTCTTTTTTTCAAATAACGGAGCAATGTTTTCCAAATTGGAAGAATCAAGGTATCTCATGATTTTTTGTACTGTTGAATAATGATTTTAAGTTTTACAAATACCAATTTTAAACTGTGAAGGTATAGTAATGAGTTAAAATTTACAAATAAATTTGAATAAAAAAAATCAAAACAAAATTTTGAAAACAAAATCTTTGCAATGCTAATGAACGTTTTCCCCCAAGAAAAAATCAGGAGAAACCTGGATCCTTCCTCCTAATGTCAATGGAAATCGATTTTGAAAACATTGCTCCGTTGTTTAATAAAAAAAATCATAAACATAACAAATGAAGGAATGCATACATTTTCGATTTTAAAATGACAATCAAACTCAATTTTTCATAAAACCTAACGCCTGGGCCTGGGGGTCTCCAATTCGCCATGTGTATAAGGCTTTCATATAGGGCCCATATAGCCGAGGCGGTAAACGCACGGGTATTCAGCATGACCATGCTGAGGGTGACGGGTTCGATTCCCGGTCGGTCCAGGATCTTTTCGTAAAGGAAATTTCCTTGACTTCCTTGGGCATAGAGTATCTTCGTGCCTGCCACACGATATACACATGCAAAATGGTCGTTGGCAGAGGAAGCTCTCAGTTAATAACTGTGGAAGTGCTCATAGAACACTAAGCTGAGAAGCAGGCTTTGTCCCAGTGAGGACGTTTAAGGCTTTCAATCGCCATTCCGCAGAAGGTGGGATCGATTTCTGTTCCGGTCGGGAAATTTTTCCTGACTTCCCTGGGAATAGAATAATAATAACTGAAAACTGTGGAAGTACTCAAAGAACACTTAGTTGAAGAGAGGCAGGTTATTGTACATACAGGGGATAGACAAAATGATCGGGACAGGCAAAATTTTCACTTTCCAAAAAATGTTCAACTAGTTGTAACTTTTCGAAAAGTGCATCAAACATTCTCAATTTTTTACTGTAAGTTCTTCAACTAGTTGTGTATCAGGGGACAAAATTTGGGAAAGATCGGACAATTCTTCACGAAATAATAAAGATTTTTGAAAAATATAAAATTATCCGATAGCCAACTTTGAGCTGTTATATCTCCGGATTCAATGAACCGATTGCAATGAAATTTTGACAATTCATGACTTATATAATGAACTCTGGAAAACATTTGACTTCACTTGAAATTTTAAACAAGCGTAAAAGTTATAGCGATTTTATTTTTTTCACGATTTTTTAGTAAACTGGTCTATTTTTAATATGCATCCCATTACATTTTCAACTTATTGGCGGTTATGTTATGACTTTCCTTCAAAACGCATTTATATATAAGTCAATTAGAGGGAAACTAAATGAACTATAATTTGCATCTTGAATTTTGAAACGATGTTGATGTTTTGGATAATTTGGTGTTTTATTAGAAAAACAATCTAATCGTTATGATTTTCTTCCGTGTTAAGAATATTAAGTTAGGTCAATGGTTTTTCATAGCTCATTATATAAGTCATAAATGGTCAAAATTTCATTGCATTCGGTTCATTGAATCCGGAGATATAACAGCTCAAAGTTGGCTATCGGATAATTTTACCTTTTTCAAAAATCTTCATAACTTCGTGAAGAATTGTCCGATCTTTTCCAAATTTTGTCCACTGATACACAACTAGTTGAACAACTTACAGTAAAAATTTGAGAATATTTGATGCACTTTTCGAAAAGTTACAGCTAATTGAACATTTTTTAAAAAGTGAAAATTTTGCCTGTCCCGATCATTTTGTCTATCCCCTGTATTAACCTTCCTCGAGCATTAAAAACAGGTTACGAATAATGCATTGGGGTCATTAAGACCCAGAAATTAAAACTCTTATAGAATGAAGATTTTTTAACCAATTCAAATGACCAATATCTTATTTGATAGATAATTTCGTTAAGAATGTGTTGAAATGTTGAAACAGTGGTTCCGAGAACATTGGCCACCGGGAATCTGCTACACAGGGCAGAAGACTAAGAGCTTTCGCATGGAAAACAATTTAGTTCGAAAATCACTCACTGCGAGGCGGTAGTGTTCCTAGAGGCTTCCAGTTTAGTCTAAACGTAGTATATCTCACGTTCTGCACCACTTAGAACGATACTGTCTTCGGCAATTTTTTTATATTTTTTTTTGAAAATTTTGCCAAAATTAAAAAAAAAGCGGACCAATTTCTCGACTTTCATAAATCCGACGCAAAAATCATGTTCAGATGTTCGAAACACATTTTATTCCGTTTTCTATTAATGCAAAAAGATTGAAGATTGACTGACTGGGAATTCAAGATATTCAAATTTTAGTAAATTACATGTTTTTTTAAACTGTAGGGTTGGATTTTCAGGTAAAACTCAAAAATTGCTCACTTGAAAAAAAAAGTTTCGAAATCAGCACGTAATTAATCATTAAAACGAATGCCGTCGATAGAAGTCCACGACTTTTGTTTTATTTTGTGAACTAGTGTTATCTTCCCTCGTATAGAAAAGGAAGATCATTCTGCTGCCAATCGTAGCCATCTCATTTGGTGGGGAAATTACAGCCGATTTGTTTACTCAGAATTCCCAAATCGAACGTTGGATTCAGTTCGGGAAATGGAAGTTAATTTTTACTTGATTTGGATGTTACAAGAATACCTACTTCGAGTAAGGTGGAACTGGATGAATTTCCTCACTTTTTGGTTTTGATTTTTATTAAACAACGGAGCAACACTTTTCAAATCGATGTTTATACACAATTAAAATGAGGATCACGTCCAAGTAACAATTCCATTGCTGATTGGTTTTGTTTGATTTTTATTAAGGTTTTATTACAGCATTAATTTTCTTCATGGGATTCAATTGTAGAGCCGAACAAAACTTAAAATGTTACTTGGGCGGTTTCTCCTGATTTGTTTTTCCTGTTCACAAAAGAAATGAAATAAAAAAAAAACAAATTTCCAAACTTAAAATTAGGAAATGCATCCAGTTTTACCGTCAGTAGACATTTTCGATTTTAGAATTCAAAGCAAACCCAATTCTTCGTAATATCTAGGCCTAGGCCTAGGGATCTCCAGTTAGCCTGGCAGATATAGGGCTTTGAATCGCCAATCCGGAGACGGCGGGTTCGATTCCCGTTCAGGTCGGGAACTTTTACTTTTCTCGGCTTCACTGGGTATAGAGTATCATTCAATTACAATCTGTGGAAGTGCTAAAACATCACTAAGTTTGAGAGAGGCAGGCCCAGTCGGCCATTCCCGAATGCACCGAGAGATCATTCGAACATTGATTGTATTTCCCGGAGTAATGTGAAAGGAAAACCGACGAAGATGCGCCCGTGATAGATTAGCTTTTTTGAATATTATACGAAAAAGCACCTCAATGTGATTTTTTTTCCGATTTTTATAAGTTTGCTTTAATACCTAGAGACGAACCAGCCAAGGGCTGAAAGTCTCTCTAATAAAGACAAATCAATCAATCAATTTAATACCTAAAAATTATTCCAAAGTGATTTTTGGATATCACTTTTGGCAGCTCCACCCAGTACAAAATCCAACGAGGGGTGATTTAACAAAGATCTCCCATAGAAACTTCAAACTGGTTTTTAAATAGGTTCCCGGACTCCAAAATTTATGAAAAATTGGATTGCGGTCCTCATTCAGAATATGGAATTAGCTCAACATCGATAAAGAAGCCAATTGTGCTTCTTTGGCGATGTTGAGATCATTCCTTATTCTAAATCTGCACGTTAACGGAACACAGAAATCCAAATTTTCATGAACTTTGGTGCAAGGGAACGTTCTTAACACTCCAAATACCGTGTAAAAAAAACTCATGCGGAATACCGTGATCAGGAAAAAGTTGGAACTTTTACTTTGAGCAGCTCGTTCTGAGCCGTCTGTGGTCCGATTCAATTTTTTTTTCAGGGATCTTCTACCCAACTCTTCTATTTTTGTGTTCTGTAAAATATGTTTCTAGGGATGCTCATTTTTCTCTTAGACTTGCGTGAGTATGGAACATTTTTTTTAATAACCTTGCTATTTTTTATTAGCGTTCCAAATTTTAAGAGTAATCACGCAAAATGACTTAAATCACTTAGCAAAAAGGCATGATAAAGAGGTAGTAAACTATTTGCATAGCTATCTTGAACATCCCTAGCTACAAATGAACTCGATTTTTGACCGGCAAGTATTCTAGTGCTCTTGATAAGCATCCTAGAAGGTTCGAGTCTTCAGCAAAGTGTTTTATATCGATTGGTACTGCACTTTCACGTATTCTATATTGATCTAGATCTGCTGTAACTGATCTAGATAAGTTAAATTATTTATTTTTTTTATTCTTCAATCACTTAACCTAATTTACAGCTCTATTGTCTACTAGGGCACTGCGCGAGCGATTCCAATTGGAAGCTGAACATACACTTTGTACAGCCCCTAAATGTATTCTATTTCTAATTGTAGGGGAGACTGAGGAGACTTGATCCCTGGGGAGACTTGTTTCCCCCATATTTTCTCGGAATCAAAAACATTTTTCTTCTAGCATATTTTTCCCAAAACTACTCCTGGACAAACGACTATGGTTTGGCTACAAGTGATTTCGATTGAACATAGCATTATTTTTTACCGACTGATGGTTTGTTTTCAGTCTTTCAGAAATCTTTTCGGCGATTCCGAAAAATTTCAATAACTTTGTGAAAATTGAACCAAATCGTGTCAAAATTTTACAGCACATAGTTTAAATAAAATACTTTTAAACTTATTTATCCAAATAAGGCTGTTGTTAATATATTTTAATTAATTCAGCTTAGTATACACAACAGTGACATGGGGAGACTTGATCCCTCGAGGATAACTCACACATTATACATGTGAAAAATAAAATTCTATTCGGAAGCCTCTATTTGCTTGGAATTCTAGTCTATTCAACGATAAAATGTGTCAGATAATTATAACTTCAGTACAAACCAAGAAAAGAGGGATCAAGTCTCCCCATTTTGAAAATACGGCATATCCTTAAAAATTTAGGGAAATCTTACAATTTCAAACACTCCATATTCATCGAAAATACAAGAAAACTCGAAAAGAAAACGAATAGGAAGACTCTGGAATTATTTTCCCTTTAAATAAACCATGTGCTCTGAAGGGGATCAAGTGTCACCCATTTTTTAAAAATACATCATAAAACATGCTTCCATAAAAACACAGTTTTGAAAACTTTAACAATAATTTAAAGGCCTTCTGTTGTGTATTAACTTGCAATAGATGTTTACCCTCATTCGCAGTTCATCGGTCGACGCAGGCAGACGTTCGTTTCTGTTTCTCCGTGCTGTGAGCTCTATTATTGAGTACTAGTGCTATATACAAAGGTTTTTTGTTCGATTGGTGAAAAGATAAGTAGCCCCGTTTTTTTTTTTTTTGTTTTGAGGTTGGAACTAACACGCGATCAGAGGTAGGTTTTTTCAATTTGTACTTGCAAAGCCCTCCATCCAAAGATGGATGGAACCGGTGATCCTCCGGATCCACCAGGGGACGCGCTTGATAAGATGGAAGTGGCCCATACTGACAAACTCCCGCATGGAGTGGACAATATGCGCAGCACTCCAGAGGCACCGCGAGTAAGGGTATACCCTGAAAGTGCCAGAGGACCATACACAGTTTTCTTTCGAAAAATCGACAAGCCCCTTAACCTTCTGCTAATTTCAGCCGAATTGCACCAAAGGTTCAAAACGGTTAAAGAAATCAAGCAAGTTGAGCTTCGCAAAATTCGCGTTACAATGTCCGATCGTAACGAAGCAAACGAAGTGGTTATTCTTCCTCGTTTCAGAGGGCTGTACAGAGTTTACATTCCGTCCGCGGAAGTTGAAATTGACGGTGTTGTCTACGACGAAATGATCTCTCCTGAGGAAGTCTTGCAATATGGCCAGGGAAAGTTCATTAATCCTCAGCTTCCGATGCTTCCTGTGTTGGAATGCGAAAGACTCGCTATGCGCGAAGAAGTAGCATCTAATGAAGCCTCTTTTACACCATCGAACGCTATGCGAGTAACTTTTGCAGGTACAGCTTTACCTGATCTACTCTGCATAAACGGAGCTCTGCTCAATGTCCGTCTTTACTCACCGAAGGTCATGTTATGCCGAAAGTGTGGTCGACTTGGCCACACCAGTAAGTATTGCTCTTCGAAACCCCGTTGCGTGCAATGTGGAGATCAGCATGACGTGTCTGCTTGTGAAAAAGCAAACAACACTGTCCAGAAATGCCTTCTTTGTAACGAAATACACGATTCCATCAAAAACTGCCAAAATTATCAAGCGAAGAGGAAGGAACATAAGAAAATTCTACAAAACCGTAGCAAATCGTCGTATGAAGCTTTGGTCCAACAGGTTAGTCCTCGGTTTGAGTCAGAAAATGTTTTCGAACCACTGTGCCATCAGAAAGATGATGAACATGGGGATGGGGAAAGCTCCTTCGGAAGTTTTCGACCGCCGATGAGAAAGAGAAAGAGAGATTTCAAAGGGAAGCCAGATTCTCCAAAAAGCGATATGACTAGGAAAGACAAGCGAACTGAACCACCGAGTACAGCCGGTCATCAGCAAGCACATAGCTCACAGGATCCGTTCCCCCCTCTACCACGCGGATCAGATATTCCAGGGTTCCGAAGAATTGAAACTCAAAACATTGAGCAATTGCCACGTGTTTCTGGACAAAACATTTCAGAATTGATTAAAACCATATGCAAGTTTCTGAACATCGATCAGTTCTGGATAGATATGATCGAAAAGTTAGTCCCTTTATTGACTGCCCTCTGGAACAATTCTCTCCCTCATCGACGCCCCTTGAAACCCCTGCGCAGAACTAATGGACTCTTGTAGTACTTCCTCAAAATCTTTGAAAATTCTACAGTGGAACGCGCACAGTGTCATCCCGAAGTTAGATCGTCTAAAAGCCCTGTTGTCAAAAAACAACATAGATATATTTTGCATTTGCGAAACTTGGTTGGTTGAGGAAAAATTTTTCAGAGTACCTTTTTATAACATACTACGAAAAGACCGCCAGCAGCCTTATGGCGGAGTCATGATTGGAATACGAAACGGTATTGAATTCAAATCGATCAGCGTTCCTACGTCAGGTAGTGTAGAGTGTGTAGGAGTTTCCGTGAAAGTTAATGATAAATTTGTTGCTATTTTGTCGACATACATTCCTCCGAATGGTCGGTGTACTCTTGCAGATTTGCAGAACAGTCTTTCGCAAATTAAAGAACCATGTTTTTTGTTGGGCGACTTGAATGCACATGGAATTTCATGGGGAAGTCTCAGAGACAATGCAAGAGCTAATATTTTATATGATATAATTGACGAATACCAGATGTCTATATTGAATGACGGGTCACATACCAGAATAGCGTGCCCACCAAATGTATCAAGTTGCGTTGATATATCCCTATGTTCTAACTCCCTGGCTTTGTATTGCTCTTGGAAGGTGGTGGATGATCCCAATGATAGCGACCATCTGCCAATAATTACAGAATACACTCCAACAATTGCTACGGATACTCTCACAGAAGATTTCATTTTCGACATGACAAAAAATATCGACTGGAATAAATTTAGAGACTTGTTATCAGTAGAACTATCTTCACAGAAAAATCTTGATCCCGTGAAAACCAGATACGAAAACTTTTCCAACGCCCTTATACGATGCCTGATGCAGTCTCAGACTAAACGATTTAAATCGGGGAAAAATAAGATTCGTGATCCTACATTTTGGTGGGACAGAGAATGTTCGCAAAAACTCGAAGAGAAATCCAACGCGTTCAAAATATTCCGTTCCACGGGTTTAAGAGAACATTATTTTGAATACAAGAAAACTGAAGCGGCTTTCACAAGAACGACCAAGAGTAAAAAACGTAACTATTGGAAGAACTTTGTCGAATCTTTAGACAAAGATGTATCACTTTCTACACTCTGGTCAGTTGCCAGAAAGATGAGAAATTGCAAAACCCGTACTGAATCTATGACAGAGTATTCAGAACAATGGATTGATCAGTTTGTGGAAAAAGTTTGCCCACCGTACGTCCCAACAAATGTTAAATATTTTTCTAATAGTCGAGCCGAAATATTCGGGAATCTGGGTACACCGTTGAGTTTCTATGAATTTGATATGGCACTATCTTCGTCCAATATTACTGCTCCTGGCTTGGATAAAATCAAAATGGCTGTCCTTAAAAATCTACCGGAAGTTGCAAGAGAAGCTCTACTACAAATTTTTAATGATCTATTAGAACAAAACGTTTGCCCAGATGACTGGAGGCAAATCAAAGTTGTCAGCATACAAAAACCAGGAAAGAATCCATCTTTACCTGAGTCTTACCGCCCGATTTGTTTACTATCGTGTATTCGAAAACTGTTGGAAAGAATGCTGTTGAACCGGCTCGAGCTGTGGGCCGAAAAACAAAACGTTTTCTCGGAAACGCAGTACGGATTTCGTAAAGGAAGAGGAACCAGGGATTGCTTGGCTTTACTTGCATCGAATGCACAATTAAGCATCAACAAAAAACAGGAGTGTGCTTCAGTTTTTCTTGATATTTCTGGGGCATATGATTCCATCGTTGTTAACATTCTAGTTGATAAGATGGATAAACTTGGTTTGCCCACCAAACTAGTTAACTTTTTGAGTAATCTTTTGTCCTTCAAAGTAATGAAATTTTACAACAGAAATTCTTTACAAACAGTCCGCTACAGCTACTTCGGGATTCCGCAGGGATCCTGTTTAAGTCCTTTTCTATATAACATTTACACAAATGACATTGATCGAGTTTTACCCAACGGTTGTGTTTTATATCAATTTGCTGATGACGCGGTGTTAAGTATTTCAGGAAAAGATAGAGCTGTAATCGAGCATTTTATGCAACAATCACTCAACCGTATTGAGGATTGGGCATCCGAAAACGGACTTACTTTTTCCGTGGAGAAAACTAAATCTATACTATTTACAAATAAACGCAACCCGCCTAATCTTGAACTATCTTTGTATGGCGAAAAGATTGAAAACGTAACTGAACATAAATACTTAGGTATTTGGTTCGACTACAAAATGACCTGGAAGGCTCAGATAACATACCTCCAAAAAGTTTGTTCGAAGAGAATTAACTTTTTGAGAACCATAACTGGAACGTGGTGGGGTGCACACCCAAATGACATGCTAATGCTTTATAAAACAACCATACTATCTGTTCTGGAGTACGGATGCTTTACCTTTGGATCCGCGTGTAATACACATCTGCACAAATTGGAGAAAATACAATATCGATGTTTGAGAATAAGCATAGGTTTAATGCACTCTACACATACAAAATCAGTAGAAGTCATAGCTGGAATAGTGTCTCTACAGACCCGATTTTTTGAACTCAATTGCCGATTCTTGATTAAGACCATAGCAGAGAAGCACCCGGTAGTTGATATCTTGGATGATCTTTTTGAAATCAACCCGTCCAGTAGATTATTATCTGCCTACCGTCATTGTATCACGATAGATATAAAAAATCCTCCGCCAACAAGAAATTTCTCTTTTGGTATCGAAACTCACTCTTTTAAACCTGATATAGACGAATCGCTGTTAACAGAGCTTAAAAACATTCCAACGCATCATCTAAATAGGGTGGCTCAGAATATCTTTCAACATAAAATTGCTACGGAAAATAAACAAAGCATCTTCTACACGGATGGTTCTCGTATAGATGGAACGGCGGGATTTGGGGTATATAATGAGAATATCAGCTATTTTTTCGGCATGCAAGAACCATGCACAGTGTTTTCCGCGGAAATTACTGCCATACTATTCACATTAAAGCTAATCCAGAAACTTCCTCCTGCGAAGTACACTATATGTTCTGATAGCCTTAGTGCCTTAAGAGCACTACAGTTAAATCAGATTCGTGGTAGTACGAACCAAACAGTATTACTAATAAAGGAAGTAATCATATCCTTGATCGCTCAAGGATTTGGAATTAAACTTCTTTGGATACCAGCACACAGCAATATATACGGTAATGATCAAGCGGATAATTTAGCAAAGCTTGGGGCTAGGAGAGGAATGGTATTCCAACATGGAACAGAAATCAGAGAATATACATATTTCATACGGGAACATATCACCGAAGATTGGCAACTTTCGTGGGACAGAAGTGACATGGGACGTTGGTGCTATTCTATTATACCTCGAGTATCTAAAAATCCTTGGTTCAAGAACTTGGAAACAGAACTTGGAAATAGAATGTTTATTAAAACGTTCTCAAGAATAATGTCTAATCACTATGGCTTAAAGAGTCATCTGTATCGTATAAACCTAACTGATTCTAATATGTGTGAGTGTGGAGTTTCATATGAAGATTTTGACCACGTGTTATGGTCATGCGAACGGTACGCTGAAAAAAGAGAAAAACTCAAAAACGATTTACGAAACATGGGAAAAAATGAACACCCGACAATAAGAGACATTTTGGGCTGCAAGGACTTCAAAATGCTACAACTAATCCACGTGTTTATCTCGGAAAATAAGATAAGAATTTGATAAACTAAATTGTAATCTACATTTGCAGAAAATCTGGACAACGCAAATCCCGAAGACAACTGTAGATCCAATCCGGAGAACCTCATTTATGTTTTAGCTTTAAGAAAAAAAAAATAAAAAAAAATATAAAAAAAAACAAAAAAAAATAAAAAAATTAAAAAAAAAAAGAAGAAAATTTAAACAAGTCGAATCACGGCTCAGTTATGGTTTTACACCGGGAGAGCCAATAGTTTTAAGTTTGTGTGTATGTTGTAGTTGTAATTGTAATTGTTGCTGAATAAAAAAAAAAATGCCATTGTGATGCGAAAAAAAAAAAAAAAAAAAAAAAAAAAAAAAAAAAAAGATGTTTACCTGCTATTCTGTATGGAAATCGGATCTAGTTTTATGTTTTTCTTAAAGTTACAGGTAAATTAAGAAAAAGGGATCAAGTCTCCCCAGTCTCCCCTACTACATTGAACTGGTTGCGTTGTGCTGCTTTCACTGTCTACTCTATCATGGTAGAATGATGAGCTCGAGGATGTTGATGTGTGGCTGTTGGTTGTTCCTATTTCCAGTCCGATTAGGGGTCCATTATGGGTTGCCGTTCGCCGATGTCCAAGTATCCGGGTTCATTTGAGCCATGGGCTCAGAAGAGGGTCAGTGTCAGCTGCTCTCAGGGGGAAAGAGCAACTGACGAAAGTGCCGGGGCTGGGATCGAACCCATGACCATCTGCTTATGAAGCAAACGTGTAGCCACTACGCCACGGGCCCCGGCAAGTTTAATTATTTATATGGTTCTCTAGAATACTCGATATGCATTCTGGAAGGTTGCAGTCTTTGGCTAAGTTCTTTGGTTTGGTTAGTACTTCACTTTGACGTCTTCAGTGTTGATCTAGATCTGCTGTAATTAATCTAGATAAGTTTTATTTTTCTAAATAATTTTCTAGAATCCTCGATAGGCATCCTATAGAGCTGCAGTCTTCAGCGAAGTTCTTTGGATTGGTTATTACTTCACGTTTTCATCTGTGGTTTTGACCTAGATCTGCTGTAATTTATCTAGATGGCTACATGATCTACATGACTTTCTGGAGTTCTAGCTAAAGACCGCCCCAGAAAGTATGGACGCAGTAAGAAAATACTGGCATTTAAACATTTCTGATGAAAAGTTCTTTTTGAAGGCTACATCCTGTTAATTAATCTATTCTCTCAGAGTTTGTAAATCGGTTTATTCGATTCCAACAATTTGTTTGTAAATACATGAACTTTAAGCGGAGCATCGTCTAAAAAATGTGCACAAATGATGTACAGAGCTTGAAATGTCACTTAGGGAATATGCATAATATGCAAGGAGTAAGTGAGAAATCCGTGCAAGTAGCAATCAGGAAGCACGGTGAGGATAACAAGATAGAACATAGGCAAAATTTCAGGTTAAAAATAAAGGTCCTGATAATCCTCGTTTGTATAAACGTATAATGAAGGCATTTAAGGAGAAGAGAAATCCTTTTAAATAACACAGAGCGGGGATAACCAAAAAAATACAATTTTGAAATCCAATGTTCATCGTGGCAAAAGACGTTTCAATTGTCGACCCTATAGTAAGCAGAAACAGCCAAAAGGAAACCAGAAACAAGAACCATCGATCAGTCCCAGACAACTGAAGACTAGGTGCGTCCATACTTTCTGGGGCAGTCTATATGTATCCTAGAGGGTTGCAGTCTTCGGCAAAGTTCTCTGCGTTGGTTAGTACTTCAATTTTACCTTATCGGTTTTGATCTAGATCTGCTGAAATTTATCTTGATATATGTTATTTTTCTTAATTAGTATCTAGAATTCTTAGAAATAATTTATCACCGGGTGATTTTTTTTTACACGATCGAACAAAGACTATCGCCGTTTGAAGCATTTTTGAATATTTCCAGGAAGGTGTGAGGTTGCGTCAAAAAACCTACATTTGGGTTGATTTGTAGTTTCGTGTACGTAGTGACGAGTTGGCCAGCCTCGCTTCAAGGGCTTCCTTTGCCTGCCATTGCATGAGTTTGTATCTTGTGAGGCAAGTACAATGATACACTATGCCCAGGGTGTCGAGAAAATTTTCCGGATCGAAATGGGAATCGAACCCGCTGTCTCCAGATTGGCGATCCATAACCTTAACTACTAGGCTAACTGGAGACCCTTCATCGTGTATCAAATTTGTTTTGGAATGTTGGATTTGTGACGCAAACTTCGGAGTACTTTGGAGGCCTTAGAATATCTCTGGGATCAAAACTTCAACAGACTATGATTAGCAAAACGATGATATTTGAGCAAAAACAAGTAGAATTTATAAAAATACAAGAAAGCCCCGTATTTTCGGCTACCAGCTAAAGAGAGGAGGGTGCAAAGGGGGGAGGTACCATGATTTTTTTAGCACAACTATTTCCCTTGACTATAAAAAAACTTCGGGGTAAAGTGTTTTAAAACAATGAAGATATTCCATTTCTGCCAAAAGTAGATCGTCCCGGGTGTTTACGGGTTAAATCTCTTGAAACAACCCCTTAAAACGCCCCTGGAGCCCCTTGGAACCCCTTTTTTTGGGTTCTCTGGGAACTTTCTGGAAAAGCCCTTAACCCCATCTTAAATGCCCAGGAGCAAGATCTGTTCACGCGAACTAGTTTCTTTCATTAACCCGTATCCGCCCAACAGAAAGAAAACATTTCAAATGGCAGCCATTTCGTTAATTTTCAACCGATTTCTTTCATTTTTTGACCATTGCATTGTTTTGATGCCTAGTTTTGGGAAACCTATTGATCATTTTTGAATTGTCCGGCTATCTGGAGTTATTCCGGTGAGTCACTGGGTTACATCCGGTAAAAATGACCCCAATTTCCTTTCACCACTCGAGTAACTTCTGAAAATCCAGTTTCATTTTAACAAATTTTCATAATCTAGACCCAGTGATATTTCCAGAAGCAAATTAGGCGATGTAACCAGTTCTAGGCTGGATCCCTGCTTAGAATCTACTCCAGAGACCCTCAGGGAACCGGCCCAAGAGCATTCAAATATTATTTTTCGTTCAAGTATCAGTATCAAACTTCAAATACCAGTTAGAAAACGGTCACTAGAAGATGTTTTGCGCACATTGGCCACCGGGAGGACCGATCCGGTGATCCCACGCGGAACAAGATGTCGGCCATTTTGAAAACTGTTTGCATCCCACACTGGGCAGAACGCTAGTGCTCCGGATAACCTCCATCCTAGAGGTTTACTATCTTCAGAGCAATGTCTTGTAACAGTTTTTACTATGATCTGGTTATCTTATACTTGATCTAGATAATTTGAAACTGATCTAGATCAGTTCTATCTTTTCATAAAAGTGTCCTAGAAGAAAATTTTCTTCTGCAAAGATGTTCATACTGCTGGTTTTGACATTTCTTCCAAAGGCACCTGGACTGTAAAATATAAACAAAACGCACAGTGGGCCACTTCATGAAAAATGTAAAAAAAAATCATGTTTGATTATTTTTTTCCGTAATAAAATATTCTAAAACAGTGATTCCCAAAATGGGCGAAATCGCCCCCTGGGGGGCGAAAACGATACCTAAGGGGGCGAAAATTTAATAAATAGAAATTGGAGGGCGAAAAATCAAACAATGGGGTGATTTTCCAAAAAACAATTTCATTTAGAGTGATTTTGGGTATTTTTTACAGTTTTGATCTCTTTGTCAAGAGAGGTTTCCGTCATTAGAATTGTCTGAAATTTGGTCGAATAATTCAGCTCGACTGGGAATGTTTTGATATAAATTTGGGTTTCAACAAGCTTAATATAAATATCACCCCATGACGAATATGGATCATTAATAGCGCCAGCTGGTCTGCTATTGCCGATGCGCTCTTGCGTCTGGGGATACCGGAGTAGCTGTACAAGATTCTCGGAAGTTACTTTCAGAATCGTGCACTAGTTTACGATACGGAGGTGGGTCGAAAGTGCTTTCACATACCTCAGGAGTCCCGCAAGGTTCCATCCTGGGTCCGGTGTTATGGAATGTCATGTACGACGAGGTGTGGAGGTTAGAGTACCCAGTGGGAGTGTAGATTGTCGGATTTGCCGACGACATTACGCTCGAAGTCTACGGTGAAACAATCGAGGAGGTGAAGTTGACTACCGAAAACTCGATAAAGGTTGTGGAGGCGTGGATGCGATTCAGGAAACTGGAGCTGGCTCACCACAAGACAGAGGTGACAGTTGTTAACAACCGGAAGTCGGAGCAGCAGACGGAGATCAGTGTAAGAGAGTGCACTATCCTGTCAAAGCGCTCCGTCAAACACTTGGACGTGATGATCGACGATAAGCTTACCTTCGGTAGCCACATCGATTATGCCTGTAAAAGAGCCTCCACAGCTATTACGGCACTGTTCCGGATGATGTCCAATATCTCTGCGGTGTACACCAGTAAGCGCATGCTTCTGGCTAGTGCTGCTACGTCCATACTTAGGTATGGCGGCCCAGCGTGGGGCACCGCGCTAAGTACTAAATGCTACCGACGGAAGCTGGAAAGTACTTATAGGCTTATGTGCCTGCGGGTTGTGAGCGCGTTCCGTACCGTGTCACACGACGCTCTCTGCGTCATTACTGGTATGGTGCCTATCAGCATTCTTATCAGTGCGGACATGGAGTGCTTCGAAATGCGCGGCACAAGAAGAATACGCAGGACTGCCAGGATGGCTTCTATGGTCAAATGGCAGCGCGCGTGGGACAGTTCCACCAAAGGAAGGTGGACCCATAGGTTGATACCGAGGGTAGATAGTTGGATTACTAGGCGCCATGGGGAAGTTACATTCCACCTGACACAGGTCCTTACAGGTCATGGTTGCTTCCGACAGTATCTACACCGTTTCGGGCATGCGGATTCTTCCGAATGCCCAGTGTGCAATGGTTTAGGGGAAACGGCGGAACACGTTTTGTTCGTGTGCCCGCGTTTTCGCACAATGCGTGACCGCAAGCTTGCCACATGCGGAGAGGACACAACTCCGGACAACTTGGTCCAGAGGATGTGTAGGGATGAGTTTGGCTGGAACGCCGTTTCAACGGCTATTACCCACATCGTCTGGGAGCTACAGAGGAGGTGGCGCGTAGACTCGGAGAATGGCTAGTCCAGATGCAGTACAAGAGGTGGTCCAGGGGTTCGGAGTCGGCTTCGTAGGTCATACCGGTGCCCTGCGGTCGAGATCGACCCTTTCAGCGATTAAGTGGCCGCGGAGAGGAAGTCCCGGTAGCGGTGCTGTCGTGGCGTCGGTCTACTGGGTTGGATCCAAGCCCGCGGTTGGAAAGGGGTCCCCGGCAAGGGTCGGGGCAGGTGGAGACCCTGCCGTCAGCAACCTACGGATGCATCTGATAGGGCCTGAAGGGTAGTGATACCCTTCCTTTGCGGGCAGGTCAGATCGGGTTGCATGTGGGCATCAGTTCTTGATGTCCGCTCAGCAGTAGGGCGCGGGCGGGGTTGACCCTGCCCGCCTTCCGAGGACAAAGGGAGTGGCGAGGACCACTCGGGAAACTGGCTAAGCGCCAGCATGATACCGTGATGGACTCTCCAAAGAGCGAGTCATCGATGTTCGTTGCTGCAGGCTACGCAGCTAACCTTGTGGGTGCGATGTGCACTAGCCCCTCTCTGAAGCAATACCTTCTTGGTGGTTCCGGAGAGACGTAGGGTTTGGCGACCATAGGAATGGTTTAGTGGGTACGAGGAGAGAGTAGTCCTGGATTTTACTTTTGTTGTAGAAGACGGCCTGTCAGACCTACACTACCCTAACCTTCTGTTAGGGTGTCTGTTGAGCAGATTATCCCCCTATGGTTTAGAAGGAAAAACACACACACACACACACACACACACACACACACACACACACACACACACACACACACACACACACACACACACACACACACACACACACACACACACACACACACACACAGATGGTATCCCCAACATGGCATTGAAAGCGGCGATCGAAGCGTTTCCGGACATGTTCAGGATAACGATACAGAAATGTCTGGTGGATAGCTACTTCCCAGACATTTGGAAGATCCAGAAGCTGGTGTTGCTGCCAAAGCCTGGCAAGCCGCCAGGAGACCCAGCATCGTATCGACCGATATGCCTGCTGGATACGCTTGGCAAACTCCTGGAGAAAATCATCCTGAACAGGCTGATAAAGTGTACGGAAAGCGAGAGCGGACTGTCTAATAGGCAGTTCGGGTTTCGGAAAGGGAAGTCGACTGTGGATGCAATCCGGACAGTCATTGCGAATGCGGAGAAAGCCTCAAAGCAGAAGAGGAGAGGTAATCGTTACTGCGCCGTGGTAGCTATAGACGTGAAGAACGCATTCAATAGCGCCAGCTGGGAAGCCATCGCCACTGCACTACACAACATGAGGGTCCCTGACTATCTGTGCAAGGTTCTGAAAAGCTACTTCCAAAATCGAGTCTTGGTCTACGAGACAAACCAGGGTCAGAGATCGGTTAGAGTCACGGCGGGTGTGCCACAGGGCTCCATACTCGGCCCAACGTTGTGGAATATTATGTATGACGGAGTGTTAAGACTTGAACTACCCGGAGGAGTCGAGATCGTCGGTTTCGCGGATGACGTCGTCCTTTCGATAACCGGTGAGACCCTGGAAGAAGTAGAGATGCTGACGGCGGAGACGATCGGTTCCATCGAGGCCTGGATGAGTGAAGTAAAGCTGCGGTTGGCTCACCATAAGACAGAGGTAGTGCTAGTCAGCAACTGTAAAGCAGTTCAACGGGCCGAAATCAACGTCGGCGGACAGGTTATCCCGTCAAAGCGTGCGTTAAAACACCTGGGCGTGATGGTGGACGACCGATTGAATTTCAATTGCCACGTCGACTATGCCTGTGAGAAGGCAGCGAAAGCTGTTAATGCTGTATCCAGGATTATGCCGAACATCGGTGGACCGAGCAGCAGCAGCAGACGTCTTCTGGCGGGAGTATCCTCTTCGATACTTAGATACGGAGTTCCGGCCTGGGCTACAGCGCTGAAACTGAAGCGGAATCGAACAAAACTTTCGAGCACGTTTCGGCTCATGGCAATTCGTGTGGCGAGCGCGTACAGGACGATATCGTCGGAAGCAGTCTGCATTATCGCCAGGATGGTCCCCATACACATCACCCTGGCAGAGGATGTAGAGTGTTACCGGAGAAGAGGCACTGCAAACGTGAGGAAGACAATCAGAGCGGACTCGTTGGCTAAGTGGCAGCAAGAGTGGAATGACGCGGAGAAGGGTAGATGGACCTACCGGCTTATCCCAGATGTGTCGGTGTGGATGTCCAGAAAACACGGAGATGTGAACTTCTACCTAACACAGTTCTTGTCAGGTCATGGATGCTTCAGACAGTATTTGTTTAGATTCGGCCATGCAGAGTCCCCATTCTGTCCGACATGCCCAAACAACGAGGAGACACCGGAGCACGTGATATTCGACTGTCCGCGATTTGAAGAAGTACGTGGTGACATGCTAGCGAGCGCTGCTGGAAATCTGAGTCCCAACAACGTAGTAGAGAGAATGTGTCAGGACGAAACCGTATGGAATGCGGTGAACAGAGCGGTCACGCGGATCATGTCAGCTCTCCAGCGGAGATGGCGCGAAGATCAAAGAGTATCGGGTCGCGATCGGAGTAGGCTTGATCCACCGCCGGGGACTTGACCGAGTCGTTCGTTGCGTAGTACCGGTTATAGGTCGTCGGGGCGCCGGTGAACCGGAAGTCTACCACCAACCGGAATCGCCGGGCCGACTTCGGCACCTTACTGGTCGGGTTGAAAACATCGGTGTCGAGAGAACTTCCACCGTCGGGGTCTTTCTCTGTCGGAGTAGGCTAGGTCCGTCCACCGCCGGGGACTAGACCGAGTAGACCGCGAAAAAGCACCGGTGCTTGGTCGTCAGGGCGCCTGTGAACCGGAAGCCAGTCTCCAACCGGAATCTCAGAACCGACCTTGGCACCAGCCTGGGAAGTATCGGTAACGGAAGAAGTTTCAGTGTCGGGGAACTCTTCGTCGGATAGGGTAGATCCACCGTCGGGGACTATCCGAGTCGTGCGCGAAAAGCCGGAGTGCTAAATGGCACACGGACAGCATTAGAATAACAAATTTGGTGTATGTTTGTACCAACTGTGTCGCTGAATGGCGATAGGTTAGGTACGAATACTAAAAAGATTAGAATAACAAATTTAGAAGCGACAAAATGTGCATGAGCACAGAAGAAGAAGAGCGCATGAGCGCATTGCCCACCTGAAGCAGTCGCATCAGTGGTACCAGGGGGATCGAGGCGACAAGGTGTAGCAGAGTTTTTCCAATCGGTTTTCTCTGCTCGGGAGGTTGGGAGGAAAAAAAAACACACACACACACACACACACACACATACAGACATTTGCTCAATTCGTAGAGCTGAGTTGATTGGTATATGTGACTCGGCCCTGCGGGCATCGGATCGGAAGTCGGTTTTCCAAGCGGTATTTATACCCTTCTTATGGGTGTAAGAAGGGTTAAAACGGGAAATGAAGTGATATTTTTCACAACGCAAACTAAAAGATCCGTGAAAAGTTTATTTTTCTGTATGATGTTTATGTATGTATGTTTATTATTAACGTAAGCTGAATACAATGTAAAGGTCTATATTATTTGGTAAAACATGAACATTATTATTTTCAAAGTTTCTTTTTCTTTATGTGATAGGATGCTCTCTCTATTTCAATTCGATACATTGCCTCAATGATGTCATTTGAGACATTTTGCTGCTCAATAATTTTTGCGGTAAGATTTTCCAGCAGGCCTTCAATTTTTTGCATTTTGTTACTGAGATCGGAAACTTGCTGATTGTTGCTCAACATTTCTCTTTCGACATTAGAAATATGCTGCTTCAATTGATGATTTGTTGGTACACAATCCAATTCGATGACATACGCGCTGTTCATGTCACAAGTTAAAGAACTGGCATATAGAATGCTCAGGCTTGAATTCTTTTTCATCAATCTATCTGTCCATGCACAGCTCAATTGGTTCAAAGAAATTGATAATTGTTTTAGCGCGTGAAAATGATTTATCGCAAAGTGTTGCAAATTGTTTGCATTGAGATAAAGGCGGGAAAGAAAAGGCATGTTCCAACTGCAGACGTCAAAATTTTGAAGTTGATTATCATTAAGGTCCATTACAGTGAGCGATGATAGGCTTACCGGACCATTACTGTAAATGTGTTTCATTTTATTAGAAAAAAGGACAAGTTCTTCCAAATTGTCCAACCCATTTAACTGGTCTAGTTGAACTGTTTCTATCAAGTTTTCACTAAGATATAAATATTTCAAGTTTTTTAGCTGATTGACGTACTCTGGGATATGTGTTAATTTTGTTTTGGTACACTCCAACTTTTTCAACTGGTAGAATTTATCAAGTTCAATGATAATATTTTCAGTAGATGTTAATTTCAAACTAATGTAATATAGCTTGGGATTTATGTGAACCGTTTTAACCGATCCACCTTCAAACTCTATTGAAATGCAATTATTAAATTCATCTGCAAAATTGTTTGGCAGTATATCCACTCTGGCATTAAAAAAAATATACATGACTCCTCTATTTGGGATCTTTCCCATCTTGGCAGCGTCGGTAGGCCATTTGAAATTATATATTTCGAATACACCATTCCAGTCTGAATCTTTTCGCACAGTGTACGGTATTATGCCGTTGAGTGAAATGATCACAAAAAGTCTGCAAAAAAATATTTTATGCAATTCAGTATCATAATTTATATTTTATATAACTCATTTTGGTATCATAATGGCCAATTTCTCCAAACTGGTTCATTATGCAACTGAAATGAGTTGCATAATGAAAAATAATTGTATAATGTTCATAATGCAACTCATTTGAGTTGCATTATGAACATTATGCAACTCAAATGGGTTGCATTATGAAAAAATCATTGCATAAAATTTTGTATGGAACTCGCTGCAAAACTCGATTTTTTCAGCACTCTTCGTATTTATCCAACTCGGCAAGCCTCGTTGGATAAATGTACGACTCGAGCTGAAATAATCAACTTTTTGCAACTCGTTACATAAATAACTATTTTGTTTTAATCTCAAATAACAACAATACTTGTCACAGTAGGCCGTGTCGATTTTTGCAAAATTTCGATTACACCACAAATGATTGCAAATGAACCCACGGTGTGTCTGGTAGAACAAATTTATAACAAAAAAATGGGCATCGCTAATTTTTACGCTACGTGAAAGTTGACGCTACCGTTTTTTCGTGCTCGGTTTTCTGCATTCGGCTGATCATCTGACCGGCCCTACGCCACCCGGATTGCTGATACGGGAATAAAAAAAAGTTTCGGACGGTATAGAGTTGAGTGTCTCGGTCTAATAGAGTCCGTGAGTTTGGTTTGCTACTTAAGTGACTGTTCACCGGCGGATCCGAGTGGTTACTTTTTGGCGTTCGTAGTGTCCGTTTGTGATGTGCGCGTGCAATAGATGAAGCTGTGGGTAACAATCAGAGCGGAGTACATATACATCTGGTGTAAATAGACGCCTGATGGACAGCTGGCGAGAACCATCATCAGTGACCGGAGCGGCAGCGATAAAATTCAGCTAAGTTAATCGTATTTCTTTTGTATTGTGTGCATGAAGCACGCTGGGGTGACACGATTGGAAAGTTGGAAGTGGTGAGCAAATGAAAAACAGTAACGCTGCTTATGACTAATTGACCACTTATCGAATATTTGAATGAACCATAATATATCTTCGTCATTCCATGTGATGCTAGCGTATCACTGGGAAAGGGTAATACCATATTCCATTTCAAATTTGTAATCGAACACCCGACCCCCAACAAGGAACAAGATGGGAAAGGAATCAAGGAGCTGATTCAACGCAACCAACAATATGTTGTGCACCTGAAAACGTTGACCAAACGTATCCTATACACTATACCCTTCCACTAATAACACCCAAATTCCCGTGACACCTAGGCCAGAAAGGATGTAGAGGTCTCTATGCACTTTCTTAGGTGTCCAACTAATCTTCCTTTCCCATCCCTCAGCTGTCGCAAGGACGTGGCCAGGACAGCACTCGACCGTTGGAGGATTGTGTCAATCTTGTCTAAGAGTCATGGATTAGCCCCAAATCTTTGTGCTTTGGTAACGGACAGGAAGGATGCAACCCTCATAACAGCGGTCCAGGACTGTACCACCTACGAATTTGTGCGACTTGCTTAATGCTAATGCTAATGCTAATGCTAATGCTAATACGTGAAAGTTGACGCTACCAGTTTTCATTCAAGCCTAACATCGAAATACTCCATCGGGGGAACTTTTTCATACAAAAATGGGGTAGGTTTGTTAAGTAGAAATAGGGATTAATTTGGAACCGTGCATTTTGTATGGGGAAAAACAGTATTCTGAAAAAGTTGTTCGGGATCCCTCGGTGGATTTTTCTTGAGGGACCCTGCAAATGAAAGCTGAAAGCCTCTATTTTTGAATAGCGAAAAATTTAACGATGCCCATTTTTTTGTTATAAACTTATCCCATACACACGCCGTGAACCCAAATGAAACCCTGCAAAATAGAAATTATATAAAATCGTTAAGCTTTTCCGCACGCGACTTGATTTTTTTAAATCTTTATTAACGTGTTTTTTAACATATGCTAGTTCAACACGGACGGAAAGTGGACCAGCAGAAGGCTGATCCCAAAACTAAAGGCCAGCTTAAGGCTGGGCCACTACAGGTACATGTACAGGTTACTCAGCAAATGAAGGAATCATAATTACAGATGCAGAAAATGTTGAATGCTCCAAACAAACGAATTTCAGGAAATAATAGACATAATATATTAATCAGTCAACAGCAACTTAGAATACTAATTTGTACATTCAAAACGAAGACCATAATCCCCGAAGATTTTCAAATCACGTTGTGATATTTGGAAATGAATTTGACATAACATTTTATATCAAGCACCCATTGCAACTAGGTTGAAGCTGTTCTAGTCGCTTATTTTACCGCATTTTCTGTTTGGGGATTCATTCCTGGTTTGTCCCCACGCGAGCAGTTTAGACCGTCTACGTGTTGCACTTAATTGTTGTGTACGCTTTGTGTACGGTCTAAATCGTTTCGCGCATGTAAGTCACCTTCAGAAGAACCTACTTGGCTGTCCGTTTGAAAAATTCTATGCGTTCGCTCTTGTATATTTCTAAGGAAATTAACCGTTATGTATCCGACATTTTTTTTTTGCTTTTTCCTACAAATGGGCGCTGGGTACCCGGGTACCCCGTCGGCCACATAAGGGTTAATGAAAACTCAAAATCCCCCGATTCTTTTTCAAAAACTTAGCCCTTTCTTAGAACAACGCTCACAGAATTTTGTGATCCCAGCAAATCGCACGTTGATATATAGGGCACTGCATGAAATTCTCTCCTTCTCTTTCACTCTTACAGAAATTTTGTATACAACAAGGCCAAGAAACGTCAAAGTCCCATACAAAATCAAAATAATGCAGAGCCCTATTCTAGATCAATGTTTGTTAGAGGAATAGGGCACTGCATGAAATTCAATCCTTCTCTTTTACTCTTACAGAAATTTTGTAAACAACAAGACCAAGAAACGTCAGAATCCCAAACAAAATCAAAACAATGCAGTCCCCTATAGGGCACTGCATACGGCGGTTGCTATGATAAAATTTTTCTAAGTCTTTGACGTTTCGTGGCCTTGTTGTTTACGATTCGGACTTAGGAAAAATTTCGCCAGGTTTCCTTAGGCAGCAGTGCGATTAAATTCAAAATGTGAGTTTGCGCGTGCTGAGTGATGTGCTAAGATTCCATCAAGAGCTTCTGCAGCGGTTCCCCCAGGAAATCCTTCTGGAATTATCGGCAAATCAACACCTACTGAGGCGTCCCATCTATAACTGTCCCTGGCACCATCGTCAGACCAGCGGATCAACGATTCACGTCGATAAGGACAAGTTCTAAATCAACTTGGATGTGCAGCAGTTTAGCTCAACGGAAATTTCGGTGAAGGCCTCCGACAACAGTATCACCGTCTAAAGGAAACACGACGAGAAGCTATCATGGCTACATCTCCCAGCACTTCATATGGCGCTTGCTGCACCCTTCCACCGCGACACGATTCCAACCACTTAAAATTGATGATTTCAGTTGCGAAGAGGACGATGGCGGATGCGGAAGGCCACAAGTCGATTCTCATCGTTTAGACTGGTCAATTGCTGAAGAGAATCGATCACGAGTAGAAGGAAAACATTGCCAACAAATCTTAGTAGAATGGTGGTCTAAAATTTCGACTGTTTCAACAATTTGCACGGTCAGGAACCTCTGTACGCACAGTACTTGTTAATTTGAAGCTGAATAAATGATATCTGTTGAATTTTTTTTTGGAGTTCTTCAAGAATTTCTTTCGCAATTTCTCCAGAAATGTATTATCTTCCCCAGCTCCTCCTTCAGTAGTTCTCCAGAAGCTCTTTTCGGAATACTTCCAGTAATTAGTTCCTGGATTCCTATAGGTGTTCCTTCTGGGTATCCTCAAGGAATTTCTTCTAGGATTTCTGAAGTTGTCTGTAGTGGGATTTCTCCAAGAATCCAGGAGTTTTGTTTTCTGGAAACCCTTTGGTCATTTCATCCGGGATTTCTCCAGAAGTTCTTTTCGCAATTTCTGCAGAAGTTTTTTTTTCTATATTAGGCCGGAACAAATCTCATTTTCTTCTTTTGTCCCAATGCTCGTTCACTCGTCAAGGGGAGGGGATAATAAATAATATATAAATTTGATGATAAAATACTCAAACAATTAGGCAAAATCGATAAACTAATCAGATTTGTTAAGCAATTTTCTTGGTGTCTTTAGTTTCACCTCAATATTTCAAAATTTATAGAATAATTTATTCGTGTCCCCCCTCAAAATGTTGAATTCCGACTAAAATTTTCCGAGGGGAGGGGTGGGGGTTGACATAAGAGAAAATCAAAATTTGTGTCAGCCTTACTGCAAGCATTCCTCTCAGAATTCCTTCAGGATTTCTACAAGAGCTTCACCCAAGATTCCTTTGAGAACACTGTGTACAATTTTTCTAGCAATACCTTCAGGGAGCCACCGTAGAGTTACGAAATCCTTCATGAACAATTTAATATTAATTCTTACGAAATTACTGTAAAAGATCCGTATGATTTTTTTTCCATAAATTCCTTATAAAATTCTTACAGGAGTTCCTCGAAAAATTCTTCATACAATTTCTTAAGGGATTCTTCTTGAAGACCCTTCTGGGTTTCCTCCAATAATTCTTTTAAGGAAAACATTTCTCCCGGAACTCCTTGTGGGAATCTCAAAAAAACTGCCGAAGACATTTCAAAAGGAACTAAAAGAATCTCAGAAAATACGCCAATATAAATCCCTGTAGTCAGTTTGCTTTCATCTGCCGACGAGAACGGTTGCAGAAGATTCTCTCGCGGTCACTGTGTGCTGCATCAGCTTATTGCTACTCGCTGGAATCGAAAGGTATCATGCAGAAAGAGATGGTTGAGGTCAAGAACACTGTTAGGTTTGCATTTCCAACGGGTTCTGTGCGGCCATCGTACGATGAGATCGCAAAATTCGTGAAGTGTTTGGATGTCAGCATTAGCGACATGGATACGCTGTACAGACGAGCAGAGGATCATAGTGTGTACCTCAAGTTGAAAAGTCAACAGGCATTCAGAGCAGCATTGGAGAACAATACACAACCACTTCGTTTCCATTATGCAAACGGAACGACAGTGATGGTGCAAATATCTGATGCGGAAGGCAACTATCAGTACGTTCGTGTGTGTGAACTACCACCGGAGGTACCCGATAGAGAAATATCGCTGGTGTTAGGAAAATACGGAATCGTGAAAAGAGTGGTACGAGAGAAGTTTCCTGCCGACATCGGGTTGGATATTTTCAACGGCGTTCGCGGAGTTCACATGGACGTCAAATCGGAAATTCCATCCACGCTGCATTTCCTCAATTGGAGAGGTAATATCTTCTACTCTGGAAACAAGGACAAGTGTTTCATCTGCAACCAGACGGGGCATCAGATGAACGCCTGCCCGAAGAAAAGAAAACAACGTTCGGTTGAGATCGTTCATAGTGCACAATCGGTCACCTATGCTGGAGTATTGAAAGAAGCGACATCGGTACAGAACGATGAGATGGCGGAGCCCCTGGAGAACAAGATTTCGAATGCGGATAACATCGAGGCACGAGAAGAAAGTGTAGAAATGGGTGAACAGGAGTCAGCATCGGGGCCCAAGTCTGAGAAAGTGCCAGTACGAATGTGGAGGTCCAATGGCAAATTGTACACGTAATATGACGGGATTGCGGAGATAAGCGTGGAAGACGAGACGGAAAATCAGAAAAAGCGGGATTTGGAGGTGAAAGCATCCAGGAGTGTATTATCTTCCAAAGAAAAAAAGCAAAGATGTTCCTCACGACTATCTTCAATTGGCATTCCCTGTTGTGCATTTGGACGAGTCGGACGTGTGCTCCGTATCTCACCACGCGATAGCCTTTAAACAAGTAGAGTTTTTTCCCCCGCAATTGCGGAAGGTTTTTTATATCGTGCGTTCTCCTGCTTGTGCGAAGTGTAGTGTCGCAAGGTGGTATCCAGCGCAACGCGGAAGCGAGGTGCTTGCATCATCGTACATCAAGGTCAAGGAATAATCGCATCCAAAAGTCATCATTATCGCCATCATCAGCCCCTCCGTCAACAAAGAGGACGGCGGCGACGGGTGCGAAGGCAGACGCGACGGACAGCTTTACCATCTGCCTGCCTGATAAATATCTACCTGCTCCGGTCAGATAAGTATCACTCTTTCGATACACTCTTTTGTCTGCCCAATTTGTTTTGATCGCTTTTGTCTATTGTATCCCCAGTCCACATTCGACCACGTGCTTTTTTTGACATCCATTACAGTGGTTCCCAAACTACTGTATACGGGTAAGGGTGTACAAACTGTAAATAACAGAACATTTTTTTTTTGTTTTTTTTTATTAGCTATTTTTTCTTTTTTTTTCAATACCGTTTTTTTGCATCCTACAGGGTGCGCTAAAATAATCATAAGAATTGAATTCGTATATTATTAGTACAAGTTTTTTTTTTTTTGCTTTATTTTTTTTATATATTATTAACATTGTTTGGTTTACAAACCAAACAGTTGTCGTCCTAAGGAAGAAAGTGCACTGTAAATACTTTAAGGTTTTTTCTCTTCCTCTTTGCACTTTTGAGTTATTTTTCATAAATTTGTTTCCACATGGAAGATTCGATTGGAGGCGAAACGCCTCCTAATGATATCATTGCTCGTACGCGGTTTTATCAGCCATCTTCGCCTGGACCTTGGGTTGTCTATTTCCGGCGCAAATGCAAACCATTGAATATGCTTTCGATTTCTCGAGAGCTGACGCGTAAGTATCCTGGGACCGTTGTTCACCAAGTGAAAGCATCCAAGCTGCGTGTTACCGCACCTAGCTACAAAGCAGCAAATGAAATTGCTCAACACGAAGCGTTTACTGTTGAATACGCGGTCTATGTGCCAGCACGAGAAGTGGAGGTGGAGGGGAAGATCCTCGACGAAATGCTGACATGTGAGGACATCAAGACCGGCTTTGATCGTTTCAAAAATAGGTCAATTCCTGATGTGGCTATCCTAGACTGTAAACGCTTATCTAAGGTTTCCATGGAAGGAAATAAAAAGGTGTACTCGCCTTCAGCGTTTTTTCGAGTGACTTTTCCAGGTTCCGTCCTCCCGGAATTTGTTGTAATTGATGGTGGTTTTTACCCAGTGCATCTTTTTAGGCCGAAGGTTTTTAATTGTACCAAATGCAAGCAGTTTGGTCACAGTGATAGCTTTTGCGACAACAAGCCCCGTTGTGGCAAATGCAACCAAGCTCATTTGGAGGACTCTTGCACACAGGAAGCGGAAAAATGTAGCTACTGTGACGGAGATCCACACGACTTGCAAGTTTGCCCGGCTTACAAAAGACGCATTCGAAATGAGAGTCGCTCTATCATAAAGCGCTCCAAACAGACATATGCGGAGATGGTGAAATCTTTTAAAACACCAGATTCCGTGTCTGAATCAGCTGTCCCAGTTGAAAATCCCTATCTGGAGTTGTCTTCCGATGATCAGGACGATGGCGAAACTGATGAGGGTGGATCTCTTTCGGAGGTACACGCACCTGGAAAAAGGAAGTCATCATCTTCCCCGGGATTGCGCTGAAAGGTCTTTTTAAAGTCTTCCCTCAAAAGTTTGCCTAATGTTAAAGGAGACGGGGTAAACTTAAAAACTCCGAAGAATCAGGTTCCTCTAGCTTCAGATCCATGTTGTAGCAAGAACCTGTCACCCCCGTCTCCGCCTGTTAAATACACTTCAAAGAGAAATAATCGACAAGGTAGCAAGAAAAAAGCTACCAAAGTTCCTCGCAGTTCAAGCAAGCCTCCTAGACCCAAGCGAGGACTGTTTACTTTTAGGGTTCTCGTGGATCGCTTATATAATGCCCTCAGCCTTCCAGAAACATTTAGAGGCATTATTGATATGTTTATACCTACAGTAGAAGAATATCTTCGGAATCTGACACAATCATGGCCCCTCCTTGCTGCGATCATATCTTTCGATGGATAATTCATCAAGTGAGGTACAAGATATGATCACTGTGCTACAGTGGAACTGTCATAGTCTAAAACCTAAATTAGACCTGTTTAAGTTTTTGATTCACAACTCTGATTGTGATATATTTGCCCTTTGTGAAACATGGCTTTCTTCTGAAGATGAACTCAACTTCCACGATTTTAACATTATACGCCAGGATAGAGATGACCATTATGGGGGAGTTCTTTTGGGGATCAAAAAGACTTACTCATTTTATAGAATTCCAATCGCGACTCATCCTGGCGTAGAAATCGTCGCTTGCCAAATAAACGTAAAGGGTAAAGAACTTTGCGTAGCTTCCGTTTACATTCCTCCAAGAATTTCAATTAACCGCCGTCATCTTTGGAATGCGGTTTCTGCACTATCACATCCAGTTTTAATTCTGGGTGATATGAACGCGCATGGTACAGGGTGGGGCGAACCATATGACGATAATAGAGCGGCCATTTTCTATGATTTGTGCGACGATTTCAATTTGAACATTTTAAATACAGGTGAAGTGACACGTATTGCATCTGACGGCAAAGAAAGTCGTCTCGACCTATCACTGGGGTCAAGTTCACTATCATTCGATTACTTGTGGAAGGTAATCGAGGATCCTCATGGTAGTGATCACTTACCCATTATAACCACCATAAAGCATAATAGTGAAAGGTCAGACCATCCAATTCAGGTTCCTTTTGACCTCACAAGGAATATCGATTGGCAAAAGTATGCAGAAGCGGTATCTTTTGGCATCGAATCATTCAATCCCCTCCCACCTTTGGATGAGTATCGATTCCTATCTGAACTGATATATAAGAGTGCATTAGAATCACAAAAACGACGTGTTCCAAGTGCAACCTTCAAAAGAAGACCAGCCACACTAGGCTGGGATGATGATTGCACCCAGTTGTATCTTAAAAAATCTGATGCTTTCAAAACTTTTCGTAGGCACGGTACCTCAGATCTTTATCAAGAGTACGCAAAACTCGAAAGACAGCTGAGAAACCTGCTGAAAGCGAAGAAGCGTAGTTATTGGCGACACTTCATTGAGGGTCTCTCAAGAGAAACTTCAATGACAACGCTTTGGAGAGTGGCTCGCAACATGCGAAACCGCTCTTCTTCTAATGAGAGTGACGAATACTCCAACCGTTGGATATTCAGCTTCGCGAAAAAGGTCTGCCCAGACTCAGTCCCAGCACAACCGATTTCTTGGGAAACATCCCCAAGAGACGGTTCTCTGGACAGACCCTTCACTATGCTGGAACTTTCTATGGCTCTTCTTTCATCAAACAATTCCGCTCCGGGAAGCGATATGATCAAGTTCAATCTTCTAAAGAATCTCCCAGATATCGCGAAAAGACGATTACTGGACCTGTTCAACTCATTCATGGAGAACAACATCGTTCCGCATGAATGGAGACAGGTCAAAGTAATAGCTATTCAAAAGCCTGGTAAACCAGCGTCTGATCATAATTCATACCGCCCAATTGCTATGTTATCATGTTTAAGGAAATTGTTAGAAAAAATGATCCTATCGCGACTCGACCATTGGGTTGAATCGAATAATTTGCTTTCAAATACACAGTTCGGGTTTCGCAAGGGCAAAGGAACAAACGATTGTTTAGCGTTGCTTTCAACAGATATTCAACTGGCCTTTGCGGAAAAGGAGCAACTGGCTTCAGTTCTCTTGGATATTAAGGGCGCCTTTGATTCAGTTTCCATAGGAATATTGTCAGAAAAACTGCGCAATAGTGGACTTCCAGGAATTTTGAATAATTTCTTGTATAATTTGTTGTCAGAAAAACATATGAGTTTCAATCGCGGACAACTGACAACTTCCAGAATTAGTTACATGGGCCTACCCCAAGGATCATGTTTAAGTCCCTTGCTTTATAATTTTTACGTGAAAGACATTGATAGTTGCTTGGAAGGACAATGCACGCTAAGACAACTTGCAGATGATGCTGTGGTTTCTCTAAAAGGCCCACATGCAGAAATGTTGCAAAGACCATTGCAAAATTCTCTAAATAATCTGTCAATCTGGGCAAGAGATTTAGGGATCGAGTTTGCTCCGCAAAAAACTCAATTGGTTGTGTTTTCTAGAAAGCGGAACCCAGCCCAACTGAAACTCAATCTTTTGGGAATAGAAATCGACCAGTCTTTGACTTCGAAATACCTTGGGGTCTGGTTTGATTCAAAAGGCACTTGGGGTACCCAAATCAAGTATTTGGTGCAAAAATGTCAACAAAGGATCAATTTTCTACGCACAATTACCGGAACATGGTGGGGTGCTCACCCGGAAGACCTCATAAAACTTTACAAAACGACTATTCTCTCTGTTATTGAGTATGGCTCTTTCTGCTTCCACTCAGCAGCAAACTGCCACCTAATAAAGTTGGAACGAATTCAATACCGTTGTTTGCGTATTGCTCTCGGCTGTATGCACTCAACGCATAATGCGAGCCTTGAGGTCCTGGCAGGGGTGAAACCTCTCCAGAACCGATTCTGGGAGCTCTCGCTAAGGTTACTTATCAAGTGTGGAGTGAGCAACACACTTGTCATTGAAAACTTCGAAGAAATGCTCAGTCTGAACACTCAATCAAAATTCATGAGAATCTATCTGTTCTACATGTCATCTGACATAAGCCTACCAAGTTATAATCCTCCCCGTGTACACTTCACTAATGACAGTACCTCTGTTAAATACGATCTGTCCATGAAACAAGCTATTCATGGAATACCAGATCAACTTCGATGTATATCTATTCCTCGCATTTTTAACGAAAAGTACCAAAATGTCAATTCCTGTAAGAGATTCTTCACTGATGGGTCTCGCATAAATGGATCCACTGGTTTCGGTGTCTTCAATGAAAATTTCACCGCCTTCCGCAAACTTCAGGAACCTTGTTTGGTTTATGTTGCTGAGCTGGCAGCAATCAATTTCGCTTTGGGGATGATTTCAAACATGCCCGTAGACCATTTCTTCATCTTCTCGGATAGCCTTAGTTCGATTGAGGCACTCCGGTCGATGAAACCTGTAAAACATCCATCTTACTTTCTTACAAAAATAAGGGAGCAGATGGGTGCACTGGTCGAAAGATCATACAAGATTACCTTTGTATGGGTCCCCTCACATTGCTCAATTTATGGCAATGAGAAAGCGGACTCTCTCGCAAAGGTGGGCGCACAGGAAGGTGAGATCTATGATAGAAGAATTTCACATGATGAATTTTTCCATTTTGTTCGCCAGAGTTCTCTTCAAAGTTGGCAAAATGATTGGCGAGATGGCCAGCTGGGACGGTGGTTACATTCCATTATTCCTAATGTTTCTTTGCGAGTGTGGTGGTATGGTCTGGATGTAAGTCGCAATTTCATTCGCGTGATGTCAAGACTTATGTCCAACCATTACTCGCTAGACGCGCATTTACACAGGATTAACCTCGCGTTGAGCAATGTTTGTACTAAGTGCGGTTCCGGTTATGATGACATCGACCACGTAGTTTGGCAATGCCCGGATAATGACGCCTCCAGAGCGCTACTTTTGGATACCCTTGAGGCCCGAGGTAGACAACCCTTTGTTCTTGTGAGAGATGTGTTGGGGACCCGCGATGTCACATACATGGGATGTATTTTCGACTTTCTTCGCTCTGCTGGTATAAAAGTTTAATTTGCTTGTGTTTTCTTCTCCAGTTTTTTTTTCTCTGTTTTGTCCTCTTTGTGTTACCACGCTGCTCCTGGCCATCCGGAAGACCAAGTCCCACAACAAGTTGGTACCAACACCACAAGGCACGGAATACGCTAGCAAGATGCGATTCACCCCCGGATGAGCAGCAGTGAAACCTTTGGCCCAATCCTTACCCTGTCCATCCCTCAAAATGTGACCTTCTAACCTCGAGCTGCCACGAGTACCCTGGCTTCCACCCATTACTAACAGATATCATTAAAAAGTTATTACTCTGTATAATGTTTACTATTAAGTACAAAGAAAGATCCTCGGCTCCGTAAAGCGTTATACGTGATTGAGCCCCAAATAAACGAACTAGATAAAAAAAAAAAAATATCTTCAATTGGTTCGAAGTCCGATATATCAGATTAGTCGAAAATAGATTATAGTATTTTATAAAATTGTATATTGTATTTTAAAGTTATAATATGTGAATGATTTTGGCTCCGTTATGCCCAAATGGCGCTCGAGCCTTCCAAATAAACGAATAAGTAAAAAAAAAAAAATCCCTGTACACTGTAACCTCCATTTAAGTCGATGCATGGCTGATCGAAAATAATTTTTACCGTGCAGGCAATGACTAAACTGTACATTTTTATATTTTTTGACAAATCTCCTTTGTCATGCAAAGTGTTTAAAAATATAAAAGTCTATAGTTTTGTCATTGCCTGCACGGTAAAAATCATTTTCGATCAGCCATGCATCGACTTAAATGGAGGTTTCAGTGTAGTAATTTCTAGATGAATCTCGAAATGAACTCCTGGAGGAATCTCAGAGGGAATTCCTGTAAGAATGTCAGCACAAATTCCTGGGGAAATATCGGAAAGAATACCTGGAAGAATCGAGAAACTCTTAGAGGAATTCCTAGGCAGATCCCAGTGGGAACCCTGCGAAGAGTTGTTTGAGAAATTCCAGAAAGCACTACTGGAAGAATTCTAGATGAAACCTCTTTAAGCATCTTTGAAAAAAAAACTCCTGGAAGAATTCCAGTTGGAACCACTTTAAGCACCTCAGGAAAAAACCCCTGGAAGAATCTCCTTGAGGAATTCCTGTAGGAATCCTGAAATAAATTTAAGGAAAAACAATGGAAGGATTTCATGGAAGAGTCTTATGAAGAATTCCTGGCTAATTCTCAGAAGAAATTCTTAAAGAAATCTCGGAAGGAACTCCTAAAGGAATCCCGCAACCTTTGGGAACTTCTGAAGGACTCCTGGAAAGAACTCCCTGAAGAATTATAGTTGGAACCGTTTTAGAGATATTAGAAGAAATTCCTGTAAGATACTCAGAGGGCATTCCTGAAAAAAATCCTTAAGAGGAGCTTCCTTAGATACATCAGAGGGAACTCCTGGAGGAATCCAGGAAAAAAAATTCTAGAGAAACAGCGAAAGAAAATTCTGAAGGAATTCCGAAAGGAATTCAAATACTAACAGATATAATTTATTCAGCTAATAATTGAGGGGGTCAGAAGCAAAGGGGTGTAAGTGACCAAAACCTGTTTTTGAGATAATGGACGTAAACTTTGACATCTTATAAAAAAATCAACAACGATCGAAAAAGTTCGGAATCGCCTCAAATATGCTACTATTAAGTATATCCACCACTGGAGATGAACACACACGTTATATACGTTGTTTTTCTACGAATATGAAAATTGGATTTTTTTGGTCAATGGCACTTACACCCCTTTTCCACTAAACTACTGACTTACACCCCTTTGCCTCCAAACAAGTCCTCCAGAGGGTTGCAACTCTATATGTAGACTCAAACACTATTATGCAAAAAGTGTCCTAAAATTGAAAATAAAGTTTTAAGTGAACATCTTGCTTGTAAGATGACTTAATAACGTGACGAAAAGGTCACAGAGTTTATTTTCTGTTTGTTTGTAATGTAAATTGATAAATATATTTTATTAAATAAACGTGTAAAATTAAAGAAAATGTGCGCTACTGTCACATGTTTTTAAATTTCACTTGTTGGAGTATCAAAATGGCCGCCACACTGGCCATCTTTCGTTCTACTCGAATTTCTTGACCATAAATCTGGGAAGCTATCAAACAAGTTGATTTGAAACTGTTTATTGCTACTTGTTTACTAATAGTGAACACCGAGTAGCCTTTGCAGGCTAATACAATTGACTGGTCACCAGATTTCCGCTCGAGAAAATGTGAGGCGTAATGGTTGTTCGCAAAGTTATCGCTGGTGATCTTCATCTTAAATCAAAAATCAAGTATGGGCCATTAAGCCGTTCATTCATTTTCAAAATACATTCGAAACTTTTTTTTACTTATTCGTTCTGAGGGCTCGTTATTTCAAGACTTTGGCGAATTTTAGCCCACTTATTCATCATACCAAAATATTAGAGAACGTTAAAGACATAACCCCGGTCTGACGTAATCACGCATTTTTTCTTTTTTTTTCTGTATTAACGAGATTTTTAGCTCTAGGGTAGTTCACCTCGCGACCCACGCTTTACTCACCTTCTAAAGGAGAACTCACATTAAGCGTGTTTTTTTTTTTTGGAAGTGGGATTCGATCCCTGGTCTTCGGCGTGCTAGTCATGTGCTTTGACCATCACACCAGATCCGCTCCACATGCACCTTTTCTTTTTAAGATATACTGTGTACATGCAATGTACACAAATTTTTTTTATTGGTTACTTGGTCAATTTGCATGTTTTAGTTGAACAGGAGCCATTTCTCCTGTTTGTATCACTTTGATATTTGGTTACCATTTGTAAAAAAATATTAAGAAAAACTAAATAATAAGAAACTTATGCGAACTATATCAATCTATGTTGTATTGATTATTTTCAACGAAAAATTTGTGATTGTCATTTTTGTGTATAAAAGTATGAGGCATCAGTTGGCAAATTCCGATGCTCAATTTCTTCTAGGAAAAGAAACCTTCGTCCATTCTTAACTAGTAATAAAGTGTTCTTACATCCAAAAAAATGTGCGCCATAATTCAACTACATTGAAAAAAATTAAACGATCACTACCAACAATAACTTGGATGATTAAATAATTAGAAGAAACTAAATTGAGAGGTTACTTCAAAAACTATCTACAGATAAATTGCAAATTTTACATTTTCAAGAACATTCGGCACGTGCGTCGTGGGCCCATAACATGAGAAATGATGCAAAACATATACAAAAGGATTATAGATGCACACATTGACTCATAATAAAGCTGGATATGTTGATTTTTGAGAATTTTTTATAAATATAATAGGGGTACTCACTAAACAGATTAAATTGCTGCGTAAACCATGATTTTTTGCTTATTTGAAATGTTTCATGATTTTGAGAATGAAATAATCAAAGATTGTCTTGGTGATCGCGACTTTTCATCAGTGTAGTCAGTTAACGCTGTTAAGTGAATCCCCCTAATATTGCACTTACACCCTTTTGCCTCCAAACAAATCTCCTCCATGGTTAAGCGTCATTTTTTCGTTCAGTGTGAAAACATGTTAAAACATTTTTAAAAATTACGGGTCTTTGGCAACAAACAAAGTTGATCTCGTAGAGTCACGTAGGATATGTATCTCAATTTTGAATTTTTGGTCACTTACACCCCTCTGCCTCTAACCCCCTCAATTAACAAATACTGGGTGAACCAAGGGACCATACAGATTGATGAAACAGTCGTGGTTTCAGACCACCACTCCACTAAGGTTTGTTAGCAATGCTCTCCTTCTTCTCGTAATCGGTACCGATTCTTGTCAGTGGTTGAAATTCCTGAAAGATCGGAATCGACTTGTGGCGTTATCCGTCGTCGCCCTCTTCGAAACTGGAATCGTCAAGATGCTGTCGGACGAAATCGACCATTTGTTGTAGTTGGAATCGTGTTCCGGTGGAATGGTGTAACGCCAAATGAAGTATCCGGAGATGTATCCATGATAGTCCTGCTCCTCGTCGTGTTTCCCTTCGATGATGATGCTGTTGTCGGAGGCCTTTGCCGAAACTTCCGTTGAGCCGTCTGCTGCACATCCAAGTTGATTTAAAACTCCTTCTTGTCAGCGTGTATCGTCGATCCTCTGTCCTGACGGGCGGCGGTACCGGAATGGCACCAGGGATGATTGTGGATGGGACGCCTCAGTTAGTTGTGAATCGCTGATAATTCCGGAAGGAAGGCCTAGGGAATTACTGCAGAAGCTCTTAGTGGAATCTTAGCAGTAAGTCTTAAATTACCGCACTTCTCTGCACGAGCGAACTCACATTTTGAATTTGATCATACTGCCTAAGGAAACCTGACGAAAATTTTCCTAAGTCCGAATCGTAAACAACAAGGCCACGAAACGTCAAAGACTTAGAAAAATTTATCATAGCAACCGCCGTATGCAGTGTAAATAGTTTGCCTAATGATATAAAGCATCAAAAAAAAAAAATTAAAGATAAATGCCTCAATTTTTGTAATAGGCTGTAAATGTTTAATTGTTAAATATCAAACGTAAATTGTTAGTGTTAATGTAATGTATGTTATAAAACTCTGAATGTAGTAATTTAAAAGGTTTACCTTACACTACTGGAAATAAATGCTAAATGAATAATAAACATAAGATTTTATTGAAGAAAGGGAGAGAATGTAGGATCGCAGTATGCCAACCAAATCTGGGAAGCCTTGAAGAACTGTAATAATTAATGGCAGATAATAAAATACTCATTCTGGTTCAAACCATCACACAATCAAGACAGGTTTTCATTCCAACAGTGTCGGAAAACATGCTGACATGGTTGGACGAACATTTGCAGTCCCAAAAAAATTACCACGTGGTTTATGGACAGCCCCTAACTTTTCCCATTTTTTCCTTGAGCATAGAGTATACTCGTGCCTGCCATATGTTATATATGCACATACAAAATAGAAATTGGCAAAGAAAGTTCTCCGTAAATAATTTTGGAAGTGCTCATAGAACACTATGCTGAGAAGCAGACTTTGTTCCAGTAGGTATATTACGCCAAAAAGAAAAAGATTTCATTGCAAATACTACAAAACTTCTGCAGCACAGATAAAACCAAGAACGTTTAGTTATCCTCTCATGCAAAAAGCAAATTCAAACCCAAAATAACAAACCTGTTATTAACGGAAGATTGCAGATAGGACCTATTGAAATGTTCGTCCTTAGTCCCTATCGTATAAACCAAGCTCAAGACATAAGATATTTCATAAAATATTTATGATTTAAACTGTAACGTCGCCTGAATTCATCATTCGTCACACCAGTGCTAGGGCAAAGCTGCTAGCCCAATCTCCATTCTCCCTTCGTTAGTCTGTCATCTCTCACTTTGAGTATATATGTACGTTGACCTAAAATAATACTTGTAACTTGGTTAGAAATTGAGCAAGAAAATTTGCACGACTTTCATAGACTCACCAATTAGATCAGCACGCACGTACTTCAACAGGCCCGAAAAGTTTGTTTCTCTCACGGAAATTTGAGAACAAAATTGCTTCCCGGTGAAAACCGTGAAAACAGTGCACTAAGTTTAATGGATCCAAATAAATTTTTAAACATTTTAAATTGGAATGCTCGTTCTCTAAATGGCAAAGAGGATGAGCTATTCCATTTTTTAATAGTCAATAATCTGCCCATAACTACATAACAGTCACATTCGACAAAAGAAGGCATTGTACAAAATGGAGTTTAAAGTTTGCAACATGCGCTAGTATGGAGACGATACGAAATTTCAAAAATTTGTCAATAATTTAAAATTCATCCTTTTGCAATGAAAGTTTCTACCAGTCCTGCAAAATATCTGTCTCAGTGCCTGTTTTTCAGCCGAAAATGAATGACTGCGGCGGTCGTTTTCAGTTCCTCGATGTGAGAACTGACAGAGTCCGAGAGCTCCATTCGTGAGCGACCCAACACGATCAATTCCCAATCATCCACACACTACTCATGCTGAAAGGCCATTCGTCTCAAGCGGGGGCTTGTGAGAGTGAGTGCCCTATACGTTAGCACGGGTGAAAACACTCAACTACAGAAAATTGAATGGAAATTTGGCCCTGTCAGCTCTCGCTTTCAGCACGCTGTATGCGAGTGTGAGTACCTATTTCATTTCGCTCCCGTGTTGCTGATCGGAAAGCAACTTTGACAGGAAAACCAAAACGGAGAAAACGAAAAAAGCAAAATATCGCTATCATAAAGGCCTGTCGAAAAATTGCGGCATTGGTTTCTACAGCTCGTCTTGTATGCTGGACGAATAGTTAAAAAAATAATCAGACCAAACTATGATTGATCAAAATTCTAGGGGGTGCCTGGCACCCCCGGTAGTTTCGCCCATGTTTGCCACCAGTGTGTATTTCCAGTGTGACTGTTATGCGGTTACATTCATAAATTTTAGCCAATGAGACAAAACGACTTGGTATTTGTTTCACATTTTGCAGAACAAACTTAAAAAGTTCATTTGGGTGGATGAAAGTACTGATGTTTGGGAGATGATCCCCCACGGTGCTCCATTTACCGTTATTATAAAATAAAATATACCATCAAAACCTGAAACGCCATTCTCTTTATTTATCTATCCTACACCTCTGGACAAATTTTTAAAATCATCGTTGGGCGAAATTTGGAGTTACGCCCTTTTAAAGGGCCTAACCTCTAAAAAATCGAGTTTTCTATAGAATAACACCACATTTCATAACAGAATCATGAATTAAAGGAATCAATAACAGAAATTATCATGAACAACATTGAAATTTGGTAGTATGCATCCATATGAATATCGGTGGAGTGCATTTTGTATCAAAATTTGTCATTACGTCAATATACGGTAGAAGTTCTTAGGGCCTATAGAAAACAAACATTACATTGGTGTAACAAATGCAATTAAAAGTATATTGTATTGTGATTCTATATGTCAATAGATGTTCATATTACTCTCCGGCAAGGCGATAGTATTTACATGCTCAGCACCAACATTTCAAAAGGACGTATCTGACCTTCAACGCAATATCTTCTCCCATAGCAGATCGAATCTCATCTTTCCCAGGACACCAACAACCACTATCGGAAAGAATTGCATTTCCTCCGTCCAGTAAGTAATTGTACATTGCATCGGAGAGATAAAGGTTTGGTTTCGGCAAGCAGTTTCGCCATGTTAGCACCAAGCGTACACTCTCTATACAGCAAATCTGCCTTTAAAAACAATAGTCAAATATTTAATATGAGCAACCACAAGTTAGACAAAAAGAAATATGTCTGTGTGACACATATCTTAAGTTAAAAGAATATAGATTTAAAATATCGAAAGGCCAAAAGACAAAAAGTTTGAACAGGCTTCAAATAATCAAACATAATATTCTGAGTGAAAATTCTTTCTTCTTTTAAAATATGTAGGTAAGACCTTTTGTCCCTACTAATTTAACTTTTCTTCGACCTATTGTATTTCATTTTTTATTTCATTCCTGGAGCAACATTTGAAAAGGGCCCAACAGGATTTGTGCCTTTTTTCGAAATCGCTTCGAGGGCCTAACAGCAGCCCACCCACGCAAATGAACACCGTTATCCGAAAGATCGATGTTTGCTCTATCTGAAAACTGTCTTAGTTTGTGTGAATAATTTGATGGGGGGCCCTTGTATGCCCTTTTCAAATGTTGCTCCAGATTTATACGATTTATCTTTTCAGCTTCAGCATTTCAGAAGGGCGTAACTGGTTGATGATACGGCTCCTTCTTCTATGGAAGTAGATTGCATGTCACCCCGCTAATGTAAGCCATCGAAAGAGGAGCATTATTTTTGTCTAGAAGTGCAACGCCACAGCTTTAAAAAAAGGTGTTGTTTTGGAAAGTAGTTACGCGTTCTTGAAATACTGAGGCTGAGAGGACAAAATGTAGAAATGCAAAAAAAAAAATCGAAGACAATATTGCGCGTTTCGCCGTAGATTATCACACAAAAATGTTCAAAATCGCAAATAGATCGTCGCCAGTACATCATATCGAGTCCGTGTCTTCTACAAAAAATGCGGAAAATAGCTATTGATTGACCGCGCAGAAGACACTGAAACGATTAAATGTAACTGCGCATATTTATTTACATGTTTGCATAATTTTGCGCGATAATTTTTCTTGTAATGTATAGTAGGTCGAAAAAAATAAAATTAGTAGGGACAAAAGGTCTTACCTACATATTAAAAAAAAGAAAGAATTTTCGTGCAGCATTTTATGTGTGATTACTTGAAGCCTGATTCGACTTTTTGTCTTTTGCCCTTTCAATGTTTTTTTTTTTCTATACTTTTAACTTAAGCCGTTTGGCACACAGACATATTTCTTTTTGTTTAATTTGTGGTTGCCCATATTTGACTATTGTTTTAAAGCAGATTTTCTGTATAGAGAGTGTACGCTCTTCATATATCGATGCTAACATTTCAAAATGGCAAAACTGCTGGCCGAAACCAAACCTTTATCTCTCCGTTGCAACGTACAACCACTACTGGACGGAGGAAATGCAATTCTTGCCGATAGTTGTCGTTGGTGTCCTGGGAAAGATGAGATTCGATCTACAGCTATGGTAGAAGATATTGTTTTAAAGATCAATTACGTCCTTTTGAAATGTTTGTGCTGATATGTATGTGAATACTATCGCTATGACTGACAGTAATATGAACATCTATTGACATGTGGAATCACAATACAATATACTTTTAATTGAATTTGTTACACCAATGTAATGTTTGTTTTCTATAGGCCCTAAGAACTTCTACCGTATATTGACGTAATGACAAATTGTGATACAAAATGCACTCCACCGATATTCATATGGATGCATACTACCAAATTTCAATGTTGTTCATGATAATTTCTGTTATTGATGCTTTTAATTCATGATTCTGTTATGAAATGTGGTGTTATTCTATACAAAACTCGATTTTTTAGAGGTTAGGCCCTTTAAAAGGGCGTAACTCAAAATTTCGCCCAACGATGATTTTGAAAATTTGTCCAGAGGTGTAGGATAGATAAATAAAGAGAATGGCGTTTCAGGTTTTGATGGTATATTTTATTTTATAATAACGGTAAATGGAGCACCGTGCCCCGGTATTAACTCAATATTGGCAAAAAATGCAAATGTTACAATTATGCAGTTATGGGCAGTATACTGATGCATCAATTGCATTAAACAAATTTTGGTGTTATTCGATTCAGAGATCGCTTCGTAATCCCGTTCGTGATGATGTTCTTAACTGTAATATGATTAAAGTTTTGTATCTGTTTGTGATTAAAATATGTGGGAGTCAAACAAACGAAACTTCCGATGAACACACGTAATTTTGTTTGAAAATTTGTTAAATACCCACAGCAAATATTTGATGATATTTATATTTATGTATTCGTTTTAGATTTTTGAGATGAAATTCCTCTGCCCTGGCCCAAGTACCAAATCTCGTGCAGAAGAGCTTTGGATGATGACGTATGCAGATCGAGAGCAAAATCGGAAGAAACAAGCGTTTCATGATTACATGAAATCATTTCCGGTAGCATCTTCGTTTAACGGGCTCATGGTAAGTGGAAATAAGGCTGATACAAATTTAATTTTGACTTTTTGTCTCGCCCCCCCCCCCCCCCCCCTTCAAAAACTTTCGGCTGGATTTTGCATTTTGGGGGGACAAATAAAAAAAAATATTTATCAAAATATCGGGTCTTGCCAAAAATTCTTTACCAATATGATGAGTTTTTAATATTTTTCTGATTAAATGCTTTATTATTTTTATCCCCCCCCCCCCCTCAACCAGCCAAAGAGTGGTGGGACAAAAAGTGAAATAAATATTTGTAACGGCCTAATTTGGAAATAAACTGATTAATCTGGTGATTTTGAAAATTCTAGCGAACACTGATAAGGCAACGTTGAGTTATTTCGTAACGCTAAAATAAACCATTTTTCAACCCCCCTCCCCCTTCCTAACGTTTTTTGTATGAAAACCCAAAAAATGTTGTATGGGTCGTAACGCTCGGCCATACTCCTCCTTCCCCCTAGAGCGTAACGTAATTTGTGAACGGCTTCTTATGCCATTGAGACTAATAAAACAATGTCGAATTATAGTAACTTACAAACATTTTTAAGTCTTTCTGCAAAAATCTCAGGGGTCTTATATACAAAAAGTGTGAGGAAGGGAATACTGGGAGGGGTTGTTGACAAGTTTTGTGTAGCGTAATTTATGGACGTCCTCTCTACAATTTTATGCGTTTATTGCCAGTTTACTGACCGACAACAAAATGCTGATAACGGAGGGAAGGAAGCTGACACTTTTAATTTTTCGGTTTCATCATTCTAGATTTCCTTGGACCTCGGAAAAATGCATCCCGATGCACAGGATTTCTGCCAGCAGTTTTCGGTTTTGCAGTCGAAGGTGTTTGCTAAATATGACGATTTGCTGCTCCACATTTCATACGGTAAACCAAAATACCTTGTATTATTGGGTAATTTGCCTATTTTTTTTATTCACAGACTTCCTACGCACGTTGGCCATAATACGCCTGGAAAATCCGTCACGTGGTGTCAAACGTTCAAACAATGAGACAACGAAGAAAAAACACACTGGATGGAATAGTCGATATAGTTAAGGTACGGACTACGCTTACAGCAATCACATTGATATTTAATTCTTAATTTTTCTCATTAGGAGGATGATGTTACTGTGGTCGCCAATACACCAGTGCTTCGCGTGAAGCTAACACCTAAAGGATGTGACGAAGGTACAATTGCCTGGAAGGAATGCTCTATCAAGTTGGCGTTGGATTTAGTGAATTTCTTCCGCGTTTCATGCGAGACCTTTCACGTTTTCAACTGTGATGTAAGGCCCGAGAACAAACAATTTTATTCCTTTATTTTTGCTCCTGTTATGAAAATTGGATCGTTGTCCAAATAGAAATACACTAGAACTCCAATGGCGCTGCAGTCACTTTTCTCATTTAATTATTTTAATAACGTTAATTGCAATAATTCACTTTTTTTAGTGACCATCTTGTAGATGACCTTTTGTTTTGGTAAACAAATTTAACTTGACACTTCTAGTACCGCTGCTGACGCTGTAAGGCCGTGGCAAACTAGATGTTAGTCACACGAACATCCGCGACATTGAACTTCTGTGGCTAGTTATTCTACTGTTGTCCACCACAGGAGAAAAATTTTACCGGTCAATAGATTTGAAGATCTAAAACTGCATACACAGATAAAAACAGTGAGATTGACACGTCATGTAAACTTCATTTTAGTCATGTAAACTTAATGTTATGATGGATTACATGATATATAATGTAAATTTGTGTTATATGTCATGTAAACTCTCAGAGTCATGCTGAATTACATGACATATAATGGAAGTTTACGTGATATTTCATGAACTTTACATGATATGTCATGTAAACTTCTGTGATATCCCACGCTCCAATTATGTGCATCATATGTCACAGAATTTTACACTCTTTTTTCGATCTGTGTATGAAATTAATGCGATGCTTTCGCAATTATAGCTGCTATTGCAATCACTCATTCTTTCGATTTTAAACATTTGTTTTTAAGAAAAAAAATATTAGTAACTAAGCAAAAACATAACTGCAACAAAGAAAATTATTATCATAAAAAATGTATACAGAAAAACTAACGATAGAAAAAACGTTTAAAGTTCCTAAGAAAACTGATTGAGAATCCTACTCAGCTATCCTACAATCCGAAGAGTACATCATAGAAAGTCACATCAAGTCCATAACACAATTAGAAGATGCGTCCAAATCCATTAAAAACAAAATCCTTAACGCCTACCAAGAGAGCAGTCCAACTAAATCAATTAGTTCGAGTAGAGGCGTTCCATGGTGGAATAAAACTCTTGAGAAGCTTAGGAAAACTGCGCGTAGGGAATTCAACCGTGCCAAGCGAACCGGCGATTGGAGCCTATACAGAAAGGCCCTGACGAACTACAACAAAGAAATAAGGTCAGCCAAATGGAAATCGTGGATTCTAATGAGTGAAAGCATAGAGAATACACCCGTAGTGGCCAGACTCCAAAAAACTCTTTCAATAGACCACTCCAATGGTGTGGGTAGCCTCCAGAAGACGGATGGTTCGCTCACTGTAAATCCTAGCGATACACTGAGCGAATTGTTAAAGATCCACTTCCCTGAGTCGAGCATCGGCGACCAAGGCACTGGAATTGCTGTCTCAGATCCACAAGAGATCCAATCATGGGTTTCTGGATCTAAAAAAGACGCAATAAAGGTTGCAAAGGAAGCTTTCACTCTGGCCAGGGTTGAGAGGGCTGTGAAATCTTTCGAGCCATTTAAGTCTCTTGGCATGGATGGAATATTCCCAGCGTTGATCCAAAAAGAGGAAAACACACTGGTTCCACCCTTGGTTGAGATTTTTAGGGCGAGTCTGATTTTGGGGCATATACCTAACGATTGGCGTCAAATCCGGGCTATCTTCCTTCCGAAGGCAGGAAAGAGAGATAAAACCATGGGCGTAGCCAGAGGGGAACCGTGCCCCCCCCCCTGGCCACAATATTTTTTTTTATTCGAGCCAACTCATATATTATCAATAACTAGCTGTCCCGGAAAACTTTGTAGGGGGATTAGGGGCACAATGGACACCGATGTTTTTGCCGAAACCATTGATACATATTTATGTAAAACTTTTAATGCATAACATGCATGTGTATATCGTGTGGCAGGCACGAAGATACTCTATGCCCAAGGAAGTCAAGGAAATTTCCTTTACGAAAAGATCCTGGACCGACCGGGAATCGAACCCGTCACCCTCAGCATGGTCATGCTGAATACCCGTGCGTTTACCGCCTCGGCTATATGGGCCTCTGATTTTCATATGGTGAAATTCTTTTAATTTAGAAGCAGCTGCAAATAAGGTATTACGAGTGTTGGAGTGTGTCCACCATAAAAACAAGTGAATTGTTAGCTTATCTACATGTATACGGAGATTTGGCAATGGATGAAGTATTTTATTTTTGATCAGAATTTACTAAAACAGCAATTTTAATGCTGTAGTCGATTCGGGGCGAAATGAACGCGCATTGCATACTGTTAGGCGTTTTAGAGAGTTTGTAAAATATCATTCCGATTAGTTTTGCCTAAAATTTATTTTCTTAACTTTGATGTTATGTAAACTCGTCGAAGATGGAGTATTATAACTGTGGCATTGGTCTCCGTAGGCATATTACTTAACTGATCAATGTAATCAAAAAATTAGCATAAAATATGTAGGGTTGTCCATTTCGCCCCGTACCTTTCCTGCCAGCTCTAAAAACACACGATTTAAAATTCGATATTTCTCACAATAAACACATTTTACCTACTGTCAATGATTGAAATACGTAGGAAACAAGCTAAAGTTGTAAGCTAACTGATAATATGTTAAGTTTTTCATCGTTATACAGGTCTAACATACTCATTTGCTTAGGGTATCCATAATGCCCTTAATCCCCCTATAGCTATTTTTGTGGTGGGTTGACAGATTTTGAGCTCATTTTTACACCGCACTCTAGATTGGTTTCATTTCGATCGTGTAGATTTTCTTCTCCGGTCATAAAAAATCAGTACTTTCTAAATTTTCTTATTTTTTAGTTCATTTTCATAACTTTTTTTTACATATAAACACAGACACCATGAATACGAACCAAACAAAGCAAGAGTCATCCTGATCGGTTCAGCCGTTCGTGAGTTTTGTAGCCTCAAAGGGACTTCAAACTCATTTTTATATACACAGATTGAGAGTTCCAGAAAAAAAATATCTCAAAAAATAATCTATTCTAATAATTAAGGTTTTTATCCAGACTTTCCAAACCTTTTTTGCTCGAGAATCATAGGGAATTTTGCCAAGTATTTCCCCAAGAGAACCACTTCAATCTTATCATAGAATTTTAACAACTAACAAGCTTGGTTAAATGGCTAAATTTTGTGATGCTTATACAAAAACAGCAAGCCAAATTTTCCAGATATGCCGGAACCAGTTCCGGTAGGGTAAAGAAGGACTTTGTAGAACCCTTGGTAGAACCATATGCTGCTATGCTATATGCTATATGTATATAGAGCGCAGTTATGTGCAACTGCTACACGAATTTCACTAGTATTCAATTCAAACAAACATCATGATAAGAGCAAAAAATCTGGGATTTCTTTACGGATTCTTTCAAGGACATCTTCAGAAATTTCTTTAGGCATTTATTAAAAACTTCTCCAGGGATTGTTTCAGAAATTCCTCAACGGACTTCTCCAGAAGTTTCTTTTTCGTGAATTCTTCCATGGGTATCTTGAAGGATTCCGATAGTGATTGTTTTAGAGTTTGTTCCAAGAAATGCTTCAAGAATTCCTCCCACGATTCCTTCAAAAAATTTTACAGATGCTTCTGCAAGAATGCATCGACGAATTCCTCCAGGATTTTTTTCATAGCTTCCTTCAGTGATTCCATCATGAATTGCTCCAGAGAATTTTTCAAGAATTCCTCTATGCCGTAGAGTCTATGGGTTTCACTAGACATTACTCCGGGAATTTCTCCTGGGATATCTTTAGAGGTTCCTCCAGTGAATGTTCCAGTGGTTTTTTCGAGGATTCCCCCAGGAATTTCTCCAGGGATTCCCTAATGAATGCCAAAAGAAATTCTTTTGGGAATTTCTGCAAGCATTCTTTCAGAGATTTTTTCAGCGATTTCTCCATATAGAATTCCACTAGAGATTGCTTCAATAATTCAATCTGGAATAATTCGAAATATTTCAGTTGCAATATCTTCCAGAAACCCTTACAGGAAATTTTTCCATGAAACATTGTATAAAACACTGTTTTAGGAGTCCATCCAAAGATTCCAAGAACAAGTCGTTCAATAATTATTGCAGACCTTGATTGCTTCATATTTTTATTGCCTACAGAAATTCTTCCAGGAATTTGTTAAGTAAGCTTTCCTGGGATTTACTGAGGAATTCCTCATGGGACTGCTTCCAGGATTCAGGAACTCTTGCAGGAACTGCTTCCCTCAGGAACTGCTACAGGGATTCCTCAAGGAGTTCCTCCACGAACTCTTCTTTGAATTCCTTCAGGATCTCTCAAAGGATTTCATCTGAAATTTCTTCAGGAATTCTTTCTGGGAATTCTCCAGTAATTTCTAAAGAGATTCTTCCAGGAATTATTCCTCTGGGAATTACTGCATCCAGGAATTCCTTCAGAAATGCCTCTAGGGATTCCTCCAGGAATTCATCTAGATATTTCTCCAGGAGTAATTCTCGGGACTCCTTCGTTAATCCCTACAGGCATTCCTCTAGGATATCCTCCAGGGATATCTCCAAGAATTCCTGAAGGGCTTAACTCGGGAATTGCTTCTGTGGTTCTTTCTCGAACAATTCATTTTGAAAATTCCCCCAAAGATTTTCCCAGGAACTCTAGTTAAGATTTCTTCAGGAATTGCTCCTTGTTTGCATTAAGGATTTCCTCCAGGAATTAATTCAGTTCTTCCTCCAGGAACTGTTTAGGGATTCCCTTACTAATTCCTCTTGAAATTGCTTCCGGAGTTCCTTCTGGAGTTTCTTCAGGAAATCTTCTAAGGATTCATCCAAAATTTCTCCAAAAATTCCATCTGCGATTACTTCAGGAATTATACCTGGTGGTATTCTTCTACGAATTGTACGAATTGTAGGAATAATTTTAGAATTTTTTTCCAAGAATTTCTCTGGGAATTCCTGCAGGGATTTCTTCAAATATTCCTCCAGAAATTCATCTAGACATTCCTCCAGAAATTCCGCCAGAAATTCCTCTAGATATTTCTCCAGGAGTTCCTCTGAAGACTCCTTCAGGAATTTTCACAGGCATTCCTCTAGGATATCCTCCATGGATCCCTCCAAGAATTCCTACATTTTTTTTCAGCGATTCTTTCAAGAAATCCTGTAAGGATTCCTCAATGCATCCTTCATGAATTCCTCCAGAGATTCCTCCAGAAATTGCTTTCGGGATTGTTCCTAGAATTCCACCTGGAACACCTGGAACGGGATTGTTCCTAGAATTCCACCCAAGTAACACACTTGTCACCGAAGAGTCACGGCGGCGCAGGTTTATGTTGCGCAGAAGTTACTGTGACTTACTTCTAACAAATAAACACTTACTTGCTAGAAGTAAGTCACAGTAACTTTTGCGCAACATAAACCTGCGCCGCCGTGACTCTTCGGTGGCAAGTGTGTTGCTTGGGCACCTGGAGACTCGTACAAGAATTCCTCTAAAGATTTCTCCAGGAATTACTTCAGAGAATCATCCAAGGGCTCCGTCAGTTATTATCCTAGGCTTTCTTCCGAAAATTTTTTCAGGAATTCTTCCAGGGATTCCTCCTTGGATTCTTGCAGGGATTTCTCTAGGATTTTTTTCAGCGATTGCTCCAGGAATTCCACCAGATTGGAAATGCTTCAGTAATCCCTAATAAATTATGTCAGCAGTTCATCCAGGATTTTCTCTAGGAATACATTTTGTATTTTTTTCAGGAATTCTTCCAATAATTCATCCAGATCTTCCTCAAGGAATTCCTGGAAGGATTCCTCCATGAATATCGCTAAAAAATCCTTAGGGATTTTCCTTAGGATTTCTCCATGAGTTTCTCCAATGATTTCCCAGGGATTCCTTCAGAAATTTCTTTGAGGATTTCTCCAGGAATTCCTGCAGAAATTTCTCTAAAAATTCTTCCAGGAATTTCTCAGGGGATTTTTTCAGAAATTTCTTTCAGGGTTCCTCTAGAGTTTCCTCCAGAATTTTTTTCAGAAATTGTTGTAAGAATTCCTCCAGGAATTCCTTCAAGGATCTCTCCAGCAATTCTCAAAGGCATTCTCCCAAGAATTTCTTCAGGAATTTCTCTAGGAATTTATCCAGGAATTGCTCCTGGACATTCTTCAGAAAATATGGCAGCCACTCCAGGATTTACTTTTTCTGGGGATTTTTTTTTTTCAGAAATTCTTCCAGGAAATTCTCCAAGAATATCCTCAGACATTTTTCAGGGCTTCCTCCTGGCCTCCAGGAATTTCTTCTGAGATTCCTTCATGAATTGCTTCTGGTATTTATCCAGGAATTACTTCACGATTTTTTTCAGGGATTTTCCCAGCGATTCCTCCAGGAAATCCTCAGGGGATATTTCAGGAAATTCTCCAGGAATACCTTCAGGAACGTTTTAGTAAATTTCCCTGGATATTCATCTAAAAATTCATCCAGTAATTTTTCCAAACATTTCTCTTGAGATTCCACCAGGAATTACCTCATGGATTTCTCCAGCAATTCCCACAGCCATTGCTCCAGAATTAATTCAAGGAATTTCTTCAGAAACTCCTCCAGGAATTACCCCAGGATTTTTTCAGGAATTCCTTCAAATATTTCTCTAGGAACTGCTCCCTGACATCCTTGAGAAATTATGTCAGCAATTCCTCTAGGGATTCCTCCAGGTATTTCTCAGGAATTTCTCCTGAGATTCCATCTGAAATAGCTTCAGGGATTCCTCCAGAAATTTATCCAGGGATTTTCCTAAGGATTCTTCCAGGATATCCCTCAACGATTCCTCCAGGAAATCCCCCAGAAGTTCTTCAGAAATTCTTCCAGGAAATTCTCCAGGAATATTTCCAGGATTTTTTCAGGGATTTCTCCAGGTATTCCTCCAGGAATTTTTCAGTGATTCCATCAGGGATTTCTCCACAAATTTCTTCAAGGATTACCCCAGGGATTCTTTCAGGAATTCCTTCGGGAATTTCCCAAGGGTTTTTTTTTTCAGAAATAGAAAAATAATAGCAAAAGCAATCTCCCAGAATCCCTCTAGAGATTTCTTCAAAAATTCATCCAGTAATTCTTTCAAGATTTTTTTAGAGATTCCTCAAGCAATTCCCACAGGAATACCTCTAGGAATTCCTCCAGGCCTTTCTCCAGGATTTTATCCAGGAATTTCTCCAGGAACTTCTCCAGGAATTCCTCCAGGAAATACCCCAGGAATTTCTTCAGGATTTCCTCCGGGAATTGCTTCTGGACATCCTTCAGACATTATATCAGCAATTCCTTCAAGAAATCCGCTAGGGATTTCTTCAGAGATTCTTCCAGAAAATTCTCCACGAATACTTTCAGGATTTTTTTAGGGATTCTTCCAGACATGGATAGATTCCCCCACGTATATCTCCAGGGATATTTCCGGAAATTCCTCCAGAAATTCCTCCAAGAGTTCTTCCAGGAAATCCTCCTGGAATTTCTCAAGAGATTTTTTTCAGAAATTTATTCAGCAATTCCTTCCAGAATTCCTCTGGAGATTGCTTCAGAAATTCTTCCAAGGATTGCTCCATAAATTCATTCAAGAAATTGTTCCAGGAATTCCGGCTGGGTCTTATCCAAGTATTCCTCCAGGAATTACGCCCGGAATTTGTTCAGAAGTTTCTCCAGGCATTTTTCCTGGATTCTCGCTAAAGATTTTCCCAGTAATTGCTACAAGGATTCCTCCAGGAATCTCTTCTGAGATTTCTCCAACAATTCCCCCAAAGCATCCTCCAGAAATCAATGTGATTTCTTCAGAAATTCCTCTCAGGTTCTCTTTAAAAATTCGTTCAGGAGTTTCTTCAAAAAATTCGGAAATCCTTGAAACATCTTTTCCGGGTTGTACCCAAGAATTTTATCAGGATTACGTGATGTTTTTCCTAAATTATTTCAAGAATTTGTGGAGGAATTCCTCCAGCGAATAATATTGGAAGATAATTCAAATGAAATACATACAGGACTCAGGAAATTCTAGTTTAGTCTTAAAAAAAGTTGGTTATTTTCAAAAGATTTCAGCTATAATTTCTTAAGAATATTTTGTATACTATTTTGTTAATAAATCAGAGCAAAATAATGCACGAGTGAATAAAAATCCCTAATCCTCCAGAAATTGGTCACCGCTACCAGCATGACGTTGATTTGTGTTGATCAGGCGAGCTTTTCTTAACATATTGAATAAAATACAGCAGTGCGAGAGCTGAAGGATTAAATAATGCTTTAAGAATATAATGTTTATATGTTCAATTTCATCGTGCTGCGTTTAGGGGCTGTCCATAAACCACGTGGTCATTTTTTTGGGACTTTTCAACACCACCCCCCCCCCCCCCCCCGCGTGGTCATTAGTCCATACATTTTTTTTTATTTGTCCATACAAAATGGTCATTGGCCGAACCCCCCCCCCCCTCATGACCACGTGGTTTATGGACAGCCCCTTAGTTATAAAAGCTAGTAGGTACAAATTTGCTAAGGGTGCTTGCCAACCCCCCTTACCCGAAAAGCTGGCTATGCCCTTGGATAAAACCAACCCCAGGCCGCTAAGTTTATCCTCTGTTATGCTCAAAGTTATGGAAAAGGTACTATGCGAGTACATAAATCAAAAATTTATGAAAGCAATGCCTTTGTCAAAAACCAATTCGGTTATCCAAGTGGAAAATCTACGATCTCGGCACTACATACGGTAGTTCAAAAGATCGAAAAAACACTCAATGCAAAAGAAATTGCTCTTGTAGCATTTCTTGATATTGAGGGCGCATTCGATAACGCTTCTTATTCGTCTATAGGGTCAGCAATGTTGAGGAGAAATTTTGACCCATGCATTGTTACCTGGCTACATGCTATGCTAGCTAATCGAAAAATCTCCTCTGAGCTTAGCGGTTCATACATTACTGTTAAAGCAACATAAAAAACTTCAAGTCGTGTGCGGACTAGCTTAACGATTTTTTAAGATTTTTTATTTTATTTCGCAGGGTTTCATTTGGATCCATTTGCAGTCATTTGTGATTGTGACTATGCGGTTTTGTGTATTTGAAATTTTGCAAAAATCGACACGGCCTATTGTCACAGTTATACTTACATAGCCAAAATTCCTCGCATCCTGAATGAACTCTCGAACGACTTCACTTTCACTGGTTGAACTACTGCACTGTTTGATGGGAGAGTTGTTCTTGCCGGTTTTATATGTTTGTGGCAGATCGGAAGTACAGGGTATCATTAGGGTGGTGCAATATTTAGGCTTTATGGTTCATCGCGTAAAAAATGTGGGTAGTTTATGATGTTTGTTACGGATGAAATTTATTATTGGTCGTTTAAAAACGGTGCTGACTTCCGAGTATTTCCTCTTTTCCTCAATGACTGTAACAACGTGGCCAACGACGCTTGACAAAGCTGAGAATTCTTGAAGGCATCCATTGTAAATGGTAGTTGATTCCCACACTCCGTTCATCTAACTAAGCTGCCCACATTCTATGGCGAAGCCATCGTCTTCCTTTAGATTTGACGCTTATTACTACCCCCTTCTGTTGGCGATGTTTTGTGAAACCACGTTTTGTGCAACATGTTCACCAGAAACGCTGAAAATTGTTCATAGATACCGTTCAAAGTGGATCGTCTGTCTAAAATCTGTGTCATATCTATAATTACAGCCTTTAATATTGGTATACAAACTACCATTTCCAATGTGGTGTTCATTGTAAAAATATACTCGTTAAGCTCACACAATTGAGAAAAACAAACAAACCTGACACTTATTTAGCGTACTGACTTGAATCACATCGAGTTTTTCTACTTTCTTCTGCATCTGTAAAGTTATTACAAATATATTCAAAAAACTGGATGTTCTTTTAGGATTTTAGTTTTTCATCCACGTGCGGTCCACCCTACGGCAAGCGATAATTCATCGGTGAGAAACGCTCGTTGCTATGACCGCACAATGGGATCAATTCAAAGTTCAAAATTGAAATCATTTCAAAACTTCACTACTATTAAGTCAGTACATGCTTTCATTTTTGTAAACCTAACCCACCGTTCGTAAAGGGAATTTTCGGAACTTTATCTCAACCCTAATGTGCAAACACATGGCATTGCAGCAAAGCAGTCGCAAGCACAAAACAAGGCTACCGTAAAATGGGGTGCCTTTGTTCAGCAGAACCTTGCTCATAAAATGTTAAAACCACCATTTTCAATGAGTCTGTTTCCGATCACGATTATTTATTTCGTCAACTGCTCATGTAGGAGAATTGTGGGTAAAATGTACAGGGTGGTGTTTTACAGCATTTAGGCTACTTTTGCATATTTTAATGATTGGGTTCTATGCAACAACATAAATTATTGTACTTCTGCTGTTATTGGACATAAAAATTAACTAAACCACTTTAAAATGAGGAAAATAGCGAAAATCATTCAAACAATATGGTCTGATGTAAAACTGAGCTAATCGTAATTAAGGTCAATGCGTCCATTATTCACAAATTTCTACATGAGTGATACCATATTCTAATAGTTTACTCCTTAAACAAAATATTTAGTGAAGAAAAAAAAAATAGTTTTTGTTTTTTAATAAAATTTTAGAAGAATCTTTAAAACAAACAGTGCTTGGGGGTAAAATGAACAGTTGGTTCAAACTTTATATAATATTTACAAGAATTCGTTCAAACTCGGTATATTGAGAACTCTAATGTATATCGTTACATAACTAGAGTAAAAAGTTAAGAAAACATCTTACTTCAATAAAATAAGATTGTTATTAGAAAATCCGCTCGTTTTAGTACACTTTTTTCAAATAATAATTTCAGTACATTGCAAACTTTATATAAGAAGTTTCAAAATCGTAGCAAATACAATTTACATCAAATTTACTGACATGCGGTTGAAAATATCGAAATTACACGTTTAAATTAACTTTTAAATTTGTGTTCATTTTACCCCTATCGTATGTTCATTTAACCCTCACTGTTTTTCGCTACTCGGTTTTCTAGCATTTTTTGGAATCGAAAAAAAAATTACGAAAACTGTAGTTTTGAACATTTATTTCTTCTAGAATGTTTAGAACATAATACCCTCTACGATATTACATGGTAAAAAAGAAAGATTTTAACATATTTCCATTGAAAACGACGCCAAACGCTTAGGGTGTTAATTTTACCCCCATTTCCCCTATAGATACGAGAAGCTTTGGAGCTCATAGGAATCGGGTTTCATGGCTGTTTAAATGAATAGATTATTCTTTACTGCTTTTGGTATCGCTGTAAGTTACATTTTCAAAATTCCACGTTTGACATTTTTTTCTGTTCGGGTGAGTCACTGCGACCAGTATTTAGATCTTTTGTGGTAATACCCGTATCCTTAGTATTTAGTGCATGTCGTACTACTTCATTGTCATTGAGAGGCAATGAAGTATCAATTTCTGTACAGTTCTTGTTTTGTTACCTCAGATATTCAAGAAATCGAATGCGATGAAAAGGTTCCGTTTTCATAGAGATTTAAATCCCAGTGGAAGTGGGCCCTAATCAAACACATTCGATTTGATTTCTGAGAAAAACAAAACGGTGGTAATGATATTTATACATGCATCGGAACTCTAGCCCCATCCATGTCTTGCTTCTAGTTAAGTCTCAAGACAACAAAGAAAAACCCGGGACTTTAGGCTAGTTGCAAAACTATGTCAAATTTGTAACCTAATCGCTTGGATTCGGGTTGAAAGTATCCGCGATCCACGTGTCTTGTAACCCGTAGCTAGTGACTTAAGCGCCACCTTCAATAGAAGGGCCACTAGCACTGTTTATGTCCGGCCAAAGACTCTTCTCTGAGGGCAGGTTGAGGTTCCCAATCACCGTAAATTCACTTAATCTCCCTTTCCAAACCCAACCAATCTAAAATACTATAAAATCATCGCACTTCATATAAAAAAACTCGAGCACTGATGGAGACGCATGATTACTTAAAATGATTGAAAAAATTATATTTACAAAAACCCTAATTAATCCACCTAGCGGTGATGGCGCCTTCCTCGTGCCTTCGAAAACACATTTCAACAAAACTCAAGTGACATGTAGATGAATATCGCACTTTCATACGTCCGAGGCGAACCAGCCTAGGGCTGAAAGCCTAGTAAATAAATCTAATAATAATAAACTTTCATACGTTAAACAAAAATCCATTACATGGCACCAGAAAACATATCGTTTATGTAGCTTTGATGTTTGCGCCTATATGTCTTAAGGACATATATGAGCGAATCCAAAGATGGCCGTCACAATGGCTGCCTTGCAAATACCGAAAGCACTGATCTCGTCATCTAAACAACAAACAGAGCTGAAAAAGCAATGAGTAGCCTTGCTCACTCGTGACAAACATTGAGAAGAATTTTCGTTTTCGAGCGTTTTGTGGATGACGAGATCGGTGCTCTCAAAAATGCGAGTCAAAAATGCACCTGGACGCTCTCCTATTCCACCATAACAAAAAGCCGCTATCTTGAACTTTGAGCCACAATTTTGGATTTAAGTCCGCCATCTTGACTATTCTGGTCTTTATTTTTAGACTCCACATTTCTTCCCCACACCAGATATACCCATATTGCATGGTTTTAGAGCCCAGAACTCCATTGAACAGCCACCATCTGGTCACCATTTTTTGGAGTCAACAATTCGTCCCTATTTTAAATAAACCCATATTACATGCAGTTAGGGTCTGCTTTAAACTGGAAAACTGCTTTAAACAGCCACCGACTTGAATTTGGAACCGCCATTTTGGATTTTAGATCGCCCTCTTGGAAATTGTGGTCGCCATTTTTGGACTCCGGATATCTTCCTTATACCAAATATACCCATTTTTCATAGTTTTAGGGCCTAAAACTCCATTAAACAGCCTCCATCTTGATTTGAAGCCGCCATTTTGAATTTTAGACCGCTTTCTTGGATATTAAGGTTGCCATGTTTGAACTCTGTACATTTTACTCATACAAAGTATACCCTTCTTGCATAGTTTTAGGGCCTAAAACTCCGTTATACAGCCACCATCTTGAATTTAGAGCCACCATTTTGCATTTTAGACTGCTATCTTGGATATTCAGGTTGCCATTTTTGGACTCCGGACACCTTCTCCATACAAATTATAACCATATTGCATGGTTTTAGAGTCAAAAACTTCACTTTACAACCACCATCTTGAATTTGGAGCCGCCATCTTGGATGTTCAGGTCACCATGTTTGGACTCCGGACATCTTGCTCATACAAAATATACTCTTATTGCATGGTTTTAGAGCCAAAAACTCCACTAAACAACCGCCATCTTGAATCTGGAGCCGCCATCTTGGATTTTAGACCGCCATACCAAATTTACCCAACTTGTATGGTTTTAGGTTCTAAAACTTCTTTAAACAGCCTCCATCTTAAATTTGAAGCCGCCAGCTTGAATTTAAGAACGCCATCTTGAATGTTCATGTCGCCATTTATAAACACCGGACATCTACCCCGTATACGGTGTATACAAAATATACCCTTATTGCATGGTTTAGGGCCTAAAACTCCGTTGTACAGCCGCCATATTGAATTTGGAGCCGCCATATTGAATTTTAGACCACCATCTTGGATACTCAGATCGCCATTTATGGTCTCCAGACATCTTCCCCATACAAAATATACCCATATTGCATGGTTTTAGGTTCAAAAACTCCATTAAACAGCCGCCATCTTAAATTTGGAGCCGCAATCTTGAATTTTAGACCACCATCTTGGATACTCAGATCGCCATTTATGGACTCCAGACATCTTCCCCATACAAAATACACGCATGTTACATGGTTTTAGTGCCTAAAACTCCATTAAACAGCCGCCATCTTGAATTGGAGGCGACATCTTGGATTTTAGACCGCCATCTTGGGTATTTTGGTCGCCATTATTGGACTCCAAACATCTTCCCCATACAAAATATACCCATATTGCATGGTTTAGGGCTTAAAACTCCATTATACAGCCGCCATCTTGAATTTGGAGCCGCCATTTTAGATTTTAAACCGCCATCTTGAATTTTTGACCGACATCGTAGAATTTTCGGTCTCCTGTGTTAATATCCACACAAAATTTGTCAACCATGCTGAAGGTTACAAAAATCGCCGCAGTTTGATGTGTCGCATGATGGGGCTTGGTCGGGGACTTGGTTCAGCTTTATATGTGGCCAGTTCTACCGCTGCTGGTCCAGATCACTCAAATGGCCATATCTCCGGAACGCCTTGACCAATCCCGACCATTTTTAATAGCAAACAATGCGGTAAAATTCCGGTTCGGTTCGTGCTATAATCCGAAAAATCGGCCAATGGGAAGTGCCTTAAAAGTGAGTGACCTTTTTGTACACAGACATACATACACACATACACACATACGCACATACAGACATCATCTCAATTCGTCAAACTGAGTTGATTGGTATATGTGACTTGACCATCCGAGCCTTCTATCGAAAATTCGTTGTTTGAGTGATCATATAGCCTTTCAGTACACTTTGGTGTACGAGAAAGGCAAAAAAGGATTAATTCAGGCAATTGAAAGAAATTCAACTTGAAAACTTAATTCTAAAACGCTTCCCAAGGAAAATAAAGGAAAACTAAAGAGAATTCAAGTTCAATTATTAAAATTTAATTCGCGAAAAAGTGTGAAAGCAAAAACTAGGAACTAAGGTATTTAACTACTACGTGTATTTACAATATTTTACAAATTCCCCCAACTTTTTCAGAGCTCATTCTTTTTCGAGTACACAAATTAAAACGGGCTTACTTGCTGGCCAGCTGGCTGTGGTTTCCAACGAAGGATGCCTTCACGTGGCGTCGACGCACTTCAGTTCATCGGAGCGGTTCGAGAATCGTCTTATCTTAAGAGGCCGCACAGCAGATTCTTCGGGAAAATTGTCCCGGAATCGTGGGTGGTGGACAACTGAGACACAGACACGTTTAATGCTTCCAGTGAACTATTTGTTCTTTGAAGGAAGCACGACACTAGGCAACGGACTAGCATGCAACGCCCAGTGGCAAAGCCAAAAACTTTTCCGGACAGCTGCGGCGGGAATCGAACCCGCGCTCCTTAGCACGATGCGACTAAAGGCTTGGTGACCTTAGCCGCACGACCACGAAGCCACACACACACACACACACACACACACACACACACACACACACACACACACACACACACACACACACACACACACACACACACACACACACACACACACACACACACACACACACACACACACACACACACACACACACACACACACACACACACACACACACACACACACACACACACACACACACACACACACACACACACACACACACACACACACAGCGAGCGACCGTGGTGAACTGATAGTTTTGGACTAACAGGAGCCGAAGTAAGTCGCTTAATGGCGAAAAAACGTAGAAGATTAACAAATTGCAAATTAACAAATTAACAAATTGTAATGTGCACTGACTGGAGTTGAAGTGTCGCTGAATGGCGACAAAAGTAGGAAAATAACAAATTCACTAACATGAGCTAAATGGCTCAGCACGACGCATGTTGCACGCTGATCGGTGAAACGCTAGAAATTAAACAAATTAATAGCAAGAGCTAAATGGCTCAGCATGAAGGTAGCGAAAGAGCTTAGGAAAGTATAACAACAAAAGCGTAGAATAACAAATTGGTGATGGTGCACAAGGCACAAAACGCCTCCCCTCCGAAGAAATACTGCATGGTGGTACCGGAGGGGAATTTAAGGTGGAGGTGAACTAGGAGAGTGTTTTTAGTGGGTAGGCGCACATTCGAATCCCACACAGCGTCTTTAGAAGATTTTTGGACTCCTAGAATAAAAAAAAAAAAAAAAAAACACACACACACACACACACACACACACACACACACACACACACACACACACACACACACACACACACACACACACACACACACACACACACACACACACACACACACAACTGCTTGCCAGTTAGCGACGACCGAGCGTGGGACGGCCACGTACTTTGGGCCCCAGACAAACACCCACGTTGAATGGGTTTAGCCATCTATTCAACGCATACAATTTAAGCCCAAGCACTCATCACTATTTCAATAAACAATCACCTTTAAGTAGGGGTGGTGGGGGTAAAGTGGACAACCTAAGCATTTTGGTCGTTTCCCGCGGAAATGAGGCAAAATCCATCTGCTTTTCCGAGTAACATGGAAGATAATGATACACTCTAGAAATCTTGTAAGGGGTTGCATTTAAAAAATATTGTTTTCTTTGATTATTTTCTCCACCAAATCGTGCATCTAAATAGCGTGAAAAAAATTGGTGGGGGTAAAATGGACAATCGATGGGGTAAAATGAACAAGTCGTTAAAAGTTATATAACAGCATATTGTTTCTATGTTTTTAAATACAAACTATCAAATTTCATACGATACCTTTATTTTGTTGTTTTCAAACTTTTAATACAAACTTCGAAACACACTTAAATAATTATTGTAAAAATAGTGTAAAAAACAAGCACTATTTTGGATGAAAATTATATTTTGTTGATATAAAATATTTTTTTTTAATTTTTTACTTCAACTATCTCACGATAGGTATGACGGCTGATGATTCTGAAGTTTTCGAAAAAAAAATATGAAATTTTGCTGAAATTTGAATCGATTGTCCATTTTACCCCCACGGTCTGATTTTGTTAAAATTATTTCCAAAACTTGTTTTTTAATAAAACTTATTTTTTTTTTGGTCAAATATATTCTTCTACGTGGACTTTATTGGTTTAGGGTGTAAAACTTGTAATAATTTGAAAATAACTTACGAGAAAACCTTAGCAATTATAAGCAGATTTTACATCATTTCCGGTTTTTCACGTGATTTTTCAAGTTTTTGTCATCTTGAAGAGGTTTATTTGATTTTATTGTTCATGATCAGCAAAAGTATAATCATTCATTCTTAGGCATAAGATTCAATCGTTGAAACATTTTGAAAAACAATAAAAGCCATGAAACTGTACCCTGTCCACTTTACCCCCACCACCCCTACGGCCGATTTTATTTCACACTTTCTTTGACTTTATTGAACCACTTCCGAATAAACTATTCAAAAAATCAGCTTTGGGAAAACAATTAGGATTAAAATTAATTAACACTTAACATTAAGTTCAACTCACTTCACCGTTTTAACATTCAACAATTAACACTTTTACGTTTTCAAATCAACCACCTTGAACAACGGTTTCCACCAGAGTAAAGAGAGTTTGATATGAGTGCCCCAACCCCTTTTATAGGTTCAGCCCACTGATCAGTACACGGAAAAACAGATTACCTGAAAAATAAGTTAAAAGAACGCAAAAATAAGTAAACCGCTTGAACTTTTTACCCAGCAGTGGGTTGTTTCCTCGCTCTCCCGCTCGCAATGTTGTCAAAAACAAAGCGAGAAGCAGCTACCTAGCCGATAATGTCCGTGCGAGAAGCCAAATTTGGGTTTTTTGTCGTTTACCTAAAAGTGGGTTTATTTCAACCCACTAGGGTACTTCGAAAGTCAACGCTAGGTAGAAAGAACTTTGCGATGGGTTGCAATTTTTTGCCGGGATCAAACGGAAACTACCCACTCAGAGCTTTAACGCGGTATAGCCAAATTTGGGTTCTCGCACGGATGAGCCGATATGAGTGAAAAGAACCTATGTTTGGGTTGATTTCTGGTTCCGTGTACTGTCTACTTTCCTGATTTCTGATTGGTTCAAATATGGTTTCCGGTTTTTCTTTTGAAGTTTATAGTGAATTTTGATTGGCTGGAAAAAGGGTTTCCAGTTTCGGGTTGTCTTTCCATAGTCTAGCACTTCTTCTCGAATTTCCAAATTATTCGAGTACAATTACTGGCATCACTGTCATATTGGCTTGTTGCAATCTCACCGTCGCGGTTTTTTAATTCGTTTTTCGATTTGTTGCCTTTGTCCCAAATTATTGTGCACCTTTGTTTCGTATTTGTTAATGTGTTTAGTCGCGTGTTACAGTGAGTGTCAATTGATTTATTATCAATAGTGCCCATATCACAGCACTAAACATTTCTCCGGTACAACAACATTATCCCGTTCTGCTACCTCAACGCCCCTCGCCCTATACGACCGTACCGCCGCTTGCGTAAGAATTTCTTGCATACGACTCGTCGACCTCCACTACTGCATACCCGCAGGCGAATCTCAAAGTGAATTCACCACCGCTGCGCGCAATTAAGTATGCCTTCGATCTGCAACTCTTGTGCCACAGAAATCACCGACGCGCATGTTACATGCCGTGGTTTTTGCAAAGAAAAGTTTCATCCTGCTTGCTGCAGCATCGACTCGCCTGCTTTCACTGAGGTGATGACAAATGACCAGGTGTTTTGGATGTGCAAGGCGTGCTCAATTCTAATGAATGACATCCGTATGAGAGATTCTCTTCGCGTGGCTTATGAATCGGGTCAAAAGAGTGTGCTTACTGCTCACAATGAAATCGTCGCAAGCTTGAAGCAGGAGATATTGATGGAATTGAAAAACGAAATAAATTCGAATTTTTCGAAGCTCATCAATTCCAGCTCTATGACCCCTAGATCATCGAAGTTTTCTGCTTCGGCTGTCATCTCTACTAGACGCCGTCGACTGTTTGGAAAGTCTGATAGACCGCAGCCGCCAGCCGCCTTGCCCGGAACGTCAGATTCTCTGTCACCATCTTTCGATAATTTTGCTGTAAGACCACCCAGTCAAAAATTCTGGCTCTATCTCTCCCGCATTTCCCGCGATGTGACTACGGAACAAGTGAAAGCTTTGGCGTCTCGTCGATTGGGTACGGATGACGTCGATGTTGTCCGCCTCGTAGCTAAAGGCCGTGACGTGAGCACTTTATCGTTCATCTCATTTAAAGTTGGGCTGTGCGAGAATGTCAAGCAGAAAGCTTTGTCTTCTTCAACCTGGCCGAGAGGAATTGTTTTTCGCGAGTTCCAGGACACACGAACGAATGAAAATTTTTGGAAACCACAACCGACACCGATTCGAACCGATGCGAGAGTAGCCAACCCTTCAACCAGCGGTTTCTCTGCCATGGAGGAATCCAGCGTGATGGACCAAGGACACCACGACGCCTGTTAGAAAGCACTATGGGGGACCCGCTGCAGCTCGACTCAGTCCTGCCTTCTGCTGCCAGCGAACATCGAAGCCGTCGTGGTCCTGTTGTTGAGTCTGCAGTCGAGGTCCTCCAACCTCCTTCCACAGGCAAGTACCTTCAATACGCAAACCTCTCCGTACCTGATCGCCATTCCGTTTCCAGTTTGTATTCTTCGGCGGGCATTATCGCTCGTAGAAAGTCATCGTCGTGTCCAACGCACATCACTTCGCCGACGCACTATTCCTCAAGCATACCGCCACTTGACCCGGGACGCACGACACTAAGCAGTACGGAAGCCCCGGATCCACCTAGCTCAGTCGCGCCTTTTGCTGTCGACGATAACATGCCGCTGTCTACTCGTTCCTGCCATCCAAGTCGTCCCGGCCCTGAGTCTAGTGCTGGAGATGGGGTCTTCCAATCTGCCAACCAAGGCATGTATAACATCCATAGCAGCAATTCTCGTCCTGAAGATTCTTCGATTCGTAGGTCCTCGCCCCGTGATGCTAATGTGGCAGCTGCTTCCTCTAACGTCGTTTGGTATTACCAAAATGTTGGTGGTATCAACAGCTCTATCGCCGAGTATCAGCTGGCTCTTAGTGACGGGAGCTACGATGTCTACGCCCTCACCGAAACATGGCTGAACGATGATACCATCTCTAATCAGCTGTTCGACGACTCTTTCGTCGTATACCGACAGGACCGATCGCCGTCAAATAGCAACAAGAGCATCGGTGGCGGTGTGTTACTGGCGGTGCGCTCTGGGTTCAGGTCCCGATTGATCAACCCTCCGAATTGCTCGTCGGTTGAACAGCTGTGGGTCGCAATTTCTACTGTCGACGCAGAAATTTATGTTTGCATTGTGTACATTCCTCCCGATCGAGTGAATGACATATCTTTGATAGAGAGTCACATCGATTCGCTCAACTGGGTTGTATCGCAAATGGCTCCCAGAGATAACGTGGTCATCCTCGGCGATTTTAACATGAGCACGATTTCCTGGCAGCGTGATCCCCGCGGAGCTTTCTTTCCATGTTCTTCCCGGTCTTCACTTGGCGAACCTTCACGCGAGCTGCTTGATGCATATTGTACTGCAGGGCTCAAACAGATGGTTGGTGTGGAAAACGAGAATAATCGGTCACTTGATTTATGCTTTGTGAGCAACGAGCTGACCGTCGACTGTATGGTTACGCAAGCCCCTGCGCCGCTCGTTAAAATCGGGAGGCATCACCTCCCACTGTTGATCAATTTGGAAAAGAAACCACATCGTTGCTTCCACGACACTTCGGAAAGCATCACGTATGATTTCAGCCGAGCAAAATTCGACGAAATGGATGGTTTCCTTGCTCGTGTCGATTGGAACGGAATTTTGAGTAATTCGGACGTAAACCTCGCTGCTAGCACATTGTCTAGTGTGTTGCTATATGCTATTGACCAGTTTGTTCCCAAAAAGTCTAAACGTGAACCGTCAAAACCCGCTTGGTCAAATGCCGACCTCAAAAACCTGAAAAGAGTGAAACAGGCAGCCCTGAGACGTCACAGCAAATATCGCACGGATTCTACTAGAACATGTTATCTAGAAGCGAACACGGCTTATAAGCAACTTAATGATCGCCTCTACAATGCTCACCTAGTTCGCCTACAAAACAACCTCAAATCGAACCCTAAGAGTTTTTGGCGACACGTAAACGATCAGCGGAAGGAAACTGGATTGCCCTCTACGATGACTGATGGATTACATGAAGCCGATACTACCGCCTCAATTGCCGATTTGTTCCGCTCCCAATTCAGTAGGGTGTTCGTTGATGAACAGCTTAACCTGCAGGACATAGACGACGCTACCCGAAACGTTCCAAGCCTTCCTTCAGCCGCTCTGCGTTTTGATATCACTAACGATGCGGTCATTACTGCTGGTAAAGAGCTGAAATCATCTACGGGATGCGGTCCGGATGGTATTCCTCCGATAGTCATCAAACGTTGTGTGGACTCGCTTGCTACTCCATTGACCTGCGTGTTCAATCTTTCCATCTCTACTGGCGTTTTTCCGGATTGCTGGAAGCAGTCATTTGTTTTTCCAGTTTTTAAGAAAGGCTGCAAGAGGACTGTCTCAAACTACCGGGGAATTGCTTCGTTGAGTGTCATCTCTAAGCTCATGGAGAAGATAGTTCTTCAAAGGTTGGTTCAGTGTTTCTCCCATCATATCTCGCTGGACCAGCACGGATTCATGCCCAAACGATCAACGACCACAAACTTGACGTGTTTCACTTCGTATTTGATACGTCAAATAGAAAGTGGGCATCAAGTGGACGCAATCTACACAGATCTATCCGCCGCTTTCGACAAAATGAACCACCAAATTGCACTCGCCAAATACGAAAAATTGGGAATGAACAGCAGCTTCCTTATCTGGCTCCGTTCCTATTTAATCGGTCGTAGTATGCAGGTGAAACTTGGCGATCATGTTTCTTCCCCGTTTCCAGTATCATCTGGCGTACCGCAAGGCAGTCACCTCGGTCCATTTTTGTTTTTGCTGTATATGAATGATGTCAATTCGATCCTCAACTGCATGAAGCTGTCATATGCCGACGATTTGAAGCTGTATTCCACGATTAGGGAACCTCGTGATGCCGTTTTTCTTCAGCAACAATTAGAAGCCTTTGCTACTTGGTGTTCTGTTAACCGAATGTCCCTGAATGTGTCGAAGTGCTCTGTCATTTCGTTTAGCCGCAAGAAAACAACCTTCCGCTACGATTACGCTTTGGCAGGAGTGCAATTACATCGTGTATCGACAGTGAAGGACCTGGGGATTCTCCTTGACTCCAAAATGACATTCAAGGACCATGTTGCTTATGTCGTTGGGAAAGCATCGTCGCTGCTCGGCTTCCTCTTCCGCTTTTCCAAGAAGTTCAAGGACGTTTACTGCATGAAATCGCTATACTGCTCAATCGTACGTCCTATCCTGGAATATTCGGCAGTTGTTTGGGCCCCCTACTATGATAACAGCGTACAACGAATTGAGCGTATCCAGCGAAAGTTTATTCGTTTTGCCTTACGCCACCTCAGGTGGAGGAATCAGCACGACCTACCAAGTTATGAGAGCCGTTGCCTACTTATACATTTGGAATCTCTCGCTGCAAGGCGAAATGTTGCTCAAGCATGTTTTGTCGGAGACCTCCTGCAGGGCAATATTGACTGCCCATCACTCTTGAGCATGCTGAACATCAACGCACGACGCCGGAATCTTCGAACACACTCATTTTTACGTCTTTCTTCAGCTAGGACTAATTACGGTCAACACGAACCGATTCGTAGCATGTCCCGTGTGTTTAATAAATGTTATTTTGTTTTTGATTTTAATGTTTCACGCAAGGCAAATAAGTGTAGTTTTAAACGTGAATTATGTAAGGTACCACGGCAGTCTGTAAATGTTAGTTAAGTGTCATTGGGGTGATTTGTATTACCTGTTGACTTTATGTAAATAAACGAAAGAAAAGCGCATAAAAAATTCCACCTGCAGATATGCACTGTACGTGTTTTTCAAGGGTTATCGTTTTAGTACTCGAGCCAGCCCTGTCGTCCTCCTTAGTCACGGTTAGTCGACGACTAAGGGGCTTTATTTTTAAGTCAAAAAAGATTTTT